>NW_022589729.1:2320154-2855961 GCF_004348235.1 Phoca vitulina
AATAGGATCCAACAGTACATTAAAAGGATTATTCACCACGACCAAGTGGGATTTATCCCTGGGCTGCAAGGTTGGTTCAACATCTGCAAATCAATCAACGTGATACAATACATTAACAAAAGAAAGAACAAGAATCATATGATCCTCTCAATAGATGCAGAAAAAGCATTTGACAAAGTACAGCATCCTTTCTTGATCAAAACTCTTCAGAGTATAAGCAAGAGGGTACATACCTCAATATCCTAAAAGCCATCTATGAAAAACCTACAGCGAATATCTTTGTCAATGGGGAAAAACTGAGAGCTTTCCCCCTAAGGTCAGGAACGCGGCAGGGATGTCCACTATCACCACTGCTATTCAACATAGTATTAGAAGTCCTAGCCACAGCAATCAGACAACAAAAAGAAATAAAAGGCATCCAAATTGGCAAAGAAGAAGTCAAATTCTCACTCTTTGCAGATAATATGATACTTTATCTGGAAAACCCCAAAGGCTCCACCCCAGAACTGCTAGAACTCATACAGGAATTCAGTATAGTGGCAGGATATAAAATCAATGCACAGAAGTCAGTGGCATTCCTATACACCAACAACAAGACAGAAGAAAGAGAAATTAAGGAGTCGATCCCATTTACAATTGCACCCAAAACCATAAGATACCTAGGCATAAATCTAACCAAAGAGGCAAAGGATCTATACTCAGAAAACTATAAAATACTCATGAAAGAAATTGAGGAAGACACAAAGAAATGGAAAAACATTCCATGCTCATGGATTGGAAGAACAAATATTGTGAAGATGTCAATGCTACCTAGAGCAATCTACACATTCAATGCAATCCCCATCAAAACACCATCCACTTTTTTCAAAGAAATGGAACAAATAATCCTAAAATTTGTATGGAACCAGAAAAGACCCTGAATAGCCAGAGGAATGTTGAAAAAGAAAAGCAAAGCTGGCGGCATCACAATTCCAGACTTCCAGCTCTATTACAAAGCTGTCATCATCAAGACAGTATGGTACTAGCACAAAAACAGACACATAGATCAATGGAACAGAATAGAGAGCCCAGAAATGGACCCTCAACTCTATGGTCAACTAATCTTTGACAAAGCAGGAAAGAATGTCCAATGGAAAAAAGACAGTCTCTTCAACAAATGGTGTTGGGAAAATTGGATAGCCACAGGCAGAAGAATGAAACTGGACCATTTCCTTACACCACACACAAAAATAGACTACAAATGGTTGAAAGACCCCAATGTGAGACAGGAGTCCATCAAAATCCTAAAGGAGAACACAGGCAGCAACCTCTTTGACCTCAGCCACAGCAACTTCTTCCTAGAAACATCGCCAAAGGCAAGGGAAGCAAGGGCAAAAATGAACTATTGGGACTTCATCAAGATAAAAAGCTTTTGCACAGCAAAGGAAACAGGCAACAAAACCAAAAGACAACTGACAGAATGGGAGAAGATATTTGCAAATGACATATCAGATAAAGGGCTAGTATCCAAAATCTATAAAGAACTTATCAAACTCAACACCCAAAGAACAAAGAATCCAATCAAGAAATGGGCAGAAGACGTGAACAGATATTTTTCCAAAGAAGACATCCAAATGGCCAACAGACACATGAAAAAGAGCTCAACATCGCTCAGCATCAGGGAAATCCAAATCAAAACCTCAATGAGATACCACCTCACACCAGTCAGAATGGCTAAAATTAACAAGTCAGGAAATGACAGATGTTGGCGGGGATGCGGAGAAAGGGGAACCTTCCTACACTGTTGGTGGGAATGCAAGCTGGTGCAGCCACTCTGGAAAACAGTATGGAGGTTCCTCAAAAAGTTGAAAATAGAGCTACCGTACAACCCAGCAATTGCACTACTGGGTATTCACCCCTAAGATACAAAAGTAGGGATCCGAAAGGGTACGTGCACCCCGATGTTTATAGCAGCAATGTCCACAATAGCCAAACTGTGGAAAGAGCCACGATGTCCATCGACAGATGAATGGATAAAGAAGATGTGGTATATATATACAATGGAATATTATGCAGCCATCAAAATGAATGAGATCTTGCCATTTGCAACGACGTGGATGGAACTGGAGGGTATTATGCTGAGCGAAATAAGTCAAACAGAGAAAGACATGTATCATATGACCTCACTGATATGAGGAATTCTTAATCTCAGGAAACAAACTGAGGGTTGCTGGAGTGGGGGGTGGGGTGGGAGGGATGGGGTGACTGGGTGATAGACACTGGGGAGGGTATGTGCTCTGGTAAGCGCTGTGAATTGTGCAAGACTGTTGAATCTCAGATCTGTACCTCTGAAACAAATAATGCAATATATGTTAAGGAAAAAAAGAAGAAGAAGAAGATAGCAGGAGGGGAAGAATGAAGGGGGGGAAATCGGAGGGGGAGACGAACCATGAGAGATGATGGACTCTGAAAAACAAACTGAGGGTTCTAGAGGGGAGGGGCGTGGGAGGATGGGTTAGCCTGGTGATGGGTATTGAGGAGGGCACGTTCTGCATGGAGCACTGGGTGTTATGCACAAACAATGAATCATGCAACACTACATCTAAAACTAATGATGTAATGTATGGGGATTAACATAACAATAAAAAAATTTAAAAAAAAACTTTGGTATATCTTCACTTCCTTTTTTAAGGAAAATGTCTATACACATTATACATTCCTACTGCTCCCTTTTTTTTTTTTTTTTTTTTTTTTTGCTAAAAGCAGAGGGGTTTTTTTCTAGATTTTATTTATTTGAGAGAGAGAGAAAGTGAGAGAGCACAAGACGGGGGAGGGTCAGAGGGAGAAGCAGACTCTCCGCTGAGCAGGGAGCCCGATGTAGGACTTGATCCTGGGACTCCAGGATCATGACCTGAGCCAAAGGCAGAAGGAAAGTAGAGTTTTATACACACTCCAGTGAACCTCCCTTTCTTCAATTAACAATATATCACTTCACAGTAGCATATACATTTCCTTGTTCCTTTTTTGAGAAGCCTAATAGCTTAGTATCTGTATGTATTATAGTTTATTCAACCAGTCCTATATCGACAGATATTTGACATTTTTCTCCTGATAGGTAGAAAAGACAGGCATTTGTACTCATCTGCTACCAAGGATTGCAATGAATACTTGTGTTGAATGTCTTAATACTTTTGCCAGTGTATCTTTGGGTTCCTTGAAGGGCCTTATTCGGTCAAAGTGAAAATGCATGTGTCATTTTGTTAGATTTTGCCCACTCCCCCTCCATAAGACTTGTACCAATTTGTATTCCCATCCAACATTTGCAAATACCTATTTGCAAATACCTATTTCCCTGCAGGTTATCAAAACCTTGGAATTTATCCACCTAAAAGGTGAGGGGTGCTATCTCGATGTTTTTTGTTATTGTTGTTTTGTTTTGTTTGCATCTCTCTTATTATAGGAAGTGAGATTGAACACATTTTAATATATTTAAGGCCTTTTTCCTCCTGTGAACCTTTTATTCATACCTTTGGTCCAATTTTTCTATACTGTACTTTCACCTGTTTCTCTTTTTTAAGCTTTTTATGTAGCAGGGGTACTTTGTGTTGTAATTTGTGAATATTTTTCCAGTTTTTCCTTTATGTTTTTCTTTAGCTTATAGCCTTTACTGTCATGAAATGGTGGGGGTTTTTTTTTTAATTTTTGTTTATTTATATAGTCAAATTTGACAAATTTTTCCCTCATTGCTTCTATAAAATGAAGCATAGTGAAAAAAATATTGTTTCTAGATTATGAAGAAATTTTTTGTTTTCATTTAGTTGTCTATAGTTTTATTTTTCACATTTATTATTCATTTGGAATTCATGCTAGTATATAGTGTGGGGAATGAATCAAATTTTATTTGGAATTCCAGTTCATGTTTTTTTTTAATTTTTACTTTTCTTTTTTTTAAGTTGGCTCCACTCCATACCTAGCATGGAGCCCAACATGGGGCTTGTATTCACGACCCTGAGATGGAGACCTGAGCTGAGATCAAGAGTCAGACGCTTAACTGACTGAGCCACCCAGGTGCCCCTTGAATTTTTATATTTCTCTTTTTTTAAAGATTTTATTTATTTATTTGACAGAGAGAGCTAGTGAGAGCAGCAAAATAAGCAGGGGGAGTGGGAGAGGGAGACGCAGGCTTCCCACCGAGCAGGGAGCCTGATGTGGGACTCGATCCCAGGACCCTGGGATTATGACCTGAGCCGAAGGCAGATGCTTAACGACTGAGCCACCCAGGTGCCCCTGAATTTTTATATTTCTGAACATGTTTTTGTACATCTTCAATCATTAATAGTTTAAACAGGTATAAAATTCTGGTCTGGAAATAATCTCCTCAGAATTTTTAGCACTCAGTGTCCTCTAACACCCAAGGTTGCTCTTGAAACATTCTGTCATTCAGATTCTTGGTTTTTGGTATGTAACCTGGATTCCCCCCCCACCCACTTCCCTTTCCTCCTCTTTCATCTCTCTTTCCTCTCTCAGCATTTAGAATCTTTTTATCTCCGTTGTTTTGAAATGTCATGTTGAGATGTCTTTCTGAATGTGTTATTTTTACATTGCGCTGAACACTTTGAGAGTCTTTTCTATTTAGAAGCATGTGTCCTTCAGCATTTGAAAATTTTCTTGTATTATTTCTTTAGCAATACTACCCTCCATTTTCTCTACTTTTTTCCTAGAAATACCATTAGTCAGTGTTGGATTTTTTTTTTTAAGATTTTATTTATTTACTTGACAGACAGAGATTGAGAAAGAGAGAGGCAGAGGGAGAGGGAGAAGCAGACTCCCTGCTGAGCAGGGAGCCCAATGCAGGGCTCAATCCCAGGACCCCAGGATCATGACCCAAGCCGAAGGCAGATGCTTAACTGACTGAGCCACCCAGGCGCCCCTCAGTGTTGAATTATTCATCTAATTTTCCTTTTTTTTTTTTAAATTTTATGTTCAAGTAATCTCTACACCCAACGTGGGGCTCAAACTCACAGATCCACTGACTGAGCACCCCACACATCTAATTCTTTTATCTTTTTCTCTCCAGTTTTCCATCACTTTGACTTATTCTACTTTCTAGCAATTCTCCAATTATAATATTGCAACCCTTTATTTCTATTTTTTTTTCCAAAAATTTTTCTTGAATAGTCCATTACAGTAGCATTCTTGACTTTGTTTCTTGGAAGCAGTATTTTCTCTTATTTCTTTGGGGCCATCAATTATAGTTCTTGAAGGTTTTTTTGTTTTCCCATCCAAAGTGTCTCGGTTTACTCTAGGTTCTCTTTTTTCTTTTTATTTCAGTCATTCTCCCATTTTGAAGGCTTTTCCCAACTGTCTGCCAGTTTGAGTTTTCATATTTAAGAGTGAGCGCAGTCCTGGGTGCAAAGGCTGGGCTTTCTTTCAGAAGTTTTTTTGGAAGATGATAGGACCTCGAAGTTGTCATTCATTGAGAGCCACCAAATCTCAGTGTCTGAATGTCCTTTCTGCAGAGACAAATCTTCCATGCTACTGTGAGGATGAGGCAGATAGAGAGAAAGAACAGGGGGGAGATTTCTGGCTCCTGACATTCCAGGATCTGAGCATGAAAAGGGAATTGAAGTGTCTCACAGCTTGCTGTGTCAATGCTCATTTAATCCCTCTGGTTTTAGCCTGCATCCCAGCTCTGCACTCCACTATATCCACTGCTGTCCCAGAGACCGGTATATACAATTTCTCCACAGTCTAAACCCTGTCCTACCAGGAGAAGGAAGAAGAACACCACTGAAGCCCCTAGCTCATGGAAGGGGAGGGCACTTGGAGATCCAGCTACTCTGTATACAGACTTTGAATCAACCTTACTTCCAGTCTCATGTCTCATCCCTATGTTCCGTGAAAGCCTCAAATGCTGAACTCCTCAGGGATTTGCAGAGTGAATTGGCTCATTTCACATCAATGTTCACAACTATATGCACTCATTATAACTTCATCCATTCCACAAAGATAAGTAACCTCTTCTCTACTTTCTTCCAAAAATGTGTTGAATTCTCCCATCTACTATTATCTCCTTTTTCCTTTTCCCATCCTTGAGGGTTAATAATTATTTTTTTACTCCTTTACTACTTTTTTGTAGTTGTGTGTGTGTGTGTGTGTTTACTTGATTTATTTGTTGTTGTTTGTCTAATTGATGATTGATTCTAGACTACTTCAAATTCTTTCTGCCAGGAAGTTCTGATCTAAAGCAAATGTCCAAGTGCTGTAATAATCTTATTTTTTTTAAGATTTTATTTATTTGACAGAGAGAGAGACAGCCAGAAAGGGAACACAAGAAGGGGGAGCGGGAGAAGCAGGCTTCCTACAGAGTAGGGAGCCCAATGCGGGGCTCAATCCCAGAACCCTGGGATCATGACCTGAGCTGAAGGCAGATGCTTAACCATCTGAGCCATCCAGGAACCCCAGTAATAATCTTATTTTTATTACTCACAGGTAGATGGGAAGATATATAAAGAAAGAAGAAAGGAAGGAAAGAGGAAAAAAGGGATGGGAAGATATATAAAGAAAGAAGAAAGGAAGGAAGGAGGAAGAAAGGGAAGAAGGAAGGAAGGAAGATGGGATGGTAGATGGGAAGACATATAAAGAAGAAAGGAAGGAGGAAGAAAGGGAGGAAGGAAGGAAGGAGTGGGAGAGAGGGCGGAAGGAAAGAAGGGAGGGAGAGAGGGAGGGAGGAAGGAAGGAAGGAAGGAGGGATGGAAGGAAGGGAGAGGTGGGGATGGAAGGAAGGGAGAGGTGGGGATGGAAGGAAGGAAGGAAGGGGTAGGGAGGGGAGGGAAGGAGGAAGGAAGGAAGGAAGGAAGGAAGGGAGGGAGGGAGGGAGGGAGGGAGGGACAGGCTTAGTATAGATTGAGAAAGGGCATGGTTTGGAGAGACTATATGACCCAGACATTTAATGTAAGAAATCTTACCAAGTTGTTATAATCTCAGACATTTCCACTGGAAAAAAAAAATCATTATGCCTAGCCTCAAATGCACACCTCCTGGCAGCCAGTATGAGAGCACAGGCCGCCTCTAGCTATCGTATATTCTCCTCTCTCCCAGGCATTTTCCTGGATGAAAAGAAGCCTTTTGAGAGTAAAGAGGGATAGAAGGGACAGTGTAGAAGTATCCAACTCCCCTCTGTGCCCAGCGGGGCATTAACTATGCTTTCCAGCCAACATAGGGAAACCAGCACCCACAGAGGCCCCCTGACAGTGTTGCATTGAACACAGAGTTGGACACAGTCCCTCACTTGGTGACCTTTTGAAAGAGATGTGGTCCCAAACTGCCAGCAGGCACCGCCAGGCTGTCTGAAAGGAGCCTTTGCTGGGTTTCCTAGGTTTCTGCAGACACACTTAAAGAAGGTTATATGTGGTTTGTGCTGAGATGGTAATAAATTAAATTATAGCTCTGGACCAGTTATCTACCATATAATGGTAGATTGTTCCACTCTCTGAAAAACCAGAGACTCAGTACTTGCTCAGCTGCCTTTGATTTTCTGAGCAGTTGTCCTAGAAATTTTTAAAGAACATGTTCTGTTTTCATCTGAAAATCTGCCATCTTGTAAACATAGCATTTCTAATAGTCGAAAAATGTTTCTTGCTTTTGGTATGCCATTCACTTTTAAATTAAAGTGTCAGGTGATAGCAGATAAAACTTCCTGCTTCTCAAGTGTCCTTGTCACTATTCTAGTTCAGGTTCTCATTACTGCCAGTTGACTGCAAGAGCTTTCAAGCTGCCCTCAACTTTAACCTCCTTCTTGATTCAAATCTTGGTCTGACTTCAAGCTTAGGCTCTTTTCATGACACAACACTGCCTTCTGACCAGCCTTTCTAGTCTGCTCGTCTGATGGAATACAGGAAGGACTGCCTCTCAGAATTAAACCATTTGCCATCAACGTATTCTCTCTGTCTCTCCTCCTCACTGCAATCCAGCTGTTACAGACTCTAGGCACCCATTTTGTTTACATTTCTGTGCTTAGAATCTAGTACAGTGTCTGGTACCTACTAAGCATTCAAGTACTATGTATTCAAGAAAGGAACCATTAATTTATAGAAGCCATCGTTTAATTAAGGTGTGTAATTTTCTTGAATCATCACAGTCACTGAAGGAGAAAAAGCAAATGGTTGGCTTGATCTAGAGTCCGTGCTGCGTGAGTGTGTCAGAAAGATAAAGGAGCAAGGTGGCTAACGGTAGGGTCTACAGACAGTGGATGCAATCCTGTGTGAGCCAGTGCAGGTTGGAAAAGGACTCAAGACTTGAAGTGACTCAGATTTGGAGAAAACGGGAGCTGCTCAGGCGTAGAAGGCCTTGCCATCTAAAAGTGTGAGTGAGTTGAGGGGCACCTGGGTGGCTCAGTTGGTTAAGCAACTGCCTTCGGCTCAGGTCATGATCCTGGAGTTCCAGGATCAAGTCCTGCATCGGGCTCCCTGCTCAGCAGGGAGTCTGCTTCTCCCTCTGACCCTCCCCCCTCTCATGTGCGCTCTCTCTCTCTCTCTCTTTCTCGCTCTCTCAAATAAATAAATAAACAAAATCTTTAAAAAATAAATAAATAAAAGTGTGAGTGAGTTGAGAAACCGGATGGAAAAGAGGCTGTGCTCAGAGATATATTGGAGGGTAAGAGGTAGAGAAGTAATAAGATAGAGCAGGAGCAAGGCATGGCCATGGGCGGGGACTAAGGATTACAGAAAAGGTCAAGCAACTGTAAGGCATCAAAATTACAACACAGTATTGCTAGAGTTTCCGAGAACATCCATGCTCGACGTCACATGCCGATGCTTTGGGGAAGCAGCTGGTGGTGTTGCCAGATGGCATGTACCCGGAGCACAGTGAGGGGTTTACATGAACGTAAAGGAGGAATGGTTTATCCCCACCTACGCTGGCTGGGGATACACAGGCAAGATTTACCCACATGCTAGAACTAAAAACACAAAGTGCTGTAATGCGGTATAAATGGTTTTGAAATATTTGGAAGAGCACAAGGAAAGGAGTATTGAGTACATCCTGGGAGCTGTTGGGGACCCATTAAGACAGGAAATACTAAGGGCATAAATAAGCAACAATATTTCCTGTCCACTCCTTGTTACCAGACTGTTCATATATACTGGGTGGGTAACAGCCTTCATTGTCAGCAGAGGGAAGCACGTGCCTCGATAGGGCTAATCGTAGGTGTGTAGGAAGGCTCACTGTCTATCTCTGGCCAGTCTGCAATGCCTCTAAGGGGCCCAGCTCTGGATTAAGAAAGTCATATTAATGTAATTTCTGTAAAGAGTAAGTAACATTTTGGGGGCGCCTGGGTGGCTCAGTCGGTTGGGCGTCTGCCTTTGGTTCAGGTCATGATCCCAGGGCCCTGGATCGAGCCCACAGTCGGGTCCCCTGCTCAGCATGGAGTCTGCTTCTCCCTTTCTGGCCCTCCCCCTGCTCCACTCATGCTCTCTCTCTCTCTCTCTCTCTGTGTCTCTGTCTCTCTCTCTCAAATGAATAAATAAAATCTTTTTTTAAAAAATCCAGCATAGGACCCTTTAGGAAAGAAGAAGCAATCAGCTGAGGAATGGGAAAAGAGCACCAAACAGGGTAGGCAGAAGATTTCAAAGGCAACCCTCACTTTCCACTCACTGTCACTAAAGACCCATGCTGCTTATTCTTGCTCTTGGCTCCTTAATGCACCAGGCACACCAGCTCATCTTCCCACTGCAAATGGGAAACTGTGTTTTTACTGGATGACTACATACAACTAAAGCCACAGCAGTGTTACGCACAAGACAAAATAGAAAGGCCAAAGAAGGTAAGTAAGTATTTATGCTCTGCACAGCGTGGAATTGAACACAACTTCAGAATCCTTCATGGTGGAGTCAACTGTTCATTTTGAGTTTGTTCACCTTATCTTTTGGGAAATATAATGAATGAAACATTCTCTCTTCCCACCCATCCCTTGTTTACTGTCTGTCTCTCTTATGTGTCTATCTCTGTCTGTCATCCACTTCTTCTCCTCCTCTCCTCCTTCTCTCTCTCACTTGAGCTTTTAAGTCAACTTTAAGATATAATTTACATACAAAGGGATACCCATTTTAAGTATACATTTTGATGAGTCTTGACAAATTTATACACCTGTGTAATCACCATCACAATTGAGATACACAATATTATGATCTCCCCACACAGTCCCCTCGTGCCCTTTTCCAGGCAACTCTCCTGTCTCTGACTCAAGGTAACCATCGATATGCGTTCTGTCACTATACAGTAGATTTGTCTTTTCTAGATTTCCCAATACATAAAATCATATAGTATGTACCCACATGTGCCTGCCATCATATACAGCGCAAAATGGATTTTAGATTCATGTATGTTTTCTGTATCGGGTTCAATCCTTTTTTGCTAATAGTATTCCACTGTACTAATACCTGGGTCATAGGGTAAGTGCATGTTTAACTTTATAAGAAACACGTGTCCACCTGTTTCAAAATGATTACCCTACTTCTATCCCCAACAGCACTACATGAGAGCTCCATCTGCTTCAAATCTTTGCCAACTTTCCACACTGTTAGTTCATTTCATTTTAGCCATTCTAATGTGTGCATGCTGGTAGGTCACTGTCACCTTAATTTTTATTTCCCTGATAAGTAATTATGTTGAGTATATATTCATGAGCTCATTGACTATTCATTTCTTTTCTTTTGTGAAGTATCTATTCACATCACTGGCCCAATTTTTTAGATGATCTATATTGTTATTATTGAGTTACAACCGTACTTTCTATATCGTGGATACAACTCCTTTGTCAAATACAAATATCAGTAGTCAAACATTTGGTTTTGTTTAAATTAGTGAACTTTAAAAATAGCATCATTAGGGCGCCTGGGTGGCTCAGTCGTTAAGCGTCTGCCTTCGGCTCAGGTCATGATCCCAGGGTCCTGGGATCGAGTCCCACATCAGGCTCCCTGCTCGGCGGGAAGCCTGCTTCTCCCTCTCCCACTCCCCCTGCTTGCGTTCCTGCTCTCGCTATCTCTCTGTCAAATAAATAAATAAAAATCTTAAAAAAAAAAAAAATAGCATCATTGGCCATAGAATTCTAAAAATATAAAATATCTCAGTAAACACTGGCTTTTAGGAACCTTTGAACTTCCAGCTTCAAGTAAAAAAATCCCCATTTTTTAGCAACAATATATTTTTTAGCACCGATATATTTCCCTCATACTCCCTCTAATTTTTTTCTACAAAAATATGTGTTTGGTTTAACATCTTTACCCTAATGAATTTGACCTTGAAATACTAGGCTAGAGGAACTTGATTCCAAAATTTAGTTTATTCTATAGGAAAACCACCTGCAAGAAAGTTTTTTGTTTAAATTTTCTCTAGTTTAGGGGTTGATAAACTTTGTAAAGAGCCTAATAATAAATATTTTAGGCATAGAGGGTCATAAGTTCCCTCTGTAGCTACTCAACTCTGCCTTTATGAGCATATATTTATACATTAGAAAGTATTGTCATAGACAGTACAAAAATGAATGGCTATGCCTGTGTTCCAAGAAAGTCATATTTACAAAAATGAGTGGTAGGCTGGATTTGGCTTCCCCATCCATGCTGTAATAATCATTCCCACATACACACACATACACACACACACACACACACACACATATTCAAACATGCCTCAAAAAATGAAAATAAAGAAAAAGTTTAGGTTTTTTGCAAATTATGTCCCCAACAGTGATCTCCGTACCAATGCAGCTGGTCAGACTCTAGCACTACACTGAAGCAAATCTTCAGGTTCAACCTCAGTGTCATCTTGTTACATTTATAGGACCAAATATATATATATATATTCTGTTGTAAGGTCACACAGTGCAGTCTTAACTTTGATCAGCTATCACATAAATCTATGCCAGTCATCACAAGCGAAACTGGGTGGATCAATTCAAACCTACCACTCCCATCAGAAATAATTCTAAACGCATGCAAAGCCAAAAGAGCAGAAGCAACATGTATGTATCTGAAGGACAATTTGGAATCCATGAATCTACTACACTGAAATAATAAGTGTCAATGATTCAGAATGAGCCTGTTTACAAGAAAATTACTCTAAAATGCTAATTTTTTAGAACGCAATAATCTCCCTTCCATCCATCTTTATATGCCATAACACCTGGAGGCATTTAATGGCACTCGGTAATCACTGTTTGAATGTCTATGTTTTCTAATGTCACTTGTGTGCAGAACTCACTGACCATGTTGCTCAAATAGCATAACACTAATTCCATTTAACTACCCCAAACTGGTTCCTCATGCCGTCTCTTAATTCTACTAATGCTACCATGATTCTTTCAATCTCCCAGTTGAAATCCTAGGGTTGTCCTGGAGGGCAGAAGAATGGATTGAGGCTAGAGCATATCTGGGGACAGCCTTGGTAATTCCCTAGTCTGGAGAACCCAAGATAATTCCACTCCTTGGGAGTTTTTAACCTCCCATCTCAGACCCAGTGTCTAACCTTCCTTCTTACAATGCAAATTTATGATATGCCAAGCACTGTGTTAGTAGATGTTTAATAAGATTTATCTCCTTGGATACTTACTAGATAAAATGATTCACTATTTTTATTCCAATTCAAATGAGGAAACAAAGGCACAAAAAGGTTATGCCAGTTGCCCACGTGTACATGAGTCATCAGAGCCAAGGTCATTAATGCAGTAAGATAGGGTCCCAGGACTTGAGGAACTTGCAGCCCAGTAGGAAGACTATTGGCACACACCAAAGCTAAGCAATAAAGTAAAATATGTGCTATGAAGAAGATATCTACAGAGAACAAAAGAGGCAAAACAGAATAGTGGAGCCTACAGAGCTAGATCAGAGTGAACATTTACATTTATCTATTCATTCATTCTTTAAATTAGCCTGACTTCCAGGGCAACATTCAGATTAGCTCTTACCCTGAGGTGCTGTGTATTGAGCACTTGGACACATGAATGGGTGTCAGGAAGAAAAGTTTCAATGAAAACGAGATAGAACTTGGAAGACCCATGTCACTAGGGATGGGACAATTAAGGTCGGCACAGGAAGGCAAGTGGTCTTAAAACTGGGTCTCTGATATCATAGCTCATGTTATTTCTTTCTCTCTTTCTCTCTCTCTTTCTCTCTCTCTCTCTCTCTCTCTCGTTCCCACCTCCCCCTCCCCCCATCTCATGAGGTCATACAGATGCCCATTCTACAGACAGAATAAAAGTTAAAATTACGTAGTGGGAAGGCCTACCTATCCAATGTGTCTCCATCTTATGTTTCCACCAATATTGGTCAAGCCTGTCTGAGGCACACAACAAGGGTCAGGCTATCAGAAACAGGGAGTCTCGCAGTTCTTCAAGACCAGGACCTTAGGTAGAAATTTCATGCTGACACTCAGTCTCAGGTTAGCCTCTTTCCTCCAGATTCTCCGAGAATCTCCTCAAGAAGCCTCTTCAACTACAGTAGCACCTTCTGTCAAATACTTCACACGTTTGTCACCAAAATGTTTTGGCAGAAGCATCATCTTTAGGTTTTGACATAATCCCGAAGAAAGAGTTTTTCAATTATTACTAATGGAACATTACGCTCCTCTTTGGGAACTTCTGCATGAATAAAAAGGGTCATTAATACATCTACTCTCAGCCCGGAAATCATTAGTCAGTGCTTGGTGCAGGTTTTTTTCCCCCAAGCACCTGGTAATTCCCCACTCCCCCACCACCTCTCCAACTCAAAAAGCAAGTTACTGAATTGAATACAATAATGTCAGCAGTACTAATCCCCTGCAGGTGAATGCTATTTATTCTCCATTGTTTTGTTTCCCATAATAATATCTCACATTCCTACAAAGCTTTTCATTCTGAAGTGTTTTACCCGTTCAGTGATACTTTCTCACACACTGCTTTTGTGGTACTTCTGATGCTCACTTTCACATATCAAGACTGACCCAGGCTATTGAAACAGTGTACTTGGAAGGCCTACCTACCCAAGGCATATTGTAGGGCAATTGTTAAATAATATTTATGCCTATTGAATGGCCAATTCAACATCCGAATCCAATCAAGAGAAAGGGCAATGGTTTTAAAGGTTTGGTTAAATTATCCATAAGATGATACCCACCATTGGGCCAAGCCCAACATAGGCTTCTAAAATTCTAAAAATGTTAAATTGACCATCATACCCCTTGATTCAGTCAACAAACCTGTAAGGTAAACAAATATGGTTGATTGGTTAGACCAATGATTCTTAATCTCTTTTCTCTAATGTATTCAAATATGCAAGACAGATAAAACAGGATATGTTTAAGCAAGTTTCCTAGTAATTATGTCTACCCATTCTTCCCCAACAGGTGAAAACTTATGGGAACACAGATGAGCAGGGTGATTACAATAGTAGAACCCTGAATCTATAGAAAAGGAAGTCAATCATGAGCCTTGATTCTTTATTAGTAGTAACAACTGGCATTTGATAGACCTCCCGGCACACTGATAACATGATGGGTCAAAACTCCTGCTTATATTGAAAATGGTGGACATATTAGTTCGGTACCAATGAAATCCACTGGTTCCTTCTCTCACCCATCATCTCTAACTCAGGGAAACAAAAAGATAAGTTGGATTGTCTGCATGTGTAACTATAATTTAGGCATATAAAAATATTCTTTAAAGTGCTTTCTTAGTAAGTATTATAAAGAAATGAGGGATGTCTGTATGGCAAGAAGAGCTTCCAAGATTAAAAGCAGAATCATGTCCAGATATGGAACAGTACAGTTTATAAGAGCACAAATTCTGGAGCAGATTGCCAAAGTCTGGATCCTAATTCATCATTTATTAATGGTGTGACCTCGGGCAACTTGTTTAACTTTCTCTGTATCGTGAGGATAATAACAGTACATACCATACAAATCCGTGGTATGGATTACATGTAGAGCATGTGGAACATGGACTCACACATAGTAAGTACTCAATAAAGGCAAATGGACTAATTGTATTATCCTCCTCCCATGACTGAAATCAGCTATAAAAGAATGTGTGATGCTGATAGGGTTTCAGGTCGTCTTTAATTTTACTTAAAGATCTCAAAGACATGTGAGTAGTAACTTCTTCAATGAAATGAAACCATAAAAAAAATGAAAAGCTGGAGATCTCATTTTTCTTCCTTGAATTCATTCTCCACTTAGATCAAAGAACCACTCTATGGATATATACAGTTGTTTGAGGTTGCAGATTCAGAGTGCAATAAAGTGTTTATACACACACACACACACATATATGTATATATATATTTATATTTATATATATAAATAGTTTATATATACATAGTTTACACACACATACACATATATATATATATGGTGTGTTTATTTACTAATTCAGCGCCATTTCTAGATGCCCTTTTATGTACTATGTGGAGAAGAGTGTCCTGAAAGTTGCAATTTCCTGACCAAATCAGAAAAATACAACATGACATTCACAACATATACACATTATATATATATACATATATATATGTGTGTGTATGTGTGTGTGTATAAATATATATATATATATGGCATGTAAATAGAATTTAGTATCTCAAAATGTGGAATAGATGACATCTCAGTTAGGAATGATTTTCACCAGCTATTAATAGAAATTAGAAATAAGTGTGATTTGAGGGCGCCTGGGTGGCTCAGTTGGTTAAGCGACTGCCTTCGGCTCAGGTCATGATCCTGGAGTCCCTGGATCGAGTCCCGCATCGGGCTCCCTGCTCGGCGGGGAGTCTGCTTCTCCCTCTGACCCTCCCCCCTCTCATGTACTCGCTCTCTCTCATTCTCTCTCTCTCAAATAAATAAATAAAATCTTTAAAAAAAAAAGAAATAAGTGTGATTTGAGCAAGATAAAAATTTGTCATCTATCAAGACCAATGTATAGGCTCCAAACTCCAGTGTCATCACAGGGACCCAGGCTCCTTTTGTCTTTCTACTTTGCCATCCTTGGTATGTAGCTTCAGTTTTCAAGGACACCTCCAGGACCAAAGTGATTGCCAGAACTACAGCCATTTTGGCCACATTCAAGGCAAGGAACACAGAAAAGATGGAATGAGAAAAAAATTCAATCTACTTGTTTATCCCCCTTTTAAGGAGCTTTCTCAGAAGACCAACTCAACATCTTTCACTTGTACCTCACTAGTCAGAACAGAGCGTGAAATTATAAAAAGGAACCCAAAGAAATCCAGAGTTGGATGTATAATAAGTAAAATTTAAAATATATTAAAATGGCTCAACAGAATATTTGAACTGGCAAAAGAAAGAATTAGTAAACTGGATAATGGATTGATAGAGATTATGCAATCTGAAAAACAGAGAAAAGAAGAATGAAGAAAAATGAACACTCCATTTCTACTTCACATTAAGAGCACCAATAAATGCATAAGAGGATTACCAGAAGGAGAGGAGAGGACAGAGAGAAAGGAGACAAAAAAATGTTGAAGGGCATAATGGCTGGAATGTCCCCAAATTTATTGAAAAACATTAAGATGTACATCCAGGTAACTCGATAAAATTCAAGTAAGATGAATTCAAAGAGAAGCCACAAACAGACACATTATATTAAAAATATTAAAATCCAAAGACAAGGAGGAAATCTTGAAAGCAGCAAAAGAAAAATAACTCATCACTTACATGGAAATCCATAAGATTAACAACTGAATTTCCATCAGAAACAATGCAGGGCAGAAGGCAGATAACATATTCAAAGTACTCAAAGAACAGAACCAAGAATCCTATATCCAGCAATTTATCTTTCAAATCCAAAGGTTAAATAAAGACATTTCCAGATAAACAAAAACTAAGAGAATTTATTGCTAGACCCACATTACAGAAAATACTAAAGGAAGTCCTTGAGGCTGAAAGCATGTGACCCCAGTAATTTGAATCCCCATGAGAAAGCAAAAACTGCTGATAAAAGCAATTATGTAATTATAAAAGACAATATTAGTGTACCTAGCTAGCTTATTCAGTAGAGCATGCGACTCTTGATCTGGGGGTTGTGAGTTCAAGCCTCATGTTGGACTCAGACATTACTTAAAAAAAAAAAAAAAGCAATGATGATATAAATACATATTTCTTTACCTTTATTCTCTTAAGTGATCTCAAAAGCAAATGTAAAAGCCATACATATAAAATATTCCATTGGGCCTGTACCATACAGAAATGTCATGTATACAATCAGTAATTGTACAAAGGAGGTGGGTGAGAGCAGAGCTGCCCTGGACTAAGGAAATGACCACAGGTGGCATACAGAGGAGCAAATTAAGAGAACCATAAATGAAGAATAAGAAGGATAACATAACTAAACCATAAATGAATAATTTCCTTTCTTTGCTCACTTTCTCTAAAAGTCATAAAATTATATCAAGTAATAATTATAATATAATGTATTGAGTTTGTAACATTGTAACATTGAATGATGTAAATTATAAAATTACAAAACACTAACAACAGTGTTTGTATCTTTGCATCTCAAGGGTGCCTCCTACAGACAGCCTATAATTGTTTCTTTTTGTTGTTGTTTTCTGTTGCTCTTATTCCAGTCTGACAATCTCTGTCTTTTGGTTGAGTTGTTTAATCCATTTCATGTTATTATTGTATAGCGGGATTGACATCTGCCATTTATTTTTGTTTTTTTATGTGTCTCATTCCCTTTCTTTTTAAAAGATTTTATTTATTTATTTGAGAGTGATCGTGAGAGACAGCAGAGCAGGAGGGAGGGAGGGCCAGAGAGAGAAGCCGACTCCCCAGGTGAGCAGGGAGCCCAATGCGGGGCTCCATCCCAGGACCCCAAGATCATGACCTGAGCCGAAGGCAGATGCTTAACTGACTGAGCCACCCAGGCACCCCCATGTCCTTTTTTTGTTCCTCTTTTCCTTTATTTTTTCTTTTACATGAATAGTCTCTAATGCAGCAATTTCATTTTTAATGACCTTTCACGATATTTTCTTAAATTATTTCTTCAGTGATTGCCTAGAATTTACCATGTTCATCTTAACATGTCACAGTCTGCTTCAGGCTTCTACTAACTTATACATATGTAGAAATGTTACCACTATGTAGCTCTATGCCCTTTTCTACACATCTGTGAAGGGTACAAGGAGAATGAGAACGGACATGATAGATGATTTCTGTCTGTGAAAGGGGAAAGACAAGGGAGAATCGGGTAAGAACTTCAGAAGACAAGAGAAGTTCTCAGAAAACCCTGGCCGTGCCAATGGAGAGTTCCTGACCAAAACTGTCCATTAGAGAAACCCTGTGCCAGGAAGGAATGGTCTGGTTCTAGAACACCACCTTGCTCAAGCCATTAGCTAAAAGTGGGCCATGGGAAGTGTGATGTCAGAGTAAATGCCATAGGGGTTCCAGAGGAGCCACAACTGGAAGAGGTTCAACTACGTTCCCACAGCAGGTCCCTTTGAAGGGAGACATGAGCAGGGCATTTCCAAGGCTACCACAAGACCGGACTTTGCTTCCTTGTAAATCCGTCGCAGCCCCAATAAAATGCCCATAGAGCTGCTACCAATTGTTCTTACTTGAAAGATCATTTTATAAAACATTACACCATTGTCAGTTACACACCAAAGGCATGCTCACACGGCATTTGCAGAGTCAGTGCTGGATTTATATAAAAGAATAAAATGACAGAGTTCATCCAAGTGCCTCTGAGCATTTTGTCAGAGCTCTGGGCTGTTTGGCCAAGCTGGGTGGCGCATGGTGCCGAGTCCAGCTGCCAGGATTATACAGACAGTGAGCGGTGCCCGCTAACTCCAGACAGTTATCTCACCAGTGCACGCCTTGGTCACAAGGGGGAACTGGCAAGGGGTTATTCAACACAAACTTATCCCTTTAATCACAAAGCTTGTTAGCGCCATACCGGGGGCAGAAGCCGGGCCTACTAATGACCAACATCAGCAGTTCTCTTCTGCCTCGTTCTGCTTCCAAAACGTAAATGCAGACATGGCAGTTCCGCACCCCTGCTCTCTTTCGCTCAGTGAAAAGCCTTCACTGGTTTCATTAATAGAGACCAATAGGCAATCACGCCCGGAAGCTTTATTTTACATTCATCCTGCCTTGACTGAAAATTAATGTCTATTACAACACCATCCTACATCCCAAGTTCACGAGGTGTTGGCCTGTGTGCAGCAGGTGCTCCCTATTCTCAGAGAAGAAGGGAAAATGATCCCTTCTTCAGTGATGATATCAGGCAGCCCTGATATGTCACCATGTGTTAATAACCTCATTAGACTAAAACCTGTTCCAGGAAGCCTAATTGAAAGTGGCTTGTGATTGTCTTCCAAGTCCTTATTATGAGAAATTCTCAGAGGGAACAGCCAGTGTTTCCCGATTGGAAGAGTGAGCACACACCGATAACCCCCCCTCCAACCAAACTCCTATGAAGCAACAGATACTATAGACATTCCATGTAAAAGCAGCTACTAAAGTCAATATGCTAGCGTATTCACCATCACTGTTTCCATCCCAAGTGAACAAAAATCTAAGTCCACTGACATAGCTAGCTCACGCACAGCTGGGCTGTAGAACTCAGCCGTGCCATTTTCTCTCTCACTCTCGTCCTTCTCTTCTTCCTCTGCATGGGTTTGATTTTGACTTTGCGGTCCATTTTTTACCACATGGTGGCAAAGAAGACTCACGTGGTCTCTGGGGCTCACCGTTCCAGAGAAGAAAGAGCGTCTCTTCCCAAGAGTTTTGGCTAAGTCTCAGGAAGGCATCTAATAGGCTGGGCTTGGGTCACATGCCTGTCCTGAGCCAATCACAGCGGAGATGCAGTGTTTGGCCGCCCCGCCTGGTCACAAGCCCACCACCACCTGATAGAGATGAGTTGAAACACGGTAGAGTCAACCCTGGCTGAACAACATAGACCAAGAGTGAGTGAGGGCTGACTCACCAAAGAGAGGATGAGCAACTGAAAAAAAAAAATGCCCCCAACATTAAAGTATTGACTAAAATTCAACTTTCTATTTATCTCTGAAATAGAAGAAGCGGAGGGGCGCCTGGGTGGCTCAGTCGTTAAGCGTCTGCCTTCGGCTCAGGTCATGGTCCCAGGGTCCTGGGATGGAGCCCCGCATCGGGCTCCCTGCTCGGCGGGAAGCCTGCTTCTCCCTCTCCCACTCCCGCTGCTTGTGTTCCCTCTCTCACTGTGTCTCTCTCTGTCAAATAAATAAATAAAATCTTTAGAAGAGGCGGAAATGTTCTCATCTCTCAAGAAATTACAGGCTAATTGGGGAGACGTACTTAACACACATAAAACAACCCTATAGGTAACAACACAGTTTAGTAAATTGTAGGAAGCCAAATATATAATTATTTGAAGACGGGAGGGCTCACAGAAGCCTCATAAAGGAGATCTAAGCTTAAATGGATAATCCCTATACCTAAAAGCCTAAATGATACAAGGATGTGCATAGACGAAATCAAATTATAAATTTATTCACACAGGACTTCTTGGATGAGATTTCTTTTTTAAACTCCAGTAAATTTTTCAACAATAACCACAATAATAAAAATAGTTAACATTTGTTCCTACCATGTGTCTGGACCTGCTTTCTGCACTTTACCCACTTCTCACAGAATATTCACAACAAACCTAGAGGTAGATAACATGATCACCTGCATTTTACAAATGAGCAAACTGAAGTCCTAAAGGTTAAGGAACTTGCTAAGTGTCATGGAGATGGTCACAGATGACGTTGGGATTCAAACCCACGGAGGCTGACTAGTTGATTCCACCCTCTCAGTCATGACACTGTTCTGAGCTCCATTTACATTTGAAAAATGGAAATAATAACACTGTACTTACCCCACAGGAATTTTATAAGAATTAAACAATGCCTGGGACACATGGCAAGTAATCAATAAATGGTAATAATACTATTTGTTTGTGAAAGAACTGCAGTGCCCTTTTTGTGTGATGAAAAAAGCAATGAATTTAGATTAAAAGGGTCTGGTTGTGCATCACAGATCTTCACACTGCTGGCTGTTTAACCTTGGGGAATTCATTGAACCTCTCTGAGCCTTTCTTCCCTTCACCTGCAAAGTTGGAATTATAACATCTTTCTGAAACATCTATCTGAAGAAAAAATCTATCTGGAAAACATCTGAAAACATCAACATTTATTTTAAAAAGTTAAAAAATAACATCTATGTGAACAAGTTCTCTGTTTTGTGAAACATTGTCTAGAATGCAGCTTAAGACAGGAGTTTGTAAACTCTTAAATAGAATAAGCATGCAATAGTAAATGACTATGTGAGGGGTGCACACATACTTGCTCATGTCTCGTGTGGTACCATCCTGTACAGGAAAGAGTGGTCATTTCAGGACACCCGAGCTCAGCCCAGTTCTGCCACTCATGAGCTGCCTGGCCTTGGATGCCTCTCTAGGCCATTGTACGATGACCAGAGCTAAGATTATATGCCTTATGCATTGCTTCCCTTCAGCTGGGTTGGGAGCTCCTACTTCAGCAGACTTGGAAGTGCCTCCTTTTGATTGAACACATTGATGAGCAGTTAATGCAGGCGGTGGTAGGATTGGAGAGCTGAGTAGAACATTAAGGCAATGCCTTTAGGACCCTAGGATAGAGGACAAGAAGCATCTGTTCCTCATCGTTTCTATCATCAGATAGCGTAGTGTGACATGAGGAAGGGTCCAGTATTTTATCTGGGGTGGTGACAGCGGTAGTAGTTACTGATTTGAGTGCAGGTCTATGCCATCATTGAGACACGCTTATACAAAAAAAAAAAAGTATTTGCTTATCTGAAATTCAGATTTAGCTGGGTTACCTGTACTTTTATTTGCTAAATATGGCAGCCCTAGACCACAAACAGAGAAGCCATAGTGATGGCTTATCTAGAGAAATAAGACACTCCCATAGTTATATTCTAAATAGACAAAAGCAGTTCCTCACTTATAAAGCACAATCTTTGCATCAATGTCTCCATCACACTGACCCAAGTCATTGGACTAGGGATTGTGCCTGTTCCGAGTCAGTCACTGGTAGGCTGGTCAGTGTTTGAGAAGTGGCCTCGTGTAAGAAATCTGTCAACAGCGACACTTTATGCTGTAAACGAATCAGTAAGATGTCTCTGTCTCCTAAAGAATTTGCAGAAGAACATGCACCTACACAGGGAGCAGGAAAATAGAAACAAACATAAGAGACCACAGACCAAAGGCATGGAGCAGTAGAAGACAGGAGTAAGCAAAAGCCAAATGATGGAGAGGAGAGGAGAGAAGGGAGGCAGCCAGTTCAAGGCAAAAGTCGGAATATAAGCAGAGACAGGCAGACACTATCTTTGGAATGATAGTGTCAAGAGTCAGGGAGCAGTCAAGAACTGACTCCGAGGGAACAAATACTAGAGTTATTCTTAGATCTCAGAGCTGCTCTTTATTCTGTAATGGAGGAACAACATTCAATTTTATCAACTTTGACTGTGGTGCTCAGGAGAAGACTTTCTGTATTTATGTGTGTATCCTTATAATAAGCTACTGTCAACAAAGGTTATCTGAGTGTCTCTGTTTCTTGAAACCTGAAAGAGCATTACACCTACTTTAATTCTCTAAGAGAAAGGTGCCTTTAAACAATTCATTCTAGGGGATCTTGGGAATTGCTCCAGCTGCAGCAGTGGTGGTGGTGGTGGTGCTGGTGCTGGTGTTGATGGTGGTGGTGCTAGTGCTGGTGTTGATGGTGGTAGTGATGGTGGTGGTGGTGGTGGTGGTGCTGGGTTAATGGTGGTGTTGATGGTGGTAGTGATGGTGATGGTGGTGGTGATGGTAGCAGTGGTGGTGGTGGTGGTGGTGATGTGGATTTTGGTGCTGATGGTGCTGGTGGTGCTGGTGAGGATGGTGGTGATAGTGGTAGTAGTGATGGTAGTAGTGGTGGTGGTGGGTCCAGTGACGGTGGTAGGAGAGGTGATAGTGGCACTGACGTGGGTTCCAGTCCCTGCTGATTGATGAAAGTCCAGGCCCAAGTGAGGAAGGACTTCCCCGGTGCAGCATTATGCAGGAAGTACAAGGGACTCTTGTTCCCCAGTATTGCACTCTTCTCTGTGTTCATTCCTAGCAGAATCGTGTGAAGGGGAGATCAACGCACTACAGGTGTCCAGTGAATCACATGCTACCTTGTGAGGAGTGAGGGAGAATAGAGGGAAGAAAAACATTCATGCCCATGAACGGGAACAACACATGGTGCCCATTATACTAGTTCTAACTTTAAAAATGAAATTTCTAATGTCCATAGTCTCATTATTAACAAGACCTTTACTCCATATGCCCAGAGATACAAACATACCTATGAGATCCACATAAGTATGATAGATCTCACACACATTCCACCCTGATTGAACCAGAGCCATTCACGGTCCAGGCAGACGACCTAGCAGGGCTCTTTGTATCCAGGGATCTTCCAGAGTTATTTGGAATCCAGGATTGCCCTTGTGTTGCAACTTTATCCTTGCCTCTCAGTCTTACCTGAATTGAGGCAGAACCAATTAAATTCTTTCCAAGAGCTGATTTCCAACAGATATTGGGACAGGTAGGACAATGCTCTGCCTGGGTTTGACACCAAAGAAATGTCATCCATGTGTCAGCTGCAACCTGGTGGCAGGGAAGATCATGGCCCCTAGCATGGCAACAGCATTTCTCTTAATGACCTCACGTGTTCTGTGGAGAGGAGGATGACAGCCCGGAGCCCTGTGGAACTGAGGGCCTTAAGGGCAAAAGAGCCGTTACCCTTGTCAGGGAGGAATGACTTCAGCCATGTCGGGCCCGAGGCCATATCGTTATCTGCCTTAGTTTGCTGTATCTGGCTCACTTAACTGCCTCTGCAATGCACACTTTTATTCCATATACCCTTCGCAGAGAATATGGATGGCTGCAATCCATACAAACACTGAGAAGCTTGTAATTGCTCTCTGTTCGAGAGCCAGCGTGACTATGGGTAAGAGGAAAGGGAAGTTCGGGAAAACATTATAAATTTACACTCACACCCCAAACTGACAGTTCTCAACCATAATGTCACAGCACTCAGGTAAACCATGATGAAGCTCACTGAAAGTAGTCCATTACTAAAAATAAAGCATGGGCACTTGCAAATTGTTTACTTAAAAAACATTAAGTGGATGCAAACTTATCTCAGTAATAAGATCCCTCCCACCCTTTTCCGTTCTGATGTGCAATCCTGAGATGGAGAGGAAGGAACAGAGTTAAAGAGAGAACCTCAGGGTAAAAATGGATAGAACTTGTGGCCTGTTCGTATCCATGTAGTTGCTATAATTAGCTAAGCACATGGGAATATGTGCACAGGTAAGTATTGCTGGTCACATTTTCAGGAAAAAAAAAATGAGATCAGATGCCCAGATATGTATAGACATGCAATCCTCATCCCACACGTGCATGATGTTCCAGAAGGGTATTTGTAACTCGGGTATTTTCCATAGGCTGATGTTAATCGTGGTGGCTAATTTCTAACACCAGTTCAATATGTCCCAGGTTTTCAAGTGAGCAACAATGGAAATGTGCCCTTTTGTTGGGACCAAAATGAGTCACCAAGGTGGAAAGGAGGCGAAACCAGGAGATAGAATGCTTTTGACTCCCACTCAAATGTCCAGATGGTTCCAATGTCAACCTTACGAAGGAACTACCTACCTGTCACAGACAAAATGGGGTGAAGAGTTTCATCCTCTAGAAATGCCCTGTGAGCATTCTTTACAAGAAAAGGAGGATACCAGAAAATGTGTGTTCCTGTTAAGATCCTAAAGCACAGCACCAACAAAGAATCCTGTGCCCATCCTGTGGGCAGCAGCAGGAGTTGTTGCAAGTTGCAAGGACAGTGTGGTCGGTTTCCAGGTGGAATTACGCAGGGAAAGCAGCCTGGAGGAAAGAAGCTGGACTGTTAAAAGACAACAGGAGGGACTGTCATGAGGAGAGAAATTGAGGCAGAAAAAATAGCATCTAGAGAGGCTTTGTGGGAAGCTTCCTGTTTGGTACACTGGATAAAATCTTAGGTTAAATCCCTTTCAAAAAAGTCCTGAGCAGAAAGCACAGAGGCTGGGCCTCGCTGGCCAGTGCTACAAGGAGGTCACATCAGGATGGATTCATGCCTTCACACTTACAAGATATGGAAGAAGTGAAACCTCCTCTAAGAATGGACACCAACAGTTTTACAAGTTTCTGCTTATGAAACTTGCCAAGGATTGGAACTAATTACCAAGCAGAAGTGAATATAATATTTTCAGGATCTCAGAGTGCATGAAGTTGTGTTCTAAATTCCACTAGATTGAAGATGCCCTAGCAATGCATTTTTTTTTTTATATTTACACAGTACATTCAAAATTACAATAAATTTTTAACTGCATTATATCATCTGGGGCTTACAATGACCTAGAATGAAAGTCAATATTACAAGATGAGAAAACCAACATGGAATGGAAGTTCTATGGTTTGCGATGTTCATCACTGTAATAAGCTAGAGAACTGGGCAAGAACCCATTATTTTTGACTCCAGATATAGTAGCCTTCCCAACATGAAAAACAAAAACATGCAAAAATTGTCAGCCCGAGACAGGAATGGAACCTAGAACATCAAGGAAATGGGATACTATTGTAGATAGTGGAGTTGGCTCACAATTTGACTACCCTCCTTTCTATTGCTTTCTATCACATGGGACCATTCAAATGGCCCTAAACTTGAACTGGCTACCCCTGAGATTCAACTCATTTCCATGACAGAAACCATGGGAAAATAATTTTCCTCAGCATTGTTTATGTGCAAATGGTCATGGCCTATTGTTTCCTAAATCTTAGATCCTTTGGAACATTCCACCATGTTTGACCTTAATCTTTTCCCAGGACCAGAATGTGAATTGAAAATGATCTATAGGTCTTTGCCGAAATAACTCCATTGAAAATGATCTTTGGGGCACCTGGCTGGCTCAGTCGGTGCAGCATGTGACTCTTGGTCTCAAGGTCATGAGTTCAAGCCCCACGTTGGGTATAGAGCTTACTTAAAAAAAAAAGATCTTTAAAATAAGTGAACTCATAAAATAAATGCAAATAAAAGTAAAAAAATAAAGTAAGTGAACTCATGAAGTAAAATTTCTGCTCTGATCTAGCCAAACAGTAAATCATCAAGATTTTAACGGACAACAAATGTCATGTGAAGAATGAATAAAAGTCTTAAGTATGTCCTAAAAAGTCTTAATTAATTATGTCTTAAGATTATTTCCTTTTTTAATATCTGGATGCTCCTGTGCCCTTCTAGAATTGAGCTTAAACAACTTTTTGCTCAATTAATCTACAGAGCCTTGCGCTAGTTTAGGAGAAATCTAGGCTTTACCTGGCAAATCACTCAAAAACTCTGTAAGCCAGTTTCCTTGTTTATAAACAAGCTAAATGGTATCTAACTTGTAATTTCACTGTGATATTTAACTGAGCTCATGTATGTGAAATTGCCTAGCACAGCAAGAAAAAAATGGGGCAGTCTTATGTCTTTTTTTTCCTGGGAAAATTGAGGGTTGGTACCAAAATTCTAGGCAATTTTCTCCACCTATCATTCTCTTCTAACCACATTACAATTGGATCCAATATTTTACTTCTTGTCCCTGATCTGTATTGTTATATCTGTGAACCTTTTAAATAGCTCCTGCACCCTCCCTTGAAGTGGCCTGAGAACTCACAGATGCTACAGCTTTGTTTCCAAAGTCTATGGGAGATGATGTTCTCCTCTGTCCTGAATCTTTGTGCAGGTGGGTCCTTCTCCCAGCACACTTGCTATGCCAAGTTAGAGATAAAACTATGCAGATCTGATGATCTACCTGAACCAGAACATGCTATAGCTTCCAGCAGGTCAGGCTTAGTAGAGGGTCAAACTGACTGAGAAAACTATAGCGGGAAAAATCTACATTAGAGAATTCATTTTTTAAAACTATATTCAAAGTAGACCCTTAAACTAACTTCTGGGAATGACAAAAAGCAAGGTATCTTGGGGAGCCTGGGTGGAGCAGTCGATTGAGCATCCAACTCTTGGTTTCGGCCCAGGTGGTGATCTCAGGTTCATGAGACTGAGCCCCACACTGGGCTAAATCAATGAGCCCACACTGAGACTCCAATCTCAGTAGGGAGTCTGCTTGAGATTCTCTCTCCCTCTCCCTCTGCCACTCCCACTCATGCTCACTCTCTCTCTAAAATAAATAAATCTTTTAAAAAATCAAGAAGTCTTGTCCGTGTATATAGTTCATTGCCCTCACTTCATCCCACAGGCCCATAGACACCCACAGCGAGTCTTCCCAGGCAGAGAGAGGGTAGCGAGCCCACCCCCATGTAAAATGTGTCTCTGGGGAAACCTTAATGAGACTAATAGGACCTTGGAGAGTGACTCCATTGTTATACCCAATACAGGAAACTTCCTGAACATTTAGCACTGTTTAGTCAGCTCATCCCCAACTCACCCCAAACCCCTCACTGGACATGCTATGTGCACATACCAAGGGCGAAGGACAGAATCGGCTTAAAGACGGAAAACCATGGGAGACCATGGGCATCTCATAGACTGTAGAATTATAAGGCTTTGGGTTCTTTTCTTTAACTGGATATTTGAAATAAACTACTGATAAAGTGAATTAAACCACTCTTCATTGATGCCTCCCTGCAGCTTTCAACCCAGAGTCTATATTGGGGAAAATAAATTGGGTTTAAGAAACTGGAGGAATTGGTCTCCCAATTCAGGGCTGAGGTACAGATTCCCTCAATTGCAAGGAGAAATGGCTGTTTAGGGCCCACAGCTGAGCTCCTCTCTGAGCCCTGTCCTCAGCCAAAGGGAACCACATTGCCCAAAATTATGTCCCTTCCTGGGAATAGCATTTCTCTAATATCTGGGCAGGGTGGGGGTACACAGGCCAGCCTCCTTGAAAGGCTCTCTAAGGTCATCCCAGAGCAGCTCCCTGTGATGTGGGCTGAGGCCTCAGTTGCAAATACACGGTAGCTCAACCCCTCCATTTGCCCGCTCCTTCCTCCCACAAAACAGCACTTCCCAATAAACCCGCGTGCCAGTCTCCAACACAGACCTGGAGGAGTACTTCAACGGTAAGTATTCTCTGCAGAAGCGAGGTTTTTCAGAAAATGGACTGGGTTGCTTTCTGTTTACTCTATTGGGACTATCACCTTACTGAATAAGTTGAGAATTTCCTTAAATAATTAGATTGTCTCTTCCCATTCACCAATCCCCCAAATTTGGAATATCAAGTTTTCTTATTTTTAAGAGTTTAGCAAGTTGGAATAATTCCTAAGGATAGGTAAGCTGTGCTATAGAGTTTGCCTATTAATCAGAATTCTGTGCAAAGAAAATTTTACAGAGGAAAAAAAATCCTATTTAGCCTTCTAAGCTAAAACTATTAGTGGAGTAAATGTTGGTCTGAGGACGTAGGGATTTCAAACTAGTTCTCATTTGAACATTTTGGTGTTGGCTTCTATTGATGGATTATTTACTCCCCTTGCTTATATTGTATATTTACCATCCTCATAAAGTCATGCCTGCTTAATAAATAAGAACATATTACAGATCGGCAATATTGCAAACTGGTTCTGAGCATGGCTTCTGGAATGATACTGGCCAAGTTCAAGTCTTGGATCCATCACCCAGTTGCTGTGTAATCTTGGGGAATTATTTTATCCAGACTCAGTTTCTTCATCTCTAAAATGGGCCTAATAATCAGAATGGTGTCAGGATTAACTGAGCTAACACATGTGAAGCACTCAAAACATACAAAATACAAGTAAGCTCTCAATAAATGCTAACTAATAGGGCGCCTGGGTGGCTCAGTCAGTTAAGCGTCTGCCTTCTCATGATCCCACGGTCCTGGGATCGGGCTCCCTGCTCAGCGGGGAGCCTGCTTCTCCCTCTGCCCCTCCCCCTGCTCGTGCTCGCTCGCTCTCTCAAATAAAGAAATAAATTAAAAAATCTAAAATAAAAATAAATGTTAACTAATAATATGGTAATTGTTATCATTTGATAGCTCTTACTTATCTGCAGGGAAACTTTGCTCTATAGTCAGCTGGTTAGCTTCAGTAACTATCTTTTTCCTGCCTTACACAAAATCAGTCCTTTTGATGCTCATCTTTACAGTTACTTTTTTCTCCTGGATTAAATACTTTGTCCTGGTCTTCATTGGATTTCATGATTTTCAGGGATACCCACCAAGGTTTTTTACTGGGACAGTAAGTCAGCAAGCCCTCTCACACAAACTGGCCGGTACTATAAACTTCATCATCCAGCTCTTTTTAAAGAGTTGGCCAACTTTTTCCAGAAAGGGCCAGATAGTTAATATTTTAGGCCTTATTGGCATTAAGGTCTCTGTTGCAATTACTACTCATCTGTGCCATTGTAGGACAAAAGAAGCTACAGACAATGCAAAACAAACCATCAAGGCAGGGTTTCAATAAAACTTTATTAACAAGGGGCGCCTGGGTGGCTCAGTCATTAAGCGTCTGCCTTCGGCTCAGGTCATGATCCCAGGGTCCTGGGATCGAGTCCCACATCGGGCTCCCTGCTCGGCGGGAAGCCTGCTTCTCCCTCTCCCACTCCCCCTGCTTGTGTTCCCTCTCTCGCTATCTCTCTCTCTGTCAAATAAATAAATAAAATCTTTAAAAAAAAAAAAAAAAAAAACTTTATTAACAAAATAGGTGATGGTGGATTTGGCTCTCCGGCTATAGTTTACTGACCTCTCCTCTTCCATTTGCCCGGAAATTAATGTTTATTAAAACTACATTGACAACCAATGATCAACGTCATCTCACAGTTTACTTTTTGACCACCTAATAATTGCTTGGCGTAGAGATTGTTTTCCAATTTATTATGAGGAGTCTGTGAAGGACGAGTTCAAAAGCCTTACAAAAAGTTAAGCTCGGTTATATCTGCCACGCCTTCTTGATTGGCCAGACCTATAAACTTATTAACAGAAGAATACAAACCTCTGAAATCTAATGTTACATGCCATCACTTCCCTATAGGAAGCTCGTGTTCCAAATAGACTGGATACTTGAGATTAATTACACTCAGAACCTGTTTTTCAAAGCACAGGCCAAATGCTGTCTGCAACACAAAGGTCCCCTAAGCTTCTGGGATGCTGAGCCATTATCTTTCTCATCTGACCGTATCCCAGTGCCTTGTACACTGTGGTCCTCATTAAATATTTGGTGAAAGGCAGTGAGTGAATGTTGTACACCGAGACTAAGATTGACACAGACTGTTACTCAGTACATTGCCCTGTTCCAAAGACTTTGTAAATTCTTTTTAATTCATCAAGAATATTCAGTAGAGGGGCGCCTGGGTGGCTCAATCAGTTAAGCGTCTGCCTTCGGCTCAGGTCACGATCCTGGGGTCCTGGGATTGAGTCCCACATCAGGCTCCCTGCTTAGCATAGAGTCTGCTTGTCCCTCTCCCTCTCTCTGCCCCTCCCCTGCTCATGTTCTTGCTCTCTCTCTCTCTCGCTTGCTCGCTCTCTCTCTCAAATAATCTTTAAAAAAAAAAAAAAAGAATGTTCAATGGTACTGAACCTGCCAAAACAGTTCTATATCCACAGACTTGTTAATGTTTCATTAAAACAGTGATCCTGTTCCAGAAAAATCCATTAATGCAACAAAATAGACACTGGCTGGAGCCCTAGAAGACCTAGTCTCATCTTGGCTGTGCCACTTGGGCTATAGGACTTCGAATAAGCTTTTCCCCGCTCTGGGTCTCAGTTTCTTCGCATGCAAAATAAATTAATCGACTCAATATTCCCTACAGAGCCTTCTGCCTGCTCAACAATGCCGCCCACACAGGCCAGGCATTCATCTCTAATCCCACCTCTCAGCTCGTTACCTGTCTTTGCCTGGAACCCGGGAAGAACATGACCACTGGGGCCTGGACTCCCTCTCCAGAGTTCTCACACCCCTTTCCATCTCAAACTGTGCACCTCAGCGGGAAAGCCTTTCAGTGCATTTCAACATGAAGTGAAGGCTGATCAGCCAGGGGCTCAGGGTGCTGGGGGACTTCTCCATGATATCAGAGACTTGTCTGAGAGGCATCTCCATGATATCAGAGACTTGTCTGAGAGGCATCTCCATGATATCAGAGACTTGTCTGAGAGGCATCTTCTAGACAAGAGGCTCGGGTAGCAAAGGGGCCCTTAGCCCCCCTGGTGGATCTCCCTGAGATCAGGGCACCACTCCTTCTGGGACAGAATTTCCTTGTCAGCAGTGTCAAAGTAAGAGACTATCAGCTCCCTGTGAGTCACAGGGACAACCAGCAGACAGGCAGAGAAGCAAGAGAGAAAAACAAAGGCAAAGGGAGACATTGAAAGTACTAACTAGGGAGTACAAAAGACTTCATGGAGCAATGATTTATAACAATGTGCCTTTTTTAGGGAAGGTGGATGGAAATTTCACAGAGCTTCAATTTTCCTCTAAATGCTTGTGATTTCAGAGACTCCCTAGGGTCCAGGTTCCCTCTGGAGCGCTCTCCGTGGAAGGGTGCTCGGCCCACCTGCTGCGGGGAGAGGGGAGGGGGGTGGTTTGTGCACTGGGACAGCCAGGGGCATCCCCACACCCCACGTGAAGAAAAATGAAGCCGCTCTTTTAAAGGGGGCAGGGGGCGCTTAGCCAGAAAACCATGAACACTCTCAATGAGAGATTTCTAAGCTTCCCCGTTTCCAGAGGTTTCACCTTCCATGGCAGTTGTCAAGGCAACAGAGTCAAGTAACAACCAAAGGACAAATGGCATCAGCCTCGCTGGGTGTCACCACCTTTACCTGCCAAGTGCAGGTACAAATAGTGCCCTCTCTTGTCTGGCAACAGCATCCCTGACTTACTCCCAGATGCACAGACAGCAGGATGCAGAGAGAGACAAGGCGCGCGCTCTTTTCCGACACATGGGGCCTCTTGGTGGACCGGTGAAGAATCTGGAACCTTCTAAGGGTCTCTCAAATTGAGCAGCCTTTAAAAATATCTGTTATTTTTAACCATTCTGGCAACGTGGAGTTATGCGGCAGGGGGAGGGAGACCTCTGTTTTGAAAAACAATCTGTTAAGGAACCTCACAAAAGCCAGTTTGTCTGTCTGTCTTCAAAACAGACCTAGAGTTCTAAATATTTTCCTTATTCATAATTCCAGAGGATAAAGTAAACATTCAAATTCATAGGGTCCCAAGAGCCCCAAGCCCTAAAGAGAGGACAGCCTCAAGGACACAAGACTGGACAAGGAAGAAGCGAGTGTTGGAACTGGATTTAGCGTGTGTGCAGGGAGCCTGCCGAGGAAGGGTGGGCTCCCTGTTTGCCCCAGCTGTGTTCAGCTACAGCCGAAGATGCTCCCAGTTTAGAATCTTTCGAAGTGGGAAACAGGCTAGGAAAACTTGACAGTGAGTTATATGTTAAGATCGGCTGATTTGCTCTGAATTCACCTGTTTGCTCCAAACACATACACTGGCAACACCATCAAAATGTATAATTGGGGGCACTGGGGTGGCTCAGTTGGTGAAGCGTCTGCCTTCAGCTCAGGTCATGATCTGGAGGATGGAGCCCCATATCAGACTCTCTGCACAGGGGGGAGCCTGCTTCTGCCTTTCCCTCTGCTGCTCCCCGTTTGTGCTCTCTTGCTCTCATTCTGTCAAATATATAAAATCTTTTAAAAAACTGTATAAACGGTTACTCACCCTGGTTTCAATGCTAGGGACCATAGGAAGCCTTCCCAGATTTGGTGACAGACTGGCTTCTTCCTTCTGCTGACCCGCTGACATCACCCTTTGGGCATCATGTTCCAAAACACCAACTACATTCTGTCCAGTATCGAGTTATGCTTCTAACCTGTCTCATCTCCTCACTCCAGTGACACTGACTAGAAGCTCCTAGAGGGCAAGAACAACGTCCAGATCATCTCTGTAGCCATCTTCACAGGGCTTCCTGCATATGCTACTCATTTATTTATTCAACAAATGTTTATGCAGCTCGCATTAGGCCAGGAACTGAGGATGCGCTGATAAATAAGACAGACAGTCTCTGCCTCTTGGCACTGACTTGTGAGGGAGAGACACTTAACTACACAAATGAACTAATAGCCTGTGATAAGCATTGGGATGGAAATCAACAACAGTACCAAATGAATAAAAATAGTTAACATTACTGAGTGTTCCAATGGGCCACCAACTGTTTTAAGAATTTCATTTGAGGGGCGCTCGGGATGGCTCAGTCAGTAAAGCATCCGATTTCAGCTCAGGTCATGATCTCAGGGTCATGAGATCGAGCCCCACATTGGGCTCCATGCTCAGCGGGGAGTCTGCTTGAGATTCTCTCTCCCTCTCCTGCTGTCCCTCCCCCCACTCACGTGTTCTCTTTCTCTCTCTCTCTAAAATAAATAATCTTTAAAAAAAAGAATTTCATTTATCATTGACTCATTTTAATCCTCACCAGCCCTGTGATGTATGTACTATTATCATCCCCATTTTACAGATGAGGACATTAAGGAACAGAAAATCTAAGTAATTTGAAAAGGCCTCAAAGCTAGGAATGGCAGGGCTGAGACCAAATGCAGGCCACCAGGCTGTTAACTGCTGTGTTCTTCAGGCTCCGAGAAGGAATGATAGGAGACCCTTTTTGAAAGAGGTCAGGAAAGGCCTCTCTGCAGAAATGACACTGAAACAGAGAGCTGAAGACAGAGGAGACAGCCACAGGTATCTCCAGTGCCAGTGATGAAATAAGTCACCGACTGGGGGGAGGGGCACCCCACAGGGCTGACTTAGAGCTCCGTTTGCCCCAACAAGCTATGGGATGCAAAGTTTAGGCAAAAGCAGCCGCAAATATCAGATCAAGAGTTCCAGTTTTCATTCCAGGCTTTTGCAGACGTCTTCCCAGAGTCCCCGTTTTCCAACCAGAGAAAAGTAATTATCAGCATCCATGTAAACCTCTGCCTAATGAGTCAGACAATCCAATCAGGTTTCTCGTCAAACCAAAGCCATCCCTGGCCATCTTCTGCCGGAATGGTTCCAGGACACAAAGACCATATTAAGGATTTTATTGCCTTCCCCTGCCCCTTACCATCTAATGAGAGTTCATAAGCACATGCACGTGAAAGAAAACAGCCACATGGGACCTGATGTGCCGTATTGCCTGTGGGAAGCGCCAGGCTAAGAGGGTAAAGTGGAGACCGCCTACTGCTTTCACACTTTCTGGGAAATACATGGGCAACCAGGTCTCCTGCGCTAACTTGTATGGATCCCCAGAACTCCCAGCGTGGCTTTCCAGTCTCTACCTCCATGCTTCCCTACTCCCTGAACTTTGGGGCACTAACATTTATGGAGTACCCAAAGGTATCATGAGTTGTGCATATACTATCCCATTTAACTCTTAAGATGACCTTATAGGATAAGTCTAATTATTCTCTATGGCTTTCTTCTGCTTCCTGGTACATGAAGGGGTAAGACCCTTCAGCCCCCAACAGCAAGGCAAAGCCACGTTACCAGTATGGACAAGGAGACGTAAAGAGAAGAGGCATAACTCACTTCTCCATTTGGCTGCCAGTGCTAAAGCCTACAGCTCCCCTTCCTCTAGGGGGCCACTTCTCCCAGGTGGTGTTGCTGTGGAACGAAGCCACACAGAGAACGGTTGTCCCAGAGAGCTGCCTGTCCCCACCACCGACTTCATGTGACTTAGAAACACACCTTTGTTGTGTGGCGCCATGAAGATGCCACAGTTGATTTTTCCTGCATATCCTGGCTGATCTGGGCCGCCCATTCCTGAGATTCCAATTTGAAATCCTTTCTGTCTGAATACGAAACCCATACTTCTTCCTCTAGGATACTCCACACCATGATGCCAAATTAGATAGATACATTAAGAAAGAGTTCTTCTGAAAACAATTACGGGACATAAAATGAACGAATCAGCAATGCAGAACGTCAGGGACTCCAGAGGATCAGGAATGCAACGGGGCTTCTGGGAAGTCATCAAACTCTCCAGAAAGGGAACTCTCGGTTGTAACTCTCCCTGCGATCATGGAGTGGCTGGGTTAGAGGCAGAGGCAGAGGCAGGGCAGGGGTGGAAGCCAGGATAATGGTAGGTTTAGGGATCATTGTGGTCAGCAATGCTGAGAGTCATTATCGGGAGGTGAGGAGTAGCTAGTAAATAACATTCTTCTCCTTCTACATTCAGAACCAGTAAGAAAGGGACCCAGGAGTTAGATGGACAGAGATCAAAACACCCCCTTTATAAAAGCCTGGATTGGAGGTCATGGCTTGGTCCACAGCCACGATGGGCTGTGTAGTATTTTATCCCAGGATTAACCCTTCCCATCACATCACAGGTGGATGGACGACTTCAAGCCTCCTCCGGCCTTCCTGCAGAGGCGAAGCGTATCCGAGGAAGCCCACGCCATGATAGAACTAACCAGAAGACACCCACTCAGGAGGAACTGAACCAAGCAGGACTAGTTCATTCTTTCCAACTCCAATCAGATGGGTCACTCCTCCTTCTCAAAGGTGAGGAAGAGCGCCAACAAATTTGTTTCTCTCTCCTGCCTCAGTTTGTTTCCCTGCTAACGAAGAGGTTGGATTTAGCAAACTAGACAGTTCCTTCTGGTTATGTAAATATTGAATGTGAAAACTGAGGGAAACAGTATACTTGCAAAAAATAGAGCAGTCCATCACACAGCCACCAGAGTATTTACTGAATCCTGACAGAGGGCAGAGCATGAAGGCTCTGCTGCTCTTCAGTCAGTTACTCCAGTGATAAGCGCACGGAGCCAGAGGTGGTTATAATGAGCTCTCCAGACTCTGTGGAACCAGAAGTTAAGGAAAGGATTTGAACTGCAGCGGGCAAGAGGGCCAGGTCATGCAGTAACCCTAAAAAGAAAAATTCCAAGCCAGTAACAAACCGGAGAGAAAGGTATTTGGAAATCTCTTTGATTTATGGCCTATTATAGGATATTGAGACATTATTTATGATCGATATATGTGCCTGTTGGCATCTCCCTGAAGCCACTGACACTGCCTCATGCCGTGGAGGTTGGTCAGCCCAATCCAACAGACATATCCTCTGTGTCCTGTTGGTGCAGGCAATAAACCCAGATGTGGTCAGCTATCTCCGTGAAAACGGTGCTGGTCACTCCAGTCCTTGGAGGGCTGACCCAGAGATGGGGATTTGCAAGGAGAAGGCAGATTGGTGGGGAAAAGACAAGACTATGACAAACTAACCCTCCATAATTCTCATTTGAAATTTCTCACGCCATCATTCTTCTATAATTCACCTTCCTTAAAGAACCACATAGCATAGCTTTGGGTCGTTTGGACCCTCACAATAAAACCTCCTCAACGTATTTCCCCTAAGGCTGATACAAGTGGCATGCCAATAAAAGGAAAACTCTTCGAGATCGGCATTTGATCGGTCATCATTATGTACCTTATGTTACGCTAGATGATATGGGAAATGTAAATTAGGAAATATCAAATATTTTATTTATATAAAGTATAAATATTTTATTTGCATAAAATGAGAAATAGGAGTTTCCTTGTCTTCAAGGAGCTCCCTCCTGCTGGGGACAGCGGAAAGAGACTCTTTGCCTAGAAATGATAAATCAGCCTTATGTCTCTTCTTCCATTCAGTCCAATGAGTATGTCACGTAGCCTGCCACCACTAGGACTTGGGACACACTTTCCAGTGCCTGCATCACTAGCACTGCATAGACATCTGCCTTCTCTCAAAACACAACTCACTGTTTAAACCACACAGGACTTTACCTTACTGAGTCCTACCTTTCTTGTAAATCTCAGCTTAAATATTAATCTTTTGGGGAGGCCTTTCCTAAGGCCCTAGACTAGGTGAGATTCCTCTAAAAGGTGTTATCGTAGCGCCTTATATTTCCCCCAGCAAAATATTCATCACACTTGGCTGGAATTACTCACTTGATAGTCTACGTGTCAGCCAGACTGTAGGTCCTCTGAGATAGGGGACCCTGTCTGCCTCGCTCATACTAATCCAGTAGACTTGCCATGTGCATCCTCTGACACAAGTTACAAATCCACGCATAGCCATAGACATCTATCTTCTCGAAAATGTTCTTGGTTATTCATGTTCTTTGAGGGCTGACGCAGAGATCTGGTTTTGTGGAGAAGGCAGAAAGATGACTGTGCATTTCCAGCAACTTGCAAAGTCTCAAGCAAGAAGGAGGTGTTCAATAAATGTTTATTAAAGAATAAACATGATTAAGAATAAACAAATGAATGAAATTATTATAGCTAATCAGTGCTCCTCAGAGAACTAACTATAAATGCAATAACATGCAGCAACGAAAAGTGAAAATCCAACCTGATGCTGCAGCCCTTGCTTCGGTTTGGTTCAGTGTTTGGAAACATAAAAGCTGACCACTTTTTGTGACTTCAATATTCTTCCCTCAAAAAAGATCCATCCTCCCATTTTTTTTTTGACTGCTCCATTTGCTCATAACGGAGCCTCTGATCCATCCCCAGACCTACATCACCAGATGAGTGTACCATCTCTGCCTCCCACTGTCTTTCTCTAGGATGTCTAATGCAAGGCAGAAGGTGAAAACCAATTTAACAATGTGTCTGCATTCTGTCAGCAGCAAAGTCTCCATAGGTTTCTTTCTAAGAAGCAGGCTAAAATTAAAAGAAGAGGGAAAAAAGACAAAGCCTAAACATAATTATAAATTAGGAAAAGTTAGATGTTCTCTTATTGGAAGTCTTCGTGGTTCCAGGTATGAGGAGGGGACAATGGTCATCATCCAGGGAAGCATGATCTCCCCTGCAGTTGCTGTTTCAATGCTTTTGTCTGTGGTGCTGGGGGCCCCATCCCAGGCTCTCACCCTGTGACCTGGACTGGCTCTTGCCGTTGATGGGATAACTTCTTGTTGGTTCTTGGAGGTCCCACCCTCAATGCATTATTTACTCCACAAATATTTATTGAGTCTCTACTACGTGCTAGAGACTGGGGATTTAGTGGTAAACAGAACAAACATGGTTGTTGTCTGCATGAAATTTATAATCTAGTGACTGGCACAGATCATAAAATAATATTGCAGGTAATAAATGCAGAATTACGGATTGTGATGAACGCCAGGAAGAAAAGGTATAATGTGTTATGGGAGATTGTAATGAGAAAATGTTTTAAATTAAGGGATGATAGAAAGCTTCTCTAAGGAACTAGGGGCCTAGAGAATGAATGGGTTTAGCCACTAAAAGACAAGGGACATCGTGGTCCAAGCAATAGGAAGGACTTGTGGGAAAGCACTTAGTATCTTTGAAGATATGGAAGAAAGCCAATGTGGAAAGAACTTTTGGGGAGAAGTGGCAAGGAAACCTTGAGAGAGAGGCAGAAACCTGACCTTATAAGATTTTGTAGACCGTGTCAAAGATGTGGGTTTTCTACTGTTGGAGAGGATGTGGAGAAAGAGGAACGTTCATGCAGTGTTGGTAGGAATGCAAGCTGGTGCAGCCACTCTGGAAGACAGTATGGAGGTTCATCAAAAAATTAAAAATAGAACTATGCTCTGATCCAGTAATCGCACTACTGGGTATTTACCCAAAGAATATGAAAACAGTAATTTGAAAGGATATATGCGCCCCTATGTTTACTACCACATTATTTACAATAGCCAAATTATGGAAGCAACCTAAGTGTCCATCAACAGATGAATGGATAAAGAATATATTATACACACACACAGACACAGGACTACTACTCAGCCATAAAAAAGAATGAAATCTTGCCATCTGCAACAACATGGATGGAGCTGGAGTCTATTATGCCAAGCGAAATAAGCCAGAGAAAGACAAATACCATGTGATTTCACTCGTATGTGGAATTTAAGAAACAAAACAAATGAACAAAGGAAAAAAAGAGACAAACCAAAAAACAGATTCTTAACTATAGAGAACAAACAGATGGTGAAAGAGGGGAGATGGGTGGGGGGGATGGGGGCAAACAGGTGAAGGGGATTAAGAGTACACTTATCTTGTTGAGCACCGAGTAATATACGGAATTGTTGAATCACTATACTGTACACCCGAAATGAATATAGCACTGTATGTTAGCTACACTGGAATTAAAATTTTAAAACTTAAATAATTAAAATTTAAATAAAAACAAATAAAAACCAACCTCCTAGAAACAGGGACTAGATTGATGGTTACCAGGAGCTAGGGTTTGGGGGAAACAAGGAGATGACAGTCAAAGAGTACAAACTTCCAGTTAGAAGATGAGTAAGTCTGGGGCGCCTGGGTGGCTCAGTTGTTGGGCGTCTGCCTTCAGCTCGGGTCGTGATCCCAGGGTCCTGGGATCGGGCCCCGCATCGGGCTCCCTGCTCTGCGGGGAGCCTGCTTCCCCCTCTCCCATTCCCCCTGCTTGTGTTCCCTCTCCCGCTGTGTCTCTCTGTGTCAAATAAATAAACAAATAATCTAAAAAAAAAAAAAGAACATGAGTAAGTTCTGGGGATCTGATATACAGCAATATGACTATTGTTAACAATACTGTATTATATACTTGGAAGTTACTAATTAAACTGACACAATGTTATCCACCAATTATATCTCAATAAAGCTGAGAAAAATGTAAAATTAAAGTATTTGTACTTGCAAAATAAAAAAAGGTGGGTTTTCTACATTAAAAAGTTTTTAGAAGTGTATTGATCTTACGATGACTCTGGGGGCACCTGGGTGACTCAGTCGGTTAAGCGTCCGACTCTTGATTTCAGCTCAGGTCACGATCTCAGGGTCGTGGGATCGAGTCCTGTGTTGGGTTCTGTGCTCAGCGGAGAGTCTGCTTAGGATTCTCTTTCTTCCTCTGCCCCTCTCCTCTCTCTCCCTCTCTCTCTCTCAAGATAAATAAAACCTTAAAAAAAAAAAAAAAAAGATAACTCTGGCTGCCTAAGAACAGATTGGAGGGATGATGGGAAACAATGTAAGGAGATTGGTCATGACCATTCTGCAGTAGATTAGGTAGGAGACCTGCCACTGGACCAAGGGTAGTAGCCACAGAAGCAGAAAGTGGATAAACTGAAGATGTATTTCAAGACGGAGTTGGCTGGACCTCTTTCTCCAGTGAACTCCCAAGAGTCGCCAGGTCAGCTTAAGCAACAGGTGTCAATGTCCCGACTGACTTGGCCTCAGTGAGAATCGGCTAGTGAGACTGTTAGCAATTCTGCCACTTGCAGCCCAACTCCGCCTCTGCCCCAGAAGGGTTATTTTGGTCATATAGACGTGACCTTAATAACAGTCTCCTTCTATCTATAGACTCAGTGTCAAATCTGGTTTACCGCGCACCAGATTTTTTTCATTGACTCACCTCTGTGGGAGAAGAGCCTCTCCCCAGGAGCAACACAGAGACAGAACCTGGCCATGTATTTATAAAATTGGGAGTGGAAGAGCATGATACAAGATAGCAGGAGTTTTTAGAACATGAATTTTATGGTTTGGATTCTAATTAATTTGTGGATCTCTCTTCCCCAGCCGAAGGACTTGGCTAAGATGCTGAAGTTAGCAAATTGCCTGCTTCATACAGGCACCATGTCCATTTCAGAATGTTTTCTATGGATTTTTCCCACGTCATCTATTAATTACCTAATTACATCGTCTAATTATGGGATTCTTCATGTATTTACACTGATTACGTAATTGGGTGCAATTACACTAATTAGGTTAATGATACAGGATAACAGACTACAAATTGCTTTAAAGGGACACTGGGAAGGCTGGTAGGCCAAAAACCCTTTGGGGGTAGGTTGGGATCTGTCTATTAGCAGCTTAGAGCTTCCCTCTCCCTTGTCCTCATCCTGACTTTTGGATCCATTCTAGAGAACAATGTGGGTAAATGAGCAAAACTGGTGCCCAAGACCAGGAGACCCAGGACAAAGTTATGATGAAGGCACAGTGTGTAGGTAACCCGAGTCTCCCCTCCTGTGGTGGACAGAATAATGCCTCCTCACAAAGATGCCTATGCCCTAATTCCCAGAACCTGTGATTCTATCCCCTTACATAGAAAAAGGGACTTTGCAGATAGGACTAAGGGTAAGGACCTTGAGATGGAGACAGTCTCCTGAATTATCCAGGTGGACCCAATCTAATGACAGGAGTCCTTAAAAAATGGAGAACCTTCCCTGCCTGGATCAAGGAAAGGCGACAATGGGATGCAGGAGAATCACTTGGAAGATGGCATGAGAAGGATTCGACATCCCATTGCTGGTTCTGAGAAGGGGGAGGCCCTGTGCAAGGACCAGAGAGAGGCTTCTCGGAGTTGAGGCCAGCAAGGAAACGGGGACCTCAGTCCTACAACCCCCTGGAACTGAATTCTGCCACTTGCATGAGCAAGGAAATGGACTCTGCCTTAGAACCAGCAGAAGAAATGCGGCCCCGCTGAGCCTTGACTCCACCCCGGAGACACCCCTGTTGGGCAGCAAGATAATAAATTTCTGTTGTTTCAGGGACTACTTTTATCATAATTTGTTACAGCAGCTATGGGAAACGCATGCGTTCCATACTTTGTTCCTCCCTGGCCCCACACTCACTTCCTTGATGTTATTTATTGTCATGCATCTCCTCTTATCCGCTGTCTCTCTTATCAACGCCTGTTTTTAAGGAAGGGTCTGACAGCAACCTTATCCCCTAATATGAACTTACATCACTGTTACCTCTTCCAGTAACATTTGCATTGTTTTAGCTCTGTGTAATCAAAGATTTTGTCCATAAGAAGTGGAGTGAAAGCCTCATCCTCGAGGTCAGACCAATAGTGTTTCAAATCCCAGCTCCGCTACTTACTTGCTCTGTGGCCATCGTACGTGGGGACGGGGCATAAGCTGAGCTTCAGCTTCCTTACGGTAGAGCACGGACCATCAGATCCACCTCACAGCTGTAACAAACATGTAATGGGATCATGTATGTGAAGTGCCTGGAACAATGGCTGGCCCAGATACAACATGCAAAGATTTCCTTCCTTCCTTTGAAAAGCGCTTGGGCCATCAGTGACCAACTTGGAGAAGTAAGAGAGCAGGGAAATGTCCCTATGTGGAAGAACGCACAAGATTCCGTAAGACAAAATAAAATGCTGGACGATCTATTTCCTGTCACCTCAGAACCACCAGCAGATCGAAAAGACGTGCTGTCATCACCTTAAAGGAAGCTGGGTGGTGGAAACCACTCAGAAGCACTTGCTACCCCCGTCTGCTTCCGAGTGTGTAACCAAGGAATGCGGGTAGAGACAATGAGGTGGGGTTGTCTCTTCCCATTTCTGCCTCTTGCTGGCTGGCCTTGGAGACAGAGAGGGAAAAGACAGCTCAGGCTCCGGATTCCTAGCTATGACTCTCAGCCATTTTTTAGAACATCTGACTCTAAGCGGCCCCTGAGGATATCTGCACAAGCGGCTGGCGGAGATGGGGGGCAAGTGCGCAGAAATGTAATCGTGGTAGCAGCAGCTAACCCTTATACAGCATCTGCTCTGTACGCTGCACCATATATGTACTGAATCATTGCATCCTCCCAGGAACCTTTTGGGGAATGTGCGTCTACTCCTCCTGTGTGCATTTACAGTTGAGGAAACCAGGGCACGAGGAAAGGAAGGAATTCTCCCAACCAAATCAGCTGGAAGGTGGGGGTGCTGGGACTCGCACTTGGGTTGGTGGGCTCGCGTGCAATGCTGCCACCAGTACGCCCTATCCTGACACAAGAGACGGGGGGCCCAGCATCGCCAGGAGGGGTTAACTTCTCAACTGTTTCCCAGGTCATTAGAGCCCTTCAAAGGTTCTTAACAATCAGGTGGTCAGGCCCAGAGCCTCAGCACAATCCAATCCCTAGCACTGATCTAACCGGCTTTCTTTAAGTTTGGTCCAGGCTAGGGTGGGAGCAGCATCCTTGGAATCAGACCAAGCCTGCCTGGAGTGCCATCTCAGGTACACCCTAGCCGTATGGGCTTGGAAAGACTGCTTAACCTGAACGCTTACAGGTAAAACGTGCATGGTGACCCCGATGCACGCATGTTCTTGTGAAGATTTTATTTGCGTCATGAAGCACCGCCCATGGCAATGAGGCTTCTGGATATAATCTGAGGGTTGCCAAGCGATCTTCCACCACCACCACCCCCCACGCACAAAAATATTAGCTTGTGTCTGATGCCTTCTCTGATTTTCAGATCTGAGTCAGCACTCTGAGTTAGGATATCGGCCGTGTTAAAATGCAGACTTCCGGAATAGCTACGCACACTATGCACTTCTTAGTTATTGACATAATGTGAATTAGCTGATAAGCATCCATTTTCGATGTGGTAATGCTCCCAGTCAGAAAACGAGAATGAGAATAATATGAAGGCCTATCTATCTTAAAAGGGTTATTTTGAGGCACTTATGAAATAATGCACGTGAGTACAATTAAAAGTGCTACCTAATTTCAATCCCAGAACTCTTACGTGGCATCTCCTATATACCAAGGACTCTGAGCCAAATATGTACTCTTTGAGTTCTCCTTTTAGGGAATTAATCTAAGCTGAATGGGGACTGAAATATTAATATGAAGAATGAGAAATAACCCACATACATATCTCCATCTTTGAGTGTGTCCCAATGTTCCGTAACTGTCACGTTCAATTTCATTTCCCTCTGAGCCTCTGGACTGTTTCTTGAGGGCAAGGCCTAGGTCAGGTTTAACTTCCCAGTAAATAACAAATTGCCTGACACACAGTAGGTGCTCAGTTAAGTATTCACTGACGAAATGAATGAACAAAAAGAATTTCTCACCAAAAATTTCGCTGTAATCTTTATACTCCTCCCAGTTCCCAGACACAAGGACTGTGGGAGCGTCTACCCTACACTGCCCGGTGCTCTCATTTTTGGGGTGGCTTGAAGCCCTCCCCCACACCTGCCTTCACAACCACAGCTGTCTCCACCAGGAGCCACCCTCACTTCTCCTCTTTGTCAAAGTGGCCCTTTGGGCAGCATTCCTGTGCTTCTTCCTGGCGTCAGAGCTCAGACACTGGTGAAATCACTTATCCGCTGCTTCATTAGCTGAGGCTGCTCCCCGGGATTCCACACACAGCATCACCCAGCATTTATTGATCCACCGTTTCAGGACCGAGCAGAACGATTTCACTTTCAACTGACTAATTCTGTAGGGAGAGGGCTTCAGGACAAGAACGAAAGCATCATCCATTAGATTCGCTAAGACAAAACCTAGGTCACCCTGGTAAGTATGACACCCATACAGATGTGCTATTAAAACAGATGTTCACGCAGACACACCTGAGCTGTGAACAGGATTGCCATCTCCTTGAGGATGTCCTGTTTTGCAGATGACTTCCTAGGGTTTTTTGGGGGGGCGGGGTTTGGGGAGGTGGGGGGAGGGAATCCTGAATGCTCATGAAGCAAACATTTTCATTCGTCTCCTCCGCTCCATTTTGGCTGCTGTCACAGAGCTGGTGTATGGGGACATGGCCAATGTCCTCAACAGGGAGGAGATTTAAGGACCATCCAGTTATACTATATGGACTCAAAGAACTCACCCTAAATGGATTCTCTAGGCCACAGCTTTCCAGACTATATCCCTTGGAGTCTCGGGGATCTGAGAAGCTGTTTAAAGGGCTCTTGGCAGGTGGAGGGGAGCAGGTGCAACAAAGTGGACTCTTGATCCATCTCTCACCTACTCCTACCACCATGTTTATCTGTGACATATGAATTGTAAGGCATTTGAGGAAAAAAAAGTTTTCGCTGCTTAAAAATACTTGGAACTATGAATCTAGGCAGTATGCAGAATGGTTAGCTGTACCTCCAAACTGGCTGGGGTTTGTTTTTTTTTTTTTTTAACATTTTATTTATTTCAGAGAGAGAGAGGGAGCATATGAGCAAGGGGAGGAGGGAGAGGGTAAGAGGGGGAGAGGGGGAGGGGGAAGGGAGTGGGAAGAGGGGGGAGGGGGAGAGGCAGAGGGAGAGGGAGAAGCGGATTCCAACTGAGTGGAGAGCCCCCCACAGGGATCAACCCCAGGACCCCGGGATCATGACCTGAGCCGAAGGCAGATGCTCAACCAGCCAGGCACCCCAAACTGGTTGGGTTTAAATCTGACCTGTACCACTTATTGGCTGTGTGACTGAGCCAAGCCCTCCTCCTGTGCCCTGATTTAGGCCCCTTCTCTCCTACACAAGGATTTTGCTCCTTCCATTATTTCCTCTCTCCTGTATCATCAGTTTTTCCTTAACTGAATCATCTCATCAACATATAAACATCTTAAAAAAAAAAAAATCTCCTTTGATCACATAACTACCTCCCGCTACCATCTTTCTTCTCTTCTCCCCTTTACAATGAGAGAGACTGCAAAAGAACTGTCCACCTGGCACTCTCCACTCCCTCGTGCCCCATTAGCTCTGGAATCCACTCCACGAAAGCCATCCTAGTCCATGTTCCTGACCTCATGCTCAGTTCCAGGGGTGAATTCCCAGTCTCCTCTGTGTTATCTATCAGGAGCAATCGACAATTCAGCATGTCACATTTGACGAAAACTCTCCCTCACTTGGTTTCCATGACCCACTTTCCTCTTTGCTTCTGACCTTGGACGCTGCTCTCCTCAGTGTCCTTCATCGGCTCCTCTCCTCTTCTGGACTTCTGATATTGGCAAGGCTCCAAACCCCACCCCTGGTGCCTCTTTTTCTTTTCTAGTTACAATCGCACCCAACCAGTCTGACCCAGTCCGGTACATGTCAACCATCTGTATGTTGATAGCTCCTTAATTTATATATTGACAGCTTCCAAACCCTCCTCCGATCAACAGACTTCTCCACCTACTTGCCCATTTGACAGCCTTACTTGAATAGATGGATGGGCCTTGGCAACTTCCCATGTCCAGATCTGAACTAGCTGCCTTCCTCCTCCAAACAAGCTCCTCCCAAAGCTTTCCCCATCAGTAGATGGCATCAAGTGGCTCAAAACCCTTAGAGAAAACCTGATTTCCTGTTCTCTCTCATGCCCAAAATTAATCTAGCAGTAAATCTCAGAGGCTTGACCTTCAAAGTATAACCCGAGGGGTGCCTGGGTGACTCAGTCGATGAAGCGTCTGAATCTTGTTCTCAGCTCAGGTCTTGATCTCAGGGTCCTGAGTTCAAGCCCCGCATGGAGCCTACTTAAAAAATAAACAAACGAACAAACAAAATGTAACCTGTACCTGAGTGCTTCTTATCGTCATTGCTACGGTTAGTTCAAACTGCCACCTCCCTCGTGTGCCCTCCTACAGTAACTTCCACACAGGCCCCTTCTGTCTCCTTGCTCTCTGGATCCAAACCCTCCCAGGAGTTGCAGATCACACAAAGAACAATACACGAAATCTGCTGTGTGGCCTCCACTGGCCTCCCTGCCCCAAGCTCCAAATTCACCTCCTACTACGAACCTCCTTACCCTCCTGACTGTCTGTGAGGCTCCAGCAAACACGCTCTGCTGACCCACAGCCCATGAGCTCACCTCCAAAGAAGACTGACCCTCACTCAGAGCAGGCCAGTTACCGGCTTATCTTCCCACCTGCTCTGGGATCTCTGTGACTTCAAGATAACTGACTGGGAGCTTAGCCTCAAGACCCCCTCTCCCTCAACTTGCTCTCACAGCCAGCTGGGGTTTAACTAGAATGGCCCAGCCTGCACCCACCGAGGCTCAGCCCCAGGGGTGTTGGGAGTTAGCCATTTATCACATCCAATCGCTTTGAAAAATATAAACTGGTTATTTTGAATTCATGAAGATACAGACAACTTTAGTGGTGATACCTGCTGATTATATGGTAAAAACATCTATGTACTTCTTGCCCGTTCCTAGTACATGGGGGAGGTGAAGATGTGGGAGGTTATGAGACAGTCTTTGGCCACTAAAACCAAGCAAGTTAACCAAGTACACTAATGCAAATAAAACCATTAGAGTACTATGTAACAAGTACTAGAGCTAGCAGGCCAAGTTCAAGCTCAGACCCAAATTCGATTCAGTTCCCTTGACAACTCTTACTCAAACATGCTGATCCACCTTTCGGATTTTTACCTCTGCATTGCCACTAAAAATCTTTCAGGGAAGAACTCAAGTTTGGCCAATAAATCCAAGTTAATGACTCTGGTCTTGAAACCCAGGCATCCAGCTAGCAGTCAGTAAATTAGAGAACAGTAATAAATAAATAAAGAAAATATCTGGAGGAACCCGTAACTAACTATTGCAATATAAATTAAAAACAAATTTCACTTCCACCAATCTCAAATTGGCATTTTGGGAATGAAATAATTGAACTTCACAAGCTTTACCTTGTCTCAAACATGAATCATCCAGCACGCTTCGAAGCAGCTGTTAGTTACTATTATTCCCACCACACAACAAAAGGAACTGAAGTATCCTACAGACGTAGGGTGTCTAACACACAGCTGCATGGAAAACGGGGTAAACTCAGAATGCCAGCCAACTAATCTGTGGTTAGGGAATCAATCTGCCAAATGATGCAAGATGTAATTAACTAAGTGCCATGCACATGGCACTGGGTGCATTTAGTAGGCACTCAATAAATTTCATGGAATGAGTGAAAACAAAACACAAAACAAATATAAGTTTGACTGTGACCCCTAGTCAAATGTGCCATGCTGAGGCCCTTAAAGAAAGAGGGTTTAGAACTGGCATCACAGGAAAAACCTGGAAGGACATGATCTATATCCAGCGTCAGCTCCATTTCCTTTCCCGAGGACAGGATCCAACTGCCCATCAATGCATGCTGATGCCTCTTCCGCCCAGCTCTTGAGAGAAATGGAGACAAGTGGGCTTTTCTTGTGGCTCTCTCTCTCATATCAGAGGCAAGTAGGAGAAAGCTCACAGACCACCAGGAAAAGGGCATTTTTTAACTAAGCTACTACAAACATGCTGTGCCTTTCTTTATGATGATTCGTTTGTGAAGCACCTGGGTGGCTCAGCTGGTTGAGCGGCCAACTCTTGATTTCAGCTCAGGTCCTAGGCTCAGGTCCTGATCTCAGGGTCATGAGATCGAGCCCCACCTGGGGCTCTGCCCCTCAGCCCAAAGTCTGCTTCAGATTCTCTCCCTCTCCCTCTGTCCCTCCCTCCACTCCCCTCACTCCTCCACTCTTTCTCTCTCTCTCTCTGAAAAAAAAAAAAAAATTAGTTTGGTGTTTTAATAGCTGCCTTAAACTATATAGCCATTATTATCAGTTATGAAAAAAAAATCACAGTAAGATCGTTGAGGGAAAGACAGATAATAATACATCCTATGTGATTCTCTCCTGGGGGTCTTTGGTGCTAACCCAAGCTGGATGCCCATAAATACCCTTTGGCCACACCATTGAATCTGATGGTCACCCAATGACATTACTCACACAAAGGTTTTGGATATCCCCGCCTAGACATTTATCTGGTAGTCTATGGGGGACCTACCCTTTTTTGTCCTCTTTTCACATAAAAAGCAATTCCTTGCAACTTGCACCTTAGGATTTGGAACCATGGTAATTTCCTCAAGCTGGCTTGGGGTGATTAGCCAGAATAGTCTTCCTTGAAGAGCAAATTACCTTGCGTTGTGATAGGGTATCCCTGCTAATCACCTGTGTTCTGGTGAACATTTTATAGTGAAAACGTCTCATTAGGCTAACAGGTGAGCCACATGATGAAAAAAACAAAAGCACAAAAAAGCAAAGAAAAAAAACAAACCCACTTAATTTAGCTGTTAGCCAGAAGATTTTGTTTTGTTGGGTGCTTTATTGGGAGGTTTACGGGCAATTTTTATATCTGTTTTTATAGTTTCATAATCAAACAAATTGCTGGTAATTGATTTAGGAGGTTTTGAGGGTGCACACAAAGCCAGCATCAGGAAGAAGGACATAGAGGGTGAGCAGTTTGACAACCTGAGTGAAGCAGGGAGGCCATATGCAAAATAACAGGGGCTTTCTCAATGGTTAGTCAGCATTTTGTGCTTTTCTCAAATCTGATTTTAGTGAAGATTAATCTAGTGGGGATTTACCGGCTCTTAAAGGAAAGCCGTCATAATTTCAGGAACGTGTGGCCTTGCAGGGCTCACCCTGCTGAGTTAGTGCTTCTAGCCTGTCCCCCAGGAGAATGGGCAACAGCACCGTAAGGGTGCGGGATCCCTGCTGAAGGACAGAGTGAACCCAGGCGCAGGTGGCTCAAGTCCACGTGGAGAGCCGGCCTATTTTTAATCGGGCAGCTAGGATGTGACGAGTCTATGATTCTGCTTCTATTTGTGGAAACAGCATCGGAGTGAAAGCGTAGATGACTCTGCTGCCCTGCTCCCGTCCCGCCCTGACACTGGTCAAGGGACTCACTGGCGTATTGGGTCCCCGGCTCCATCATTCCCTACTCAGTGATCACCTTCCCTAACCATGAGACTCCCGCTCCAAGCCTCAGCCACGGAAAAGGGATCAAACGCACGGGGCTGCTGGGGTGGAGGACAGGAGCCACTGTCCCCGCGACGCCTTGTAAAAGCGTGAAGTAGAATACAAGCGATGACGATGACAACGAAGAGGAAGAGAATTTTCACAATCCCTATTGGAAAAAGTCACTCCTTCCCGCACCCTCTGGGCCCTCCAGCTGGGGGTTGCGCACAACCACCCCTGCAAGTCATCCGATCTGCCTTCAAGACTGAGCGGGTCACGCTTGGAGCTGTGGCATTCACCAAGCTGAGGATCAAGCTTCCCATTATGTCAGGGCCCAGAGGGGACATATTTATTCCTTTGTTTGGCTCATCCGGATGCGGAGTTTGCCTGCTCCGAAGGAGGGTCAGCCTTCCTCCGAGGCGAGCTGGGGGGGCCGGCGCGTCAGCAACGCGTGCTCGCCGCGGCCTCAGCGAGGCGCTGTCGAGTCAAAGCTGTGTCCACTCCCAGGAGGACAATTGGTTGAGACCCTGACCTACCGGGAACGCTTCCAGCAAAGCTAAAGGCATCGGATGCCTGCACTTGCTTGCTGTTTCCATCACTGTTGCAGCCTCCTGGCAGCGCCGACTCCGCCTATGGAAAAATAGCTCCCCCCCCCACCCCGTCCCTCCCACGAGGGAGTCGGGCTGCGGTGGGGGAACCCGAGACCACGCTCCGGCGCCACGTGCCCCACCCCCCCACGCGTGCGCGCGGCCCCCGCGCGGAAGTCCCCGCGTGCCCGCCAGCCAGCAAGCCGCAGGCCCCTTTCCCATTTGGAAATTAAGGAAACGGCCAACAACGTCCTCGAGGGGAGGCCTACTGTAAATAAAGAGTATGCTGATTGTGGCCTCGCTGCCAACGGGGTTATCACTTCCTCCTCTGCCATCCGTGTCACCCCACCCGCAGAATCGGTCTAGCTGCTAGACTGGGTGCCACGCTGGGTGACAGGGAAAGGAGCCGGCCCGGAGGCCGACGGGCAGGTTCGTAAATTTTGGTCTCTAATGTTATGTATTTATTTCCTTTAAAGAAAAGAGGGAGAGAGGGAATACTCCGAGCCATGAAATCATTAAAAGCAATTCCCTTCCTCTGGCCGCCCTCCCCCTGCCCGGGTGCGCGCGTGGAGCCCCTCGGCCGCTACAGAGCCATCCCGGGTATTGATCCAGATGTGGAAATTGGTATTGACTGCCGCCCCAGCTCTGTGCACTTCCCCGGCTTTTAAAGATACAGCGACTAGGTGATTTCACTTTGTACATGACAGAGCTCTGGAGACGTTGGTGGAAAACTAAAGAATACAAATTCAAACTCGGGCGTTCTTACTCCAAATGGGAGCCCAAACGGATGGTGATAAAAACAGATGGTGATTAAAAAAAAAAAAAAAGAAAGCTCGGCGCCCCCTTTCCAGGGAGAGAAAAGGACGGTTTGTGCGCACTTGGGATTCATCCTGAGCGCTGGGGAATGGCTCAGCACAGCCCCAACCTTGTTACCAATCCTTGGAGGGTCGGAAAGCTGAACGGGAGGTGCGGTCTGCTCCTCAGAGATGCTGTGTTTGGTCCCTACTGCTGCCCTAAAAACTTATCACAAATGCAGCGGCGTGAAACAACACACATTTATTATCTTACAACTCAACAGGTCAGAGGTCCAGTAGGGTCTCACAGGGCTAAAATGAAAGTGTCAGCAGTCTTGGTCCTTTCCAGAGCCTCTAGGGGAGACTCCTGCTCATTCAGGTTGGTGACCCAATTGAGTTCCTTATGGTTGTAGGACTGAGGTCCTGGTTTGAAGAGGCCGCTCACACTCCTGGCCTTGTGGCCTCCTTCTCCATCTCCAAAGGAGGCAACTGGAGGCCAGATCCTTCCCATGTGGCATCTCTCCCACCCACTTTTTTGCCTTCCCCTTCCATTTTCCAAGACATGTGTGATTAGATTGGGCTGAACAAAATAATCCAGATAATCTCAATTCATCGTGGCCCTTCACCTTGACCAGGCCCTCAACGTTCCTTTGGCCATGTAAGGTAACATATACACAGCAGGTTCTGGGAATTAGGACATGGGCATGCCTGGGGAGCCATTATTCAGCCTGACACTCTCCATGTCTGTTTCAGGACAGTCTGGCAGAAATTGAAAAGAAAAAAAGCTAGCATTTGATTTTAATAATGGACAGCAATGCCACTCCTGCATTGCATGTGAGCACCTCCTCATTGGCTATAGATTCATACAACGGATAGAACTATCCAGCTACTTTTAATACCATGTTCTAATATCAACCCTGTCCTCCCAAAGGCTAAGCTCTTGGGAAAAAAGAGGTGCTATGCCTATTGGCTAGTATGCTAGCTGGACTCTTGAAATACCACAACCCACACAACATAGTCGAGTTCTCCCAGAAGCTCCCAGTTCAGAGGAGAGATGAACATGGGATGGATGATTAAGGTGAGCCTGGGCGGCCACTGTGTTGTGTATAAGAGAGCCCAAGACCACGGCAACTAGCAGGGCTGAGTGTCTAACTGCCTTCCCAGCACCTCCTTCAGAGGCAGACCCTTCCAGTCCTATTTTACAAATTGTTAAACAAGGATTAGAAACAAGGGCATCTCATGGTGGCTGATGGAAGCATGATGCTAGGGTCAACTCCAGGGCGCTCACATCCTGACTCCTGCTCGCCACGGGACATCGTGCACCCTGGGCAGAGAGCTTTCACTTGCCCAGATTCATTTAGATATTCCTGAAATCTTCCTCTCTGTGTTCGGGGGGAGAGGGGGACGGACTGTAAACTCTGCTCTAGTATAATCCCGGCCCAGGGAGAGTCTGTTTCGCTCTTGCTGATGCCCACAGACAAACTCATCATCTGCTTTCAGCCCACTGCAGGCTGAGGGCCCCTTGGCTGAGAGTCTCCTGCCAGCCTGAATGGCTGACTGAGACCTTCCTGTGCTGAGCCGGTGCAGGTGGCCAGGAATGCAACACTGTCACACAAGGAGGGAAGGCAAGGCCTCATGAATATTTAAACAGGTAAAAGTAAATATTAATGAAACAACTGTATCTTTAAATGGTTAAATTACTCTCCATGCTCCACTCCGTTTTTATTTCATGATGGTACTCAGGTGCACACACCCACTACACACACACAAAATTAGACATTTTTCACCTGTGGTAGTTGTTTCCAATTTGATCTTTTTAATGTGAGAATCCCCCCTATGCTTAATCAAAGCCTTCCTGCACTCATTCCTAAAGCTGAAATCATTCCTCATGATTCTGCCCAGAAGATATAGTTCGCAACTTGCTGGAATTCCAATGACACGCCTGAGTCTTGTCTACTCTGATTTCATGGCACAAGGCCATGCATGCCATTGGGAGGCAGGAAACCTTAACTCGAGCTCATGTGTGGTAATTGCTTTATTCTGCATGAACTCGTTCTAATTCCTCCCCAAAACAAGAGAGGAGCTGGATTTTGCAGTTTTAATAACCACATTATTTACCCCTCTGCATTACCTGGTACACTGCCTAGAATGTCTTTGGCTATATCTTCCTCAGCTTATACTCCTTTGTGTTAATTTTCAACGGAGACATCACTGGCTTTTCTCCTCTTACTTTTCAGTATCTCATTCAGCACTGTCTTTCCATCTTAACATTTTGGGAAGTTTGATTCCATCCAAATTGTGTCTCCTTAGACTTGTTCCGTCTGCTGTTCACCATCTATTTCCCACTGGAGAATTCAGCGTTCGCTCTTCCTTCCAATGTTCTCGCGTTTGCCTGAATCCTACACTTTCGTTTTGTAATTCATTTTGAATTTCAGATAGAACCCTTTCATGCCTCTTTGTTTGGTTTCTTTTTTTTTTTTTAAGCTTTTTTTTTTTTTAAAGATTCCATCCATTCATCTGACAGAGAGAGACACAGCAAGAGAGGGAACACAAGCAGGGGGAGTGGGAGAGGGAGAAGCAGGCCTCCCGCCGAGCAGGGAGCCCCAATGCGGGGCTCAATCCCAGTACCCCGGGATCATGACCCGAGCCAAAGGCAAACACCCAACGACTGAGCCACCCAGGAGCCCCTCTTTGTTTGGTTTCTTAACGTCCAGTGGAATCCTCTTAATGTCCGAGAACCTCCTACCCTCCCTCTAAACCGTATCTTCTCTCTTCCCTCCCAAACACCGTTCTCACAGTGGTCTTTCCCCGGCTTTTAGATGCATCACTCTACCACCCAAAACTGAATTCTTGATTTTCTTTTGTAAGCAAGTGACTTAACGGTCTTCCGGCCACTCCCCTGTCCCCTCCCTCCAGGGACTGTGGTAGCAGCCACACCCTGTCCTCCAGCAGCCATAGAGTAATGGAATCATAGAGGGGAAAGGTCTCTTGCTTGGGCAAATCTAATCTATTTTAAGGCCAATGTTGGATGAGCTTTTGAATCTGCTCTGCAAAGAATTTTCTCCAAATTCTATAATCACATTTTACAGGCCATCCAAAATTTACATAAATCTTATTTTCAAAATGTCCCCATATAATACACATATTTGTAATATATATTATATGTATAAAATATATCTGTATAATAAAGCAGTTAGTTCCGTTTGAGCCCTTGTGAGCATTCTGGGAAGGAAAAGCTGTGGCAGCCATTCATAGGTTCAAGAGCGGCGTTCCAGAAGCAGGGAAGAAGTGGAGAGAAAGCTTCTCACTTGTCCTCCCGTTTTGCAGAAAAGCACAACTCCTTGTCACAAGGGTCCTAACTTAGTCTTTAACCTGTGGTCCTCACCTCTACCTCTTCCCCTCATGGCTATCGCTCCCCACATCTCAGACCAGACTGAGCCACTAACAAAATATAAAAAACAAACAAGTTTGCTAATGAGTTGCTAATACACGAATAGTTGTTTGGCTTCAAAGAAGTCACTTGAATCTTCTGGGTCTCATTGTCTTCATCCATAAAAATAAAAGGATTAGACATCAGCAGGTGACCAAGGATTTTAAGAGCTTTCTAAAGCTAGGAAACTTTCTTCAAACTCAGACACAGAAACCTTCTCTGTAAAATCAGGAAAAGTGGAAGTTGTGTGGTGCAGAACAGAGATCACAGCTCTGCTTCCCAGTCTGCTTCACCATCACCCCGCCCGCTGGCCCCGGGGCACTGCCAGGGAACTCCGGGTTCCTCGGACCATATTCCACAAAAACCACTGGACCAGAGTCAACTGAGAGTCAGTTTCACCATTAGGCATTTCTGTGAAAACAATGAAGCTTGGAAACAATGACATACAAACGTTTACAGACAGACTTCACTTTATAGAAGTCCTGGCAAGTTATTTCGAAACTAACCCCTATTTTTCCTATTGAAATAACATGACCTTTCAGAATTGTTGGATCTTCAGTTCTGATTGATCTTCCTTTGGCAGGAGCACCTACTATTCTGGCTTTTTGGCTACTGTGTTTCTTCCCCCTTCTGCTTTCCTCTGCGCATACACGTCATCGTCATCGTTCAACACCCACTCGGTGCCACACACCGTGCCAGGTGCTTTATATCATGTAAGTTTCTCTCAAGTTGTTTGTTTGACCTTAAAGGGGAAATGACACTTGATTTTAGTTGCGGGCGGACAACTACTTGTGTAAATGAACCCTGTGTCCTGGCTTTTAATGAAGTAAAAAGAAATTTAATCCTTGCAAGGGAATCATAAGACTAATTGTCTCCTAAAGTGTCTATTTGTTCAGTGTGAATGAAAAGATCATGTCTGCGCTTTGCAAGAGAGTTTCAACATTTTCTGCATTAGGAGTGAGTTTAACACGTATCCACAACATTATCCTCACCACTTCTGCCCTGTCTTATGTGATAGGATAAAACTACTCCTTTGAGTTACTTTTGCTGTTTATTTCCGTATTAAACAAGGAACTGAATCAGGTGACACGTAAGTCAATATAACATGGTGCCTGGCTTCAAGGAGCTCCCAGTCCATAGGTAAGACACATATATATCTAATTATTTTGAAACATCATGAATATAATAATAGTGATGTGAACAAACCTACCAGGGAAACAGAGGAGGCAGAAATTCAGTTTGTCTTAGAGAAAGTAGAACCTACACAAGTTTCATGGAGGAGTGACATTTGAGCCTAGAAGATGGGTAGTATTTCACCTGCATGATCTTGGCAAGGGGAGCAGCGTGTCCAAAGGCACAGAGGCTCCAGTGAACAAGGCATGATTATTGACTAAGACCCACAGTCAGAGCACAGGGTTTGTAGCATACAGCCACGGACCATGAGGAAAAAATGTTACAGGTGGATTGTGAAAATGTATCTTACCTTATTCTAGTCTATACTCAGTAAGGAAGATTTTTAATCAAGGAAATGGCAAAAATACATGTGTATTTTCAACAGTCCCAATATGTGACATTTCAGAGATGAAATGTATAGCTTCTAGTGGCATGTTAGAGCCATGAAGAAGAGAAGGTAGTCAAAGAAAATGCTAGAATGATAGCTTGGATGACTGGGTAGATAGTAATGTCATCAGAGATTAAGGAATCCCAAAGGAAGAAGTCGTTGTTATAGTTAATTGAGGGGAGTAGAGTGGAGAGAGGCTGGCCAAAATAATGAATTTGCCTTTAAATATATCTTTAGAAATACCTATAATATATATACAAAATTATATATAAAGTACGTAACTTACATAGAAATTCTATTACAATAATTTATATATTTAAATAATACAAATTTATCTATTATATAATAAATTATATTAATATACACGCCTATAGATATTATACATATAACATATAAAATATGTTCAGACTGAAGTGTGCAGAAGTCCCTGTTCAGACCTTATGGGATGTATCTGAACAGAGTAAAGCAATGCCCAGAAGAAGTAAGATCTGGACTTAGTGGGAAGGAGCCATTCTCTGGTGTGAGTACTGGCAACAGGACCGGTCGCCATAGAGACCACACGGGAATTCAGAGCTCGAGCAAGGTGGACCAAGGTGCCTGTAAGAAATCAAGCTACAGGGGCACCTGGGTGGCTCAGTCATTAAGCGTCTGCCTTCGGCTCAGGTCATGATCCCAGGGTCCTGGGATCGAGCCCTGCATCGGGTTCTCTGCTGGGCGGGAAGCCTGCTTCTCCCTCTCCCACTCCCCCTGCTGTGTTCCTGCTCTCGCGCTCTCTCTCTCTCTGTCGAATAAATAAATAAAGTATTTAAAAAAAAAAAGAAAAGAAAAGAAATCAAGCTACAGGGAATGTGGGGCTGCAGCCGGGAGGTCAGGTAGCATTAATCCAGAGCCTGAGCCCCCCACAGGGCCATGGCGGGGAGCAGCGGAGAGAGTGCAACATCATCTCTAGTTTACAGGATGGTCTTGAGGGTTCAAGGAGACAAGAAAAGCAAGGAGCGTGGCATATACACACGCTCCATAAACATGACTTCATCTTAGCCTTTTAAAGATGTGTCGTAGACCTCCAACAAGAAGCACGATCACGGTCCCATCATTCTTAGCAAGTGAGCCTTTGTTGTTTCTGCTACCCAGAAACTCCCTTGATACAATTCCACACAGAAATTATTCCATTAAGTCACACATTCTTCATAGGAGGCAACATCCTGAAATAGAACATGTTGGAGTCCCCAGCGACCACCCTGTTTGTACCTACCATCTTATTCTGGGTGCTGCTAACTCCCCACCCCTTGTGTCCTACAGTAACTTGGCATCCTGCCTCACGTCATGGTTTCTTACAAGGGGTGCTCAAAATAAATCATTTCTAATAAATAATTTTAATAACTAATTTAATGTAACAATTTAATAATTTTAAATAAATAAATAAGTAAAGACTTAGCTCTAAAACAGAACGCGGTAGAGAAACCTGTGCGATTCTTTCTGCTGTCCTCTGCTCCCAGCTCCTCTTCCCTCACCGTCCGCTCTCAGCAAAGATCTGAGGCGGAAGCCCATACAGGGAAGGTGAAATTTCTCACATCCCAATCACAGACGGGTATTATTTTTTAAGGATTTATTTATGTATTTGAGAGAGAGAGAGAGAGCACGAGCAGGGGGAGAGGCAGAGGGAGAGAGAGAATCTCCAGCAGACTCCGCACTGAGCACGGAGCCCGATGTGGGGCTTGATCCCACGACCCCAGATCATGACCTGAGCCAGAATCAAGAGTCGGGTGCTTTACAGACTGAGCCACTCAGGTGCCCCCATATGGGGTAGTAAATGCGATTTTCCTGATGTCACAAAGGCTCCACTCTGTTCTGTAAATTCTGCATAATTAAAGACAGGCTTCCTCAGTAACTTGTCTGAAAGATTTCTGACAAAATGGCTACTTTTTAAAGTTTCCGTACCGAAATAGATGATATTCAACTATCAAAATTATTAATTCAGAATAACTCATCATCCAGTTATGATACACAAATTTAACATTCCCATACATTTAGAGACAATTTGTTTATCCATAGGATCTCAGGTTTTATGAGTGGTGAAGAAAGTATGGTTCACGTGACATACATACGTTTTACAGAGAAGTTTGCAAGAGTGCATCTTTCACATTAAGTGAGAAACCTCTCTTATTCCCAGATATTAGCTCCCTCTCACTGCATAATTTACTACAAAATTAAATACTTATTCTTAATATTTACTTAACTCAACAAATAATTTTAGAATTTTTTCTTAAGTGCCTAAATATCACTATATTATGTCAAAATTCTGCCACATTCAATCTAGTAAGAAAATATGAAAGAGGTTCACTGAGTTTTGATTTTCACAAGAAAAAAGAAACTAAAAATTTAGGTGCTAAAAAAGTAATACAGCCCTCTAAATGCATTCTAGTTATGAAAAAAACAAAACAAATAATACAAGAACAAGGATCATACATTTAAAAAGTGTTTTTATTCCTGGACAGGCATTTTGGCAGGTTGGAAAAAAAAAGTCCTGCCAATGAGCATTGCCTCTCTCTCTCTCTCTGTATGTGTATATATATATATATATATATATATATATATATATATGTGTGTGTGTGTGTGTGTGAATACAAATGTGAATGACATCACACATATATTCATGTACACACACATACAAATATATAAGTAAGGATCTGGATTCAAATGTTTCAAGATGCATTTCTAAATGGCTTACTGGTCCAAGGTATGGCTGATGCAATTATGCGAGTAAATATAATGATAGAAAAATGGATTTTATCCTAAAATGTATCCTGTTATTAGACACAATAACATATAAAAAGTCAACATTTTTCTCACTTTGCAGAATGAGGTATCTTTAAAGCTCACCAAAGTCACATGGGCATGTTATCTATTACTGTTCTCCCCTTTTAGAGACAGAAACAGATGCACAGAAATCATATGACATCTTAAAGACTATATCAGTCTCCAGCTGTCTTATCCAATACTCTGTCTAATAACTGGAGGAATAGATGCTTAGAACCACTTTCCCGCTCCCTCCTCTTTGTTTCATCCTTCTCTCTCTACTATGGAAGAGAGCAAGCAATGACTTGGGTTTTCTAATACCCTAACTCCAATCATTTGCTAAAATGATGTTACGGTTCATGGAATTGCTAAGTTAATTGGATTTTGACTCCACTTAAATTACTTTTAGGAGACCAATCTCTTGGTCAAAGAGAAAACAAGTAAGTAGTCTCCAGAACTACAACTCAGATATTTAAGTGACATCATAACACAGAATCAGCAGATTATTCAAAGATGGCGTGTTGATAATTGTTCCTTAATTTATTGATTATTGATGCATTGTCCTTATGGGAAAATACAACAGATATGCCTTGGAAATGCATCCAAAACTCACAAGGTGAATAAAGCAATAAGAAGATAATGACTGTGTCTATGTGTTGAAAAAAATACCAGATCCCAAAACGACAAATTTTAGCTAGCTGCCTTCACAAAGAATTGACTGCCAGGCCTATTCAACTCTTGTGTGTATGGAAAATGGTTTCTAAAAATAAAAAAAAAATACCTACAAGCAGTTTAAATTCTATATACATCAACCACCCTGATAAAAGGACCAGGATTTTTGGGGTGCCTGGGTAGCTCAGTTGGTTAAGCGCCCAACTCTTGATCTCAGCTCAGGTCTTGATCTCAGGGTCATGAGTTTGGGCCCCATGTTGGGCTCCAGACTGGGCGTAGAGCCTACTTAAAAAAAAAAAAAAAAAAACAGGATTTTTTTTTATAAGCGTAGCATCTGAGAGAAATGGTGTGGTGATGGTGTTTATTAGCATGAATAATAAATTTCACAAGAGTAGATGATCAAAAGCTGATATTAAAGAACAGACTATTATTTGAATTAGCCTTAAAAGAAGGACATAGCAGGAGAATAAAAATTAAGTACAGATGTGGAGAGTTTAATGGGCGATGTATAAAATGCACTGAAAGAAGAAATGATAAGGGAGCAGGAAAGCTGGCTAGGGAGCCACTTTAATGGTCCCAGACCTGATGGGAGCCACTGTAATAGTCCAACAAGCAGTCACAAGAACTTACAATAAAGCGTCAGAGTGCAGAGGTGGAGAGCTGGAGGAGGGGTGGAGAGAAGGCAGGTAGAGAGAGGTTGTGGAGGCAAAATTGCCAAGATTTAGAATCTAATTGGGTTCAGGAGGTGAGAGAGAGAGGAAAGTATCAAAGATGACCAAGAATTTTACAATTTGAGAAAGATCAAATCAAATGTTTGGGGCCTAAGAAAGCCCTCGCTCAGAGTTCATCTGGTACAATCTAGTATCACGAAGGGGAAATTGAAGTCCCAGAGAGTTTAGGTAATCCACTCAAGGTCACACAGCAGTTAGTGACAGAGTTAGACTGGAATCCAAAATGTTCATATACACTTATCAAAGGGTGGAGAAGTTATCAAGAAAAAGAACCAACCTGAGGGAGAGCACACTGAATATCAACAATAAAGGTGGAGAAAGTAAGAGCCACGAGAGGAAACGGTTTCATTTAGTGCATGCTCACAACAAACCCAGCCGTGCAGCAACTCTACCTCCAGAGGCTTCTTTCTGGAAGGACTCTGATACACGTCCTGTTAGCCCCATTCACAGGTCTGAGGACAGAGACTTACAGAAGTTAAATAACTTTCCCCAAATCATAAAGCTGGTACAAACCCAGACACTCTGACTCCACAAGATATGCATTCTTACCCACCTTGTGTCTCACCGAGTTTGAAGGGCCACTGGGACATCCAAACAGAGATGATCAACAAGTCGTTATAAAGTAGGGACCATGTTTGGGATGGAGGTTCTGACTGAAGACATAAAGGCCCATGTGGGAGCCATGGAAACATATGAGAGTATAAAAGTGGAGAAGGGAAGAGAAGGAAAAGGAAAGGAGCCGAGAATATGTTCTTGACATGGGGTGCATTTCAGAGCAGAAGAAAGCAGACTCAGAGGAAGAACAGTCACAAAGATAGAGGAGAGGAAGCAAAGAGGAGCATAATGGAGACCTGCAGACTGGGGGTTTGTTTTTGTTTTAATTCTCCTTATTGGAGGCCCCCAAGCAGACCTGAGGATAAGGCAGGCAAAGAAGCTTGTCCTGGCACAAAAACATTTTCAGCTCAAGAGGGCTTGTTTATCCAGAAGTTGTATCTCTGCTACTGACCATGTTTGTTAAACTCTTAGATCTCTTTTTGGCCTGATCCTTGGATTCCAAATTTTCCCCAACCTTTGGGTCAACTCTACCTCATTTTGTGTTGTCCTTCTAGCTGCAATCCATGAGACCCATCAGCTCAGAAGGATCCATCCAGTCCTGATCCTTGATATCACCTGTCAAGGACTGTTTAATTTCAAGAAACAGCAGTGATCTGAAGCAAGCTTAAGGAAAAGGAATGTCCTTTCATTAAGGAGTGTCCCATTACTCAAGGTAAGGAAAAGTAGCAAGGCCACAAAAAGAGCTGGTACAGGAAAATGACACAAAGGCACACACGTTCTCTCATTCTCTCTCCCTCTCTCTCTCTCTCTTCACACGGTTCAATCCCTTGTCTGTGTTGTGAACCCACTTTATAGCATCTCTACTACTGCTTGGTCATCATGCCCTCTGGCCGTAACAGCCATCCAAGGACCCCCCAGTCTGTATGTTCTTGCAATTTTGGGGACCATCCCAAACAAATATACTTTTCAATATAATGGATTCAATATGATAGTCTCAGATTTGCTTTCGCACCATTCCTGTGTGACTTCGGTCCTGCGCACTCCATGGAAAGTGCTCTCATTAAAGTCACTAATGACTTTTGTCACTAAACCCAGTGGAATATTTTCAGCCCTCACCTTATGTGGTCTATCAGGAGCATGTAACTGTTGACCGAATCATCTTTCTCAAAAGTCTGACTTTTTATGGCTTAAGGGACAGAACACCCTCTGGGAATTATTCTTCCCCTCTGGCTCCCCTCAAATGAATGCCGAGATTTGGGGTTCTCGAGTTTCAGTGCTCAGTTATTTCCTGTCATGGCAGACTCATCCATAGAGTTCTCATATATACACTCATGATTCCAGACTCGAGCCTGGACCACTCCTGTAAATCCAACAATTACACTCCATCCACCTCTTGACATTTCCCTCTAGATGTCTCTCAGTCAATGGTGTGCTGGAGCTGGCCTCTCTTCACAACTCCACGTTCAGGGCCGTCATGTTGCTAGGCTGAAATCTATCATGATGGGAGTTTTTACACTATGGCAATTGGCAAATGCTACAAATTCAGGGGATTTTTTCTTCTTCTTCTTCTCCTTTTTGGAGAGCCAGTTGCTAATCACTTACAAAACACCACCGTTGGGGTTTCATAAATTTAATAGTTTGGAACTGAGCCTATACTGTCCCTACTTCACCCAACTGCATTCTCTTGAAGTGAACCCTATTTTTGTGGCTGTAGCCACCAGAAGTCCAGTTCATAGTTAAGCATGCCATCTCTTCACCAATACCTCTTCAGTTTCACCTCCTAAATGTCCCTCAATTCCATCCATTTCTATGCACATCCACCTTGCCATGGCCACTGTTTGAAATTCCCTCAAAACAGTGGTCTACTCAATGTCTTCCCAAAGTCCAAACTCTCCTCCACAAGAGTTGGTGTGTTTAAGAACACAGTTCTGATCATGTCACTCTCTTTCATGATTTCCCATTGTTTTTGGATAAAGATCAAACTCCTCACCTTGGCTTGAGGTCTTTCCTGGCTTGTCTCTGCCTTCCTCCCCCCTGTCTCACATCCAACTCCCCTTCTCTCTACACGCACCTTCTTTCACGTCATTACTTGCACTGTGTTCCTGCCATGCTCAGGGCCACACACACTATTCCTTCTGCCTCTTTCTTCTCTTCCCCTCTATCTAATAAACTCCTATTCATCCTTCAACTCTCAGCTTGACGTTACTTCTTCAGGAAAACGTCTTTGACCACTCAGATTCACTCTCACGTCTTCATTACACACAGAGCAACTCATATCTCCCCCGTACTTTTCACACCAAAATATACCCAGGAGGGCAGGTGGCGGGTCCATCTTGAACCTTCTATTCTCAAAGGCAAACACAGTAACTTACACATATAATAGGGGCTTGGTAAATATTCAATGAATAAATACATTTTCAGTGAATGAAGACCACCTTTTCATTCTTCCGCTCACTTGTAGAGAATACTCCATCAAGTTCCCTGGGCCAGATTCTGAGCTGGGGCTAGTCGGCAGAGATAGCTTCAGTTCCCTACATCTAAAATAAAAATGGGATAAAAATAGCAGAAATAGGGGCGCCTGGGTGGCTCAGTCGTTAAGCGTCTGCCTTCGGCTCAGGTCGTGATCCCAGGGCCCTGGGATCGAGCCCCGCATCGGGCTCCCTGCTCGGCGGGAAGCCTGCTTCTCCCTCTCCCACTCCCCCTGCTTATGTTCCCTCTCTCTCTGTGTCTCTCTCTCTCAAATAAATAAATAAAATCTTTAAAAAAAAAAAAATAGCAGAAATATAGCAACCATAACCACCTGTAGACCCAGAAGAACAGGATTAAGTGGATCGTTCAATTAATGGTAGATTTGACAACCGAAGTACCAAAAATAACACTGAACTCCTGGCCAAAAGGAACCCACATTCAAATAACCAGAAATATTTCCATTTCTTACTCCTGTAAGTCTCCTCAGAAAGAAAAAAAACCTCAAAAGAGAATGTCACAGGGCAATTCTAGAAAAAATAGTCCACCTTTAAATCCAGATGAGTACTCTTTATAACACTCCCCAGGATCATTCTGGAAATATAAAATCCAGAGAGGTCCTGGAAGGATTTGACAGGGTTACTCAGAGTGTGAGCTATCTCAATACCTGTGGATAGGGGCAGCACCCCTCCCTGACTGCTGATATTTCTCTCCAGAATTTGCTAGAATCCAACCCACCCCATCACTGTCAGTGATTATGAATGTATAAAAGAAATAATACTAATACTGGTAACACCAACCATCGTAACTTCTATTTTTCCTAATGGAGAGGAACCATTCTAACTATTTTTACATCCAACCACACATTTCATCCTCACAATAGCCTAGTGACACATACTACTATTATTCTGATTTTACAGATGAGTAAATGTGCATAAAGGGGTTGTCATTGACTCAAGGTCACTCAGTTTCCCAAGGCTGCACCATTCCAGATGAAGCCAAAATCTCAACCCAGGCATGCCAGCTGCAGAACTCACATTTTTGGTCCCTGCACTATGGGACCTCACCTCTGTGAGAAGCTATCTAGAATCAAATGGAGGCGTACTTGATCAGCCTGTACATTTACAAACGTGAGGAGGAAAGCGAGGATCTTTCAATCCTACAACTTTTGTGTTATTACCTGGCATGGAGGGATCTGCATAGCCTATCTGGTTGAATGCTATCATTCCCCCGATCCTCTCGTTCTCTCCCCATGCTCCATTAGCCACCCCCCTGATGTTAGAGTCTCCTGTTAAAGTGGATGGAAATTCAATGCTCAGACACGCAGAAAAATATGGATGCGCTACCCACTGGATGCTTGGATGGAAATGCAGGAGAATGGGAAAAATTGATGCCACGGGCAGCCAAGGAGCTCCTCTCCTGATACCTCATGGCAGAACAAGGCAAGTGTAGCCAGTGGTTGGCAGTTCCTTCCTTCCCTTACTTGAATCATCTCAGGAGTGAACTACATGTATTGTTAAAATAGCCATTGAGGGGTGAAAAGAATGGCGTGATCTTATGGGAGTCTGAAAGGTCTCTCTGCTTTTCTCATGCATTTTAAAGTTGAGCTGGCTGTCTTTGGAGTCATCTCTTTTGCAGGCCAAAATGTTTATGTGTTTTGAAGAAAATGATGTGTGTTCGGCTTTGTAGTTTTGCTAAACATTTAAAAGCATAAAAGAGAGTCTTTTAAAGATGTAACTGCAATCGAAATGCCTGGAGAGGAGAAGCAGCAGAAATGGCTAGTGGAGGCGTGCTCCAAAGCTCTGAGCATGATGTTCCATCTGAAGGAGATCAGAAGAATTCACTGGGGTTACCAAAAAAATATATTTACAGAAGCAGCAACATGCAAGACACCGAGATCCACACCAATAGTTAGGTACGATATTTGCTGACTCTCTTTTCAAATGCATTTTTTATAATAGCTAAAGGGTTGGCAAACGTGGATGTCACTTCCAGGTCCGCGTGAGAACTGCACACACCTGTGAGCCTAGGTGCCCCATCAGGTGTGCGTGTGGACAGAATGCACCAGAAGACCTGCTAGTCTTGGAATCGCATCCATGACACAGTTCCACATTTTCAGGACTAAGGCCACAGTGCTTTTCAAGGAAATCTCTAGTAAGAAATCTGGTAAAGGAGCAGGTTTTTCTCATCTTCTGATTCAGTGACAAGAACATGTCCACCCACTGTTCAGCTTTAAGGTAAAAGCCAATGGCGTTGTAAGGCCTAGGCCTCCAGGTCACAACTCTCCCCAGAATGTTACCTTTTCCCATTTCACGTATTCCTCATTTTTGAAGCAAAACTTCCAGCCCCCTCGTGTCTCAGGGCCCTGCTCCCAGGAAGAGAATGCCCTTCCTCTGCATTTGATGCGCTTGCTGTGGGGAAGACGGATGCAGACAGGGTCCCCCTCTCATTCCCCCTTTTCCTCTGACTGCCTCCCTTCTCTGCCTTGGGCTTTGTCAGTTCCTTTCTCTCTACACTGCATCTCTTTTAGTTCCAAAAATAGATCATTCAATTTAGGAAGAACAATTAACTGGGATGAAAAAAAAAATCTGAAGTATGGGGAGGCATTTCAGCTTCTCTATCAGGCAGGAAGAAATTTGCCATGCCTTGGCTGTGTCTTTACTGTTTCATTCCTCCGTGTGAGCTTCAGGAGATTCATGGACTCAGCAAGGTCAGACTCAGTTTCTCCAGTTCCACGGCACTGCCCCGGAGAGCTCCAAACACGTCGTCACAGAACAGTGACACAAAGAACAGACCCCGCTGCTGTGATTTCACTAGTGTTTGTCCTAGATTTGCCCCAGAAAGAGATCTGGGATGGTCTGCGTGATTTCTTACCAGTAGATATTTATTACCTTCCAATGCATTGACCTGTCCCTTGAAAACTAGTCTCTCCAGAGTGTTCTAATAGCTCCAAGGGAATTTTCATTCAAGACTGCAGTCATCTTAGGGCAAAGGTTCTCAAAGTATGATCCTTAGAAACCCCTGAATCAGAATCATGTGGGATCTTTGTTAAAGAGGCAGATTCCTAACCTACTTCTCAGACAGAATATCCGGGTGATGCTAATGTGCACTAATGTTTGAGAAATGCTAACAAGGATTCTTCATAAAGGCATAGCCAAGTTTAAAGAGTTAAGTAAAGAGCCCCTAGAACAGTGGTTCTCAACGGAGGTAATTTCGCCTTCAAGGGTGTCACAACTGGAGGCATGTGGGTGCTATGGCATCTGGTACGTAGAGACCAGGGACGGTGCTAAGTGTCCTCTAACATACAAGACAGCCATCCACAACAGAGAATTATCCAGCCCAAAACCCCAATGGTGCTGACAGTGAGCAACCCTGCTAGAGACAGATGGGCCATTTCTGATCCCAGTGTGGAATTCCCAATCGCCACACCAAAAATCCCAAGAGTTTTTTAATGCCTAGATGAATGTTTTTCTTTTTTCTTTTTTTGAAGATTTTATTTATTTATTTGACAGAGAGAGAGAACGAGTGCAGAGGAGGGGGAGAGGGAGAAGCAGGCTCCCTGCTGAGCAGGGAGCTCAATGCGGGGCTCGATCCCAGGACCCTGGGATCATGACCCGAGCCAAAGACAGACACTTAACCGACTGAGCCACCCAGGCGCCCCAAGACAAATATTTTTCAAATTGCAAATCATTAAATCAGTTTAGTGTGGTTTATGGCCAGCATTTTTTTTTTTTTAATGGAGTGAGATGGAAGAGAATAGAAGAGAATCAGATATATCAGAGTATATCACACATAGTAAAGGTATTATTTTATGAAATTTCTATTTTGGTTGCATACATGACTTAGTTACTGTGTAACACATAAAAGAGGATGGAAAACGCATTCCTCTTTTATATAGCTTTACTATTAAATATATTACATTTCCATGAAAATGTACAAACCACAAAAACATGACCTAATGAGTTGTTACGGGTTTGTTTGGGTTTTTTTTTTTAGATTTTTTTTATTTATTTGAAGAGGGGTGGGGCAGAAGGAGAGGGAGACAGAGTCTTAAGCAGACTGTGCTGAGCACAGAAGCTGACATGGGGCTCGATCTCACAACCCTGAGATCACGACCTGAGCAGAAACCAATCACCGGACGCTTAACAGACTGCACCACCCAGGCGCCCCCTTAATTATGTTTTTATGAAGTCAACACTGTGTAACTCTCACCCAAGACAAGAAATAGGATTCAGTAGCCCAAAGCCCTTATGTACCCCTTCACATCATAACTCCGTTTCTCTCCACTAAAGATAACAATTATCCTAACTTTTGTGGTCATCACATCTTCTCATTTTTCTTATAATTTTTAAGAGTATATCTCTAGTTTGAGATTTTCAGTTTGAACTTCATATAAATGGTATTCTATATATCTGATCCCTTTTACCAACTTTATCTTTAGGAGACTCCGCCATGTTGTTGTACATAGCGGCAGTGCATGAATTTTTATGACCACATAACATGCCAATGTATGCAAATACCAATATATGTACCCATTCTATTGTTTGGACATTTGGATTGTTTTCAATGTGGGGCTCTGATGTATAACACAGATATGAACATTCTTGTACATCTGCTGATACACATACGCATACACTATGTTAAATATATACTAAAAATTGCCAGATCTTATGGTGTGTGCATATTTAGCTTTAGTAAATGATGCTTTCCAAAGTATGTGTATTATTTTTTTAAAGATTTTATTTATTTATTTGACAGAGACACAGTGAGAGAGGGAACATAAGCAGAGGGAGAAGCAGGCCTCCTGCTGACAGGGAGCCCGATGTGGGACTTGATCCCAGGACCCTGGGATCATGACCTGAGCCGAAGGCAGACGCCTAATGACTGAGCCACCCAGGCGCCCCAAAGTATGTGTATTAACGGACACTCCCACCAAGAAAGTATGAGAGTTCCAATTTCCCCACAACCTCAGTGCACTTGGTGCTGTCTGTATTTTAAATTATAGACATTCTAGAAGTTATGTAGCGGTATCATATTGCAGTTTTACTTTTCTATTCCCCAATTAGTAATAAGATTAAGCATATTTTCATGTTTACTAACCATTTAGATATCCTATTTGGTGGCATGTCTGTTTAAGTTTCTTGACCATTTTTATATGGGATAGTCTGCTCTTTTTTACTAATTTGTAGGGATTTTTTAAATATTTTCTTAAGGGGCGCCTGGGTGGCTCAGTCACTAAGCGTCTGCCTTCGGCTCAAATCATGATCCCAGGGTCCTGGGATCGAGCCCCGCATCGGGCTCCCTGGTCGGGAGGAAGCCTGCTTCTCCCTCTCCCACTCCCCCTGCTTGTGTTCCCTCTCTCACTGTGTCTCTCTCTGTCAAATAAATAAATAAAATCTTTAAAAAAAATAAAAAAATAAAAAAATAAAAATATTTTCTTAAAATAGCTTTTATGTGTTGCAAATACCTTCGCCCACTGAACAGCTTGCCTTTTTAATCTCTTAACTGTTCTTTGATAAATAGAACTTATTAATTTTAATATAGTCAAATTGACCCATCTTTTCCTTTGTGATTAGCCCTTGTTGTAACAAGTTTTGTTGGTTTGTAATTTTGTTAGTTAACACACAGTGCAACATTGGTTTCTGGAGTAGATGTTGTAACCTGTTTAAAGTATTTTTCCCTACACTAAGTCTAGGAAGGTATGTTCCTATATTATCTTCTAGTAACTTTATTGTTTTGTTTTTCACATTTAGGTGCACAGTCTACCTGGAATAATTGTAGTGAGAAGTAGATTTTCATGAGTTTCCCATATGAATAGGTAAACGTCTCAGCTTACATATGCAAAGGACGATCCTTTCACCAGAGTTCTGGAGGGCCAACACTCATAAATTGAGATTTCATATCTATTTGGCTAGGTGTACTGTGTCATCTATTTTTCTATTTGGTTGTCCTTGCACCCATACTATATTGTATAAATTAGTTTAACCAATTTCATGTAAGGCAAAGCAAAACCTCCTGTCTTTCTCTTCAAGATTGTTTTGTCTCATTGGTCCTTTGTGTATCCATGTAGATTTTAGAATCAGCTTGTGAAGTTCCTCAAAATATCCTATTGAAATTGTATTGATTGTACAGATCAGAATAGAAGGAATCGACATCTCCAAATATTAGATCTTCTAATCTGAAAGCATGGTATATGTCTCTATTACAATCTTTCTAAATTTCCATTAACTAGGATTTAAAATTTTCTGTATAGGGATCTTAGACATATTTGGTTAGATTTGTTAATCAGTTTTTTATATTTTTGATATCAAAATGATTTTTTGATGATATCAAAATATCAAAACTTTAAATATTATAAATGGTAACTTTTAAAATATTTTAGTTTCTGTTTATAATTGATTAGGGAAATATATTTGATTTTTGTTTTTTGAGCTTCTACTTGCCAAATTCACCTATCAATTCTAATAATTTATCTGTGAATTCTTTGGCAATTACTACATATACATACCATTTACAAACAATGACAGGTTTATTTCTTGCATCTAATATTCATTTTTTTTTTCTTTTCTCATGCCACTGGATAGAACTTACAGTGAAAAGCAGAATATAAGTTTGGATATTAGGATCTTTGTCTTGTTCCTGATCTCAAGTGAAAATTTTCAACACTTAACCATTAAGAATCATGTTTGTGGGGCAGGGGGGGAAGAATCATGCTATTTGTAAGTTTTTTTTCTTTTTTTATATTATTTAAATTCAATTAGCCAGCACATAGTACATCACTAGTTATTTGTAAGGGTTGTTTTGTTTTGTTTTTTTTAAGATTTTATTTATTTATTTGACAGAGAGACACACTGAGAGAGGGAACACAAGCAGGGGGAGTTGGAGAGGGAGAAGGAGGCTTCCCGCCGAGCAGGGAGCCGGATGCAGGACTTGATCCCAGGATCCTGGGACCATGACCTGAGCTGAAGACAGAAGCTTAACCACTGAGCCACCCAGGCGCCCTTATTTGTAAGTTTTTATAGACAGTTTTGACCAGATTAAGAATACTCTCTTGGGTATTCCTAGCTTATAAAAAGTTTGTACCATGAATGGATGTTGGATTCTACTATATGCCTTTACTACATCTATTCCGTTAACACTATCATTTTTCTCCCTTATTCCACTGACATGTCAAACTATATTAATATTTGAATATTATATGAACCCTGTATTAGTGAAATAAACTCAACTCATTCGTAATGTGTACCCTTTTTACATACTGAAGGATTTGGTTTGTTAACAGTATAAGTTGTTTAGAATTTTTACATCTACATTGATAAAAGAGGTAGGCCTATCTATTTTATTTCACATAATAGCTTTGTAGATTATTGATATCAAGGTTATAGTGGCTATAACGTGTTACATTTTTTTTCTAATTCTGTGGAAGAGTATGTATGAGACTGGTGTTCTTTGTTCTTTAAATGTTACGCAGAAACACAACAGTAAAGCATTCTGAACTTGAAACTTATTTTGTGGAAAAGTGTTTAATTACAGATTCAATTTTTTGACAGTTATAGGGCTTTGCAGATGCTCAGTTTCACTCTGTGGCCACTTCAGTAAATTTGATTTACTACAAATTTGTTACTTCATTATTGGCAAATCTATTCACAAGATCCCCTTATTTTAGTTGCTACAGAATCTATATTGATAACACTTTTTAAAATTCCTCACAGTGATTGTGACTTCTTCCTTTTCTTTTGATCAGTCTTGCTAGAAATTCATCCATTTTATTAGGCTTTTTAAATATCTGATCTATCAGTTGTTAAGAAAATGTTAAAAATCTCTGCCCAAGATTGTGCATTTGCTTATTTCTCCTTGTAGTTTTAAAAATATTTGTTTTATATATTTTGAGACTGTTTTATTATATGCATACAAATCTAGAACAACTATCTACTTGGAAAAAAATTAAGTTGGATCCATATCTCAAATACATATCAGGATAACAAGCCCAAAAAAAAAAAAAAATGTTTTAAGAGACAGTGAAAGCAATGCTCTACACTCTCCTTATGAAAGCCTTTTAGACTCTTCTAAAATCCCTAGAACGCCTAAAATAAAATATTGATAAATTTGACAATATAAAACTTTTCTGTATGGCAAAAAACCACAAGTAAAACCAAAAGACAAATGAAAAACTGGAAAAAGTATTTGCAAATTAGATCACAAAGGCTTAATTTCTCAAAGTATAAAAACCTCCTACAAATCAATAGCAATCTAAAAGAAAATGAGCAAAGGATATTAATAAGGAATTCAACTAAAAAGAAATACAAATGGCTTAAATCCGAGCTATAATACTCAGTCCATTCATTATATGAAAACTACAAATTAGGTTTACACTAAGATATCATTTTTTCACCCATCAGTTTGGTAAAGATCATAAAGACTAACGTCACTGAGATAGTAAGAGGGGGAGGAGAACAAATTCTCAAACATTGATGGTGAAATTAAAAACTGATACAACTTCCATGGAGGGCAATAGATTATGGCAGTATCTATCCTAATTAAAAATATCTTTTGACCCAGTAATTCCAAATTTAAAAATTCATACCACAAAAAAAATGCACATATGTAAGACGATGTGTATAAAACTATACATTTCAACTTATGTCTGTTATGAGAAAATTATACAACCCAAATATCTACCAATAGGTGACCAAGTTAAACTAGCTATGGTTTACCCTGATAACGGAACATTATGTAGCCATTAACAAATGAGGCAATACTGGGGAGCCCAGCTGGCTCAGTCAGGATAGCATGCGACTCTTGATCTCAGGGACCTGAGTTCAGGCCCCACATTGGGTGTAGAGCTTACGTTAAAATATGTATATATGAAGCAATACTATACACTGATATAAAATAATCTTAAACATATACAGGTAAGTAAAATGAACAGAGTTCAGAACAATATGTATGCTCTGCTATTAATGCATAAAAAGAGGTATATATATGTATATGTGTGTATAGGTGTATATATATATACTTTGCTAGTGTATTAAAAATAATATATATGTTAGAATGCATACCCAAAATTTTATAAGAATAGTTTCTACTCAGGCCAGGCTCTCAGTTGCTCTCAAAATTTTCAGTCAGGCTCACCTACCTCACCTACTCTCATGTTCTGCCTGGGAAATAGAACAAGGAAGGGTCAATACAGAAGAAAATTTGAGGAATATTATGTATACATCTTTCTTAGCAATGAAGGGTTAGACGATTCATATTTGCTTTTGCAATCTTCCATGTCCTAACGTCAAATTAGTAGAAAAATATAGGCCAAAAATACAGTTGATATAAATATGAATCTTTACACATTGTAAAGTTCACTAAACCCAGTGGCTTTAAAACTTTTTTGAATATGACCATAGTAAGAAATACACTGGTATACACACACACACACACACACACACACACACACGCTACACAAGAGTTTCATCTAAAAATATTAAGCCTTACTCCAACATTTCTATTTAATTTTATAATTTTTTTTTTATTCCCAAAGCATGGTGGCTTCGACTCCATGAATGCACAGCAACCAGAAATTTAAAAAATACTAAAATAACAATCGTGGGAGTATAGTTTGGAGAATGCCTCCATGGGCACATACTTTGCAGTAACCCCCAAGAAACATACGTCTTGCTCAGAAACCTCTGCTTGCTACGCAAACTCAGCTTTAGGACGAGCTCCCAAACTTCCCTTCCACTCCTCACAAGATTGCCCCCTCCTACGCCACAGATGGAGAAATTCCAAACCCGCCGCTGAATTCAGCTGAAAATGAAGCTCTTTTAGGGAGCCTGGACCCAACTGCCAATGTGGGGAAAAGGGGTCCCCACACAACACCAAGCAAGTCTCAGAAGCCAGCAGTGTGTCTGAGAATCGAACTTAATTCCGACACTCTCTACCCAGAGAGAGCATCAGATCCCGGGCTGGGGGCTCAGCCCCGCAAGACCCCGACGCCCACCCCACGCGCCGCCCACAAGCCGCAACAGAGCCTACAACCTGGGCTCCCGACCCGACGCCCACCGACTGGAGGTTCCAGCCACCTCCTCCTTAGCTCCTTTCCGTTTGCTAGAGCAGCTCGGAGAAGTTACGGAAACACTTACCTTTTCCAGTAAAGGGTTTGCTGAAGGATGAGAATCACCGGTCAGAGAGGGCGCAGAGCTTCCAGACTTCTCCAGCCGCCACTCCTCGTGAACCTCCGCGTATCCACCGACCCAGCTCTCCCAACCCGGTCCTTCTGGGTGTTTAGGGAGGCTTTGGTGCCTAGTCAATGACGAAGTCACTGGCCATTGGCTGATTCAACTTCCAGCCCCCTCCCCTCTTGGGAGGTCAGGTCGGGAGGGAAGTCGGGAGGTTGCAAGGTCAGAGGTCAGACTGAAAGTTCCAACCCTCTAATTACTTGGTTGGTCCTTCTGGCAACCAGCCCCCACCGATGGGTGGGGTCCAAAAGTCACTCTCATTTATTTTTTTTTAATATTTTATTTATTTATTTTGACAGAGAGACACAGCGAGAGAGGGAACACAAGCAGAGGGAGGGGGAGAGGGAGAAGCAGGCTTCCCACTGAGCAGGGAGCCCGATGCGGGGCTCGATCCCAGGACCCTGGGATCATGACCTGAGCTGAATGAAGGCAGACCCTTAACGACTGAGCCACCCAGGTGCCCCCAAAAGTCACTCTCATTTATATAACAAAAGACACCTTTATCACTCTCAAATCAGAAAATTCCAAGGGTTTGGGGGAAGCTGTGCCCAGGAACTGTGGCTGAAGACCAAATATAAATATGAGAAAAAGATTTTGGTCAACTGAATGGCCAAATAGGTATTTCTTAATAATCACAATATTGCAGAAGCCAAAGGGGTAAGTTATTTAAATAAATGATTAAAAGCAATTGAGAACATACAATCTCGTTTTCCCATAGTTTTCTTCAAAAACCACATCAATTGGGGCGCCTGGGTGGCTCAGCCGTTAAGCGTCTGCCTTCGGCTCAGGTCATGATCCCATGGTCCTGGGATCGAGCCCCACATCGGGCTCCTTGCTCAGCGGGGAGTCTGCTTCTCCCTCTCCCTCTGCCTGCCACTCTGCCTACCTGTGCTCTCTCTCTCTGTCAAATAAATAAATAAAATCTTTAAAAAACAAAAAAAAAAAACAAAAACCACATTAAGACTACTCTAAGGGGATGGTGGGAGGAAAGGATGTGAACAAAGAACGACAAAAAGTTTTTTGTCAACATATGGAGGATAGAAAACACCTGAATCCACGCTGTCTTACCCAGGCTTCTGGTTTCTCCCAGAATGTGCTTAGATGTTAAGGAGAATGATCAACGCAGGCCCACAAAAGGCAAGTTGATTTTCAGTACAGAAGCGAGAAAAGGCTCAGGAATGAGAGGTACTACTTAACTTCTGAGGTTCTGAGGTAGGTACTTCTTATTCAGAAGGTAGGGTTCAAAGTATGTTTAAAATCCTCTAGAAGGAGAAGCTACAGTCCATAGAGCTCTACTGTGGGGTATAGCGGCCGTGCTTACTTAACGTTAAATAAAATGTGAAGCCCAGTTACTAGTCACAGGTTAATAGCTTCCTTACTGGCAGCATGAAAGAACACCTTCATCGTCACAGAAAGGTTTTTTTAGAGGGCAGTGAGGGTCCAGAGCCATCTTCTAGACAATAGACACAGGTGACAGTCTCTGGCCTCTCTCAGCAGAAGATGAGGGCCAGCGGACGAGGGCACCAGCTACAGGGAAAATGAAAGTGCGTTCCTTTTCTGAAAGAAGGAAAATTCGGAGAAGTTCTGCATACCGAATGAGAAGACCTCAGCTTCCTTTTTCTACTTTACTTTCAGAATGCTGGCATAAAATCTTGTATCCCCCAGACAAAACTTGAAAAATTATTCCCTGGAAAAAAAATGGATTAGCTTTTAGCTGGGGGAAAATAATCAGGTTTTGAGAGTTCCCAACAAAAGAGCTATATGACAGGACTGATCATCATCTGAAACCCACCAGTCAATGAGCCAACCCCACGTAGTTTTCAATCAACCACTTAGTGATTTGCTTATAAATGCAAACAGAGAGACCAAGGCCCCAGTCCCAACTAGCACACAGTAGAGACCACAGTAAACAAATATAAAAGGGAAATCTGGAGAAAAAGATCATTCATAGAACATAAAAAACTTTAAAATACATGTTATACCCAATATCTTCACAGAGATAGGAGGAGGTATTTTACAAGGTGGAGGAAAATCCTACCATAAAAAATGTAATAGATAATAAGAAAGAATTCTTAGGAATTAAAAATATAATAGAAAGAGTCAAATAGAAGGCTTGGAAAAGTTAAAGAAATCTCCCTAAAAAGTAAAGCCAACAAATGAACAAATAAGCAAAGAAAATTAATTTGGAAGAAAATGGCAGCAAGGGGCAGGGGAGGGGTGGATTTAAAGGCTCAACCATGAGGTAAAACACCAAACAAATAAAAGTTTCATAAAGAGAATAGATGGGAAGAAATCATCTAAGAAGTTGCAAGCCCATTTCTTCTTTCGACACTAAATACTCCTGGTTACGAAAGTGGGGGAAGGGGAAGAGGGTTTCCCACACCATCTAATTCTCTAACTCTCTACTCCAACCTGGTGTCCTACAATTCAATTCAATTCTATTTCCTTAAGTTAGCGTCAGATTGCAAAAGTTAAGGGTTCAGTCTTACAAACTATTTCTCACTTCAGATGCCAATCACAAGTCTCAGATGGTCACCTGTGCTTCTGACCGACTGGTTATAAAATCAGGGTTCCCATGATGTCCTCCTTGGGTTTGATTAACTTGCTAGAATGGCTCACAGAACTCAGGAAACAGTTTACTTACTAGATTACCAGCTTATTATAAAAGGAGACAACCCTGCTAAGCCAGGGGAAGAGATGACAAGGTATGTGGGAAGGGTACAGAGATTTCATGCTCTCTTCAGGGGCACCACCCTCCCAACACCTCCACGTGTTCACCAACCTGAAAGCTCTTCAAACCCTACTGGTTAGGGTTTCTACAGAGGCTTCGTTATGCAGCTGTGACTGATTAAATCATTGGCCATTGGCAGTTAAGTCAATCCCCAGCCCCTCTTCCCTCCTCAAAAGTAGAAGGTGGGGCTGAAAGTTTCAACTGTCAAATCCAAAGATGGTTTCCCTGGCAACCAGCTCCCTTCCATCCTTAGGGGAGGTCCAAAAATTGCCGCATTAACATAAATTCAGGTGTGGTTGATATAGGCTTGTTATGAATAACAAGTCTCTCCTTTCACTCTCCCCCACCCACTTCACCTTTATCACCCTTATCACTTGGGAAAATCCAAGGATTTTAAGAGATCTATGCCTGGAAGGGGACAAAAAACCAGGTACACTTTTCTCATTACAAATCACAATTTCACAGAAATAATACAGGAAAAATTCCCAGAACTGAAGGATGTAAGATTCCAGGTTCCAAGGACCTAGTGAATGCCCGGGACCATGAATGGATAACAGTATGATAGGAAATTAATACATAAAGTCTTAATTGAAAAAAATATCAGTAATTTAAGTGTAGGTATGCTACTTAGAAATATGGAAATATTAAAAAACACCAGAAGGAACAGCTAACATTACTGATTATTGCTGCTTCTGGGAAGTGGGATTCTGGTGAAAAGGGAAAGAGGACTAACGCTGGGGGTTAAAAGCCTTGAAATACACTTTGACATTTAAAACTATGTATATATTATTTTAATTATTTTAAAAAGAAAAATTAGGGCACCTGGGTGGCTCAGTCGGTTAAGCATCTGCCTTCAGCTCAGGTCATGATCCCAGAGTCTTGGGATTGAGTCCTGCATTGGGCTCCCTGCTCTGTGGAGAGCCTGTTTCTCCCTCTGCCTTCCTCTCTCTCTCTCTCTCTCATGAATAATAAAAAAAGAAGAAGAATTAACTGTAAAAAAATACAACTCATTTAAGACATGATGCACTTATGTCAAGGAGTCCTACCAGAAATTTGTTAAAACTGCAAAGATATGCTTGAGTTCAAATGGAAGAATTACCTTGCCAGTTTGGTGGCAGACTCTTTAATAGCATATATCTCTGTGAACTCTAGATATAGACCAATTTTAATAACCTTAATAAGTTGCATAGCCCATTACTAGTAAGCTGCCCTTAATTATTTCTAGAGATGCTCATGTATGGAATTGCATATTATTGTCCTGTAAGAGTTCAGGAAGTATCCTGCTTTTTTGGATCACTCCTTGGCTAATCAGAAAAACTCTTGGAGCACAATCTTTTTTTTTTTTTTTTAAGATTTTATTTGGGGCTCCTGGGTGGTTCAGTCGTTAAGCGTCTGCCTTTGGCTCAGGTCGTGATCCCAGGGTCCTGGGATCAAGCCCCACATCAGGCTCCCCGCTCTGCGGGAGGCCTGCTTCTCCCTCTCCCACATAATTTGAATATGCAATACCTCCTTCTAATTATCTCAGATTTTTCAGGAATTCTTATAGTTTATCCATTCATTGAACATGTATTGAAATATATTGTAAGGCAGACACTTTGCTAGATGCTAAAGATAATAGAGATTAGAGTCTAGTAGCATGACAAGTGGCCCAGAGATTCTAGTGAATCTGAGCTTGAATTAATCTCTCCAGGTTGCTACAGATACTGAGGTATTTCCAAATTGTGGCTCAAAACTCATGAAACCTGAAAAGGTTCAAGGTGCCCACCATTTGGAACTTTAAAAATATACAGTTCGTGGGGCGCCTGGGTGGCTCAGTCGTTAAGCGTCTGCCTTCGGCTCAGGTCATGATCCCAGGGGCCTGGGATCGAGCCCCGCATCAGGCTCCCTGCTCCGCGGGAAGCCTGCTTCTCCCTCTCCCACTCCCCCTGCTTGTGTTCCCTCTCTCGCTGTGTCTCTCTCTGTCAAAAAATAAATAAAAAAATCTTTAAAAAAAAAAAAAATATATATATATACAGTTCGTGGGGCGCCTGGGTGGCTCAGTTGGCTAAGGGTCTGACTTCTGCTCAGATCATGATCTCAGGCGTCCTGGGATTGATCCCCATGTCAGGGAGTCTGCTTCTCCATCTCCCTCTGCCCCTCTCCTTCTCTCTCTCTCTCTCTTCTCTCAAATAAATAAATAAAATCTTTTAAAAATTTTTTTAAAGTTTAAAAAACATGCAGTTCCTCAGCAAAAAGGGAACTGTGGGAGATCCTGCTAGTTATCTGTTCATAGGCATTCCCACCCCTCCCCCCCACACACACACACTTTTTTTCTGGCTAAGAGAACCCTGACTTTGTAGTCAAATGTACTGGGAGATGGGACATAATTTGCTTAGCCAATGTGACAATTGTGTTTCAGATCTCTAGGGCCTCCCCTGCTATCACATGACCAGTTTTGGCCAATACTATTAACTGAAGCCCATTGCGGGAGTTTCTGGGAAAGTTATTATCTTACTGATAAAGGAAGACAGGACTGCTGATTCCCCCCTTTCCTTCTGCCTTAACATGGATGTAAGAACTGGAGTTCTAGCAGCTGTTTTGTTACCAAGATAATAACAGCCAAAATGCAAGGACGAGTTGAGCAGAAATACAAAAGGGCCTTGATGTCTAAGGACATCAGTGAGCATCTGACACAAAGGTAGCAACTGTTCTCCTTTGGTTTTGTTGCTATGTAAGTACTAAAATCTGTTTCTACCCACAGAACATTTCTGACACCCAGTGTGTGAGGACTTTTTTTCCCCTCACCAACCAAATCTCTGACACCAGCTGGGTGCCCTACAATTTAATTCAATTCTGACACTATCTACCTGGTGTTTGTATCAGATCCCACAGGTGAAGGGTTCAGTCTCACAAGACTGTCTTCCCTCCACTTAGACACCAGTTGCAGTCCCAGGCCTCCTGTACTTATGGCTGACCAGCTGTAAATCAGGGATTCCCACAACCCTCTCCTCAGATTTGACAACTTGCCAGAATAGCTCACAGAACTCATGAAGACATTTTGCTTCACAAAGGATACAACTCAAGAACAACCAAATGGAAGAGATGTATAAGGCAAGCTATTGGGGGAAGGAGTGCTCAGAATTTCCATGCCCTCTCCAGGCCCACCACCCTCCCAGCACCAACATGTGTTCACCTACCTGGAAGTTCTCTGAAGCCCATCTTTCAGGATTTTAATGGAAGTTCCATTAGGTAGGCATGATTGATCATTGGTGACAAATCATTGGCCATTGGTGATTAGCTCAATTTCTAACCCCTCTCCCCATGCGCAGAGGTCAGGAGTGGGGCTGAAAGTTCCAACCCTCTAATAATGCTTGATCTTTCTGGCAACCAGCTCCCATCCTGAATCTATCTGGGGACCCAAAGCCACCAGTCATCTCATTAGCATACAAATAGACACTCATCACTCTGGAGATTCTGAAGGTCTTAGAAGATCTTTTGTCACAAACTAGGGGTCGTGGTGAGTGTATGGAGATCACCAAGACCAAATATTATAATGAAAGATATTATCATCCTCGATCAGTCAGGAAATACAAGGGTTCCAAGACCTCTGTGCCAGGAAATTGAGCCAAAGATCAAATACATATTTTTTATTCTATCACAATATCACAGTAAAAAAGATTAAACACCTATTTATTTAAGGCAGTCTTACTGGATTTTGTCTCACTTGCCTTCTAGTTGAAACAGGATCTGAATTTCTTGTTTTATAAAAGGGGAAATCCAAGCAAAGATAAATTAAGCAATGTAACAATGTAGCCAAATGTCAGCACACCTTCCTGACGGCAGATGAGAACAGAATCAAATAGGAATGTGCCAAACCTTAACATGAAGGAAAATTGGGCTGAAAAATTCCTTCAATTGTGTCTCTTTGGTCCTTATATTTTCTTAGTGATCCATTTGATATTTGACTATTAGAGTTTCTTGAAGAAAAATGAAGTTTCCTCATTGACAGAATCTCATCAAACTGTGTAGTTAGTAGGATCTTTCGGTCATTCACCTTCCCCTTCTTGACTCTATCAATATATATTTATATCTCATTTTTTTACATATTACTTAGTTTTTAAAACTTGCCTTGAGAATTTATTACCCATTTATTAAGGGTCGTAGGCATTATAGATTATCATTCGTAATAACCCTTCAAGGTTCTTCAAGGTTGATATCATAATATTTGTTTTATAGAAGAAGAAACCAAGGTTCAGGGATAGACTGCATTAGATTATGCTCCCAAAAAGATTTGTTGAAGTCCTTACCCCCAGCACCTGTGAATGTGACTCTTTTGGGAGTAGAGTCTTTACATATAGAATCATGTTAAGATGAAGTCATACTCGATTAGGGTGGACCCTAAATCCAATGCTTAATATCCTAAATCCAATGACTGGAGAGGGAGATTTAGAAACACAGAGATCCACACCAAGTGAAGATGGTCATATGAAAAGGGAGGTAGAAATTGGGGTGATGTAGCTGTAAGTCAAGGAAGGCCAAGCATTGTCAGCAACCTCCAGAAACTACAGAGTCCAAGAAGGCTCTTCCCTGATCCTTCAGAAGGAGCACAGATGTGCTGACACCTTGATTTTGAATGTCTGCCCTCCAGAATTGAGAAAATAAATTTCTGCTGTTTTAAGCCACTTGGTTTGTGGTAATTTGTTAGCACAGCCATAGGAAATTAATACAAGGGGTTAAATAATGTTCTCTGTATCACACAACTGGAAAGTAGTATCACACAACTGGAAAGTAGTGGGGCCCACCTGAAAACATGTCATTTAACTTGTGCTGTGGAGTGGATCAGTTTAACCCACATGTAGTAAGTTGAGCAGCTAGAGAAAGGCTAAAATGCTCTGAATTCTTCATTTGTTCTACAAGTCTTTAAGTTCTGCTACACTCTTAAAAATAAGAGCTTTCCTGGAGCTCACAACCTATTACTCAGTTCCTAAAAAGTAACATAAGATATCATTATTCCCTACTCTATTTGCCTTAATATCCCTAGAAAGCTATTGTTTCTGGTTATAGCCCTTCTTTCTTTAGTCCTGATTTTCTTTCAGTGGCTTACAATGATCATTCCCATTTCTTGGCTTAAAATGCTTCTGTTAAGGGGCACCTGGGTGGTGTAGTTGGTTGGGCGTCCAACTCTTGGTTTTCTGTTCAGGTCATGATCTCAGGGCCCTGGAATCGAGCCCTGCACCGGCTCCAGTCTCAGCAGGGGGTCTGCTGGAGATTCTCTCTCTCCCTCTCTGCCCTTCCCGCAACCCTCCCCCACATCTGTCTCTCTTAAAAAAAAATGCTTCTATTAAGAAGTTAGCTGTCAATCTTATTGTTGAAACTAATGTTTATATTTTCCCAGGCTGCTCTTGAAATTGTTTCTTTTCATTGGTTTTTAGCAGTTATATCATCATGTGTCTACATGTGGTTTTCTTTTAATTTCTCCCATTTGGAATGAATGTTTGGCTTGACATTTTTCATCAGCTTTGGAAAATTTCAGCCAACCTCTTTCCAAATACTATGTTTGACCAAATTTATCTCTCATCTCTTTCTAGGGCTCCAATTATATGTATGTTAGGCCTTGTGACTGGGCTCCATTTATCTCATAGGAGATTTCCCACGGTTTTCATCTTCTTTAGTCTGTGTGTTTCAGTCTGTACCTGTTTTCCTAGCCTCTCTCTTGCTTCATAGTCCTCCCTTCAGCTGTGTCTTCTTTGCCGGTAAAGCATCTGTAGTGCGTTCTTCACTTTCGTTATTAGATTGTTTAATCCTAGGATTTTTCTGTTCATAAATTACAATTCTCCACTAAAATTCTCCATATTTTTTCCAATTTTATCTTGAACATAGATATCACAGATATTTTTCAATCAGTGTACATAAATCTTAATATCTATACCTCCTGTGTGGATCTGATATGTGTCGATTGTTCTTCTGAGGTTTTGTCCATCTGGCCTTGTTTATGGGAATGCCTATTAATTTTTTAATAATGATGAATGTTGCATGTAGAAAACTGTAGAGATAATTTGCGATTCGGATTAATGTTAAATACTTCTGGAGAGGATGTACTTTGAGAGGCAGATAGACAGGGTAGACCAATTTAATCCATCCTATAGGTGCGCTAAATAGAATATGGATGTTAGGGTTTGTGAGAGCTCTTCTATAAAACAGCTTTTTTTTTGCTTCATCTCTATTCCTAATGCAGCACTGATGTGTATACAAGAAACTCTCCTTCCTAGGGGCCCTGAACTATAATTTTTTTAGCACGATGACACTATTCTGTTTCTCAGCCTCTCGGCAGCTACTTAAAAATTAGCTGATGACTCAAAAGGAAAAAAAAGAGCTGAAAGTGAGGCTTACCTTTCTGAATTTTCCTTGCCTCCTGGGTCATAGGACCTTCAGTCTTCACTCACTAATTTGCAAAATGCCTTCAAATAGGTTTCTCAGATGTAACCCTTTTTAGTTGTTATTGTCAGGGGTACTTGTCTGATGCAAACTGGTCTGCCATAGCCAGAAGTGGAAATCCAGAACTGCTTGCTTTTTGTAATCCTGCAGAACTGAGCTTGATGGGTCTTGTTTCATAGTGAAAAGGAAAGACAAATTTCAGTTCTCCTGTTCACAAATAAGGCTCCATTATAGAGCACGAGCTTCTCCTTGTTTGCAGAGGATGATGGAGGTCCACCTTAGCCTGGGAGGCAGCTACGTGGGGTGTGTGCATGTGTGTGTGCATGTGCGTGTGCGTGTGCGTGTGTGTGTGTGTGTGTGTGTCGGCTCTCATCTCTACTTCACTCCAGATTTGCCCAGACAGGATGACTAGATCTAGGCAGAATGAGTGTTCTCCCTCTCCATTCTCTGCCCTATTTGATAAATAACATCTTGCTCTCAGTTACCTCCTAATTTGAGGAATTGTCATATAAAACAATCCTTTACTCCCAACTAATGTAGATAGTTAATACTGATTTAAGAAAGATAGTTGCTATTAACTTATATATTTGATATTGACTTTACAAAATGTGATGCAATGAAGAGAAACATAAAATTTTCTATCATTTTATCATCATTACTTAGTCCATTAAACTATTTTATGTTGCCTCGAAATTTGTTGAAATCCAAAGTGCTAATTCAGGAATGTAAAGTTCATCGATTTCAATTGGCTTTTATCTACATATAAATACAAAGTAAAGGGAAGATTTCAGGCATTTAGTTATGTAATTGAATTCTACAAAACTTTTGATTTTAAAATATTCTGATGGAGCAATTAAAAAAAGAGACCTTTGCATAGAATTTTGGAGCTAGAAGGGATCTTGGGTGTCTCTACAGTCCAGCTCCTTTCTGAAACATGAATTATCCCTTTCCCAAAAATAATTGTCTGAAAATACTTCACTGTGTATATGATGACACAGATTTAACTTCATGTGAATTAGAAGAAATAAGCCAAAAGAAAAGAAAAAAGTCTGTAATGGAAATGCTCTTCCTCCTTTCCTTTTTCTCAGATACATTGAGATGTTTCCATGTGCCAGCCATTCGGGCACTGATTCCCCTCAAGGCACTCACAGTCCACTGGTGGATACTCACCCATAAACAAAGACTTATGTAAATAGTACACAGGAGGCCCAAAAGAATTAATAATTAATTTTGCCTGGGGAAGTCAGAAAGGAATGTGAGCTGGGTTTAGCTGATGAAGGGAGAGAGAAAGATTCTTCTGGTTGAGCACCTACTGCTTTATAGATTTAAGAAAGTTCAAGGCACACTTGGGAAGCAGAATTCAGTGCAGAGACAATAATAGGAAATGAGGCTGGAGACATAACATGGAGGTAGATTTTGAAAGTCCTAATATGCCATGCAGAGGAATTTGAACACTATCCAAACACAAAGCTCCTAAATATTTTTTTTCAAAGCTCCTAATATTTTAAAGCCAAGGAGAAACAGATACATCTTGGCTTCTAGGAATACGACTTTGCCAGAATTTTAGATTGAAGAGATTGAAGACAAGAATGGGGACAACTGGTGACTGGGAAATTAATGCAGTTGTCCAGATGAGAGACAAAGATGTCTTGAGCCGTGATTTTATTTTTCATTTTTTAAAGATTTATTTATTTGAGAGAGGATGAGAGAGGGAGAGAAAGAGAGAGAGTGTGCATGTGCAGCAGGGAGGGGCAGAGGGAGAAGGAGAGGAAGTCCCAAGCAGACTCCCTGCTGAAAGCAGAGCCCAAGGTGGGACTCAGTCTCAAACCCATGAGATCATGACCTGAGCTGAAACCAAGAGTCAGATGCCCAACCAACTGAGCTACTCAGGCACCCTCTGAGCAGCAATTTTAAATATCTATATACATCTGTCTCCCTCATCCAGTTACACTGAAGGGTCTGAGTTAAAGAGGTACACTCTAGGGGCGCCTGGGTGGCTCAGTCGTTAAGCGTCTGCCTTCAGCTCAGGTCATGATCCCAGGGTTCTGGGATCGAGCCCCGCGTCGGGCTCCCTGCTCTGCGGGAAGCCTGCTTCTCCCTCTCCCACTCCCCCTGCTTGTGTTCCCTCTCTCGCTGTGTCTCTCTCTGTCAAAAAATTAATAAAATCTTTAAAAAAAAAAAAAAAAAAGAGGTACACTCTAGAGGATTTGGTAGTCAAGTCGCCATGGGGCTGAAGAAGAAGAAAGCATTGTTGACTAAGGAGAATGGGTGGGTTGTGATACCCTTAGGTGAGAAACAGATAAGGAGGAAGTGCAAGAGGAGAATGATGAGTTCAGTCCACCTACCAGGTGGCTTGTTGGTGTGACATTCGGAGGAAAGTTCTGGTATGGTGGATATCTACAGAATGGCTTACTTCCTTTCTCTTGAGATCTCCTTCCCTATCCACACAGCTAAGATTGTCCTTGCTTTTACATGATTCCCATACCTTGCTCACACCCAGTGCACAACCAGAGTTGACGAGCCAAGGAGAAGCAACAGACTCTTGATGATATCTGTGTTTTGGGGAGAAAATGGCTTCTTTATTTCTTCTCTAGTCATTTATACTGTTAACATCAGTTTATACTTTTGCGACCCATTTTAGTTCCTATATTGGTTAAGATAGCATTTGGTACATGTATCTGCAAACCAATTACAATGATTTCTGCAAATTATTTTACCACATTCAAAATGAAAACCAGAGGTAGGCAGTCGAAGACAAGTATGGTTTTCAAGGCAATCATTGAGGATCCAGGCCTCTTTCACCATCCATATTTTTCATTCTCATGGTCTAAAGACAGCTCTTTACCTCTAGATATTATGTCTATGTCTCAGGCAATAAATAATAAAGGGAAGGGCAAAAGGCATGAGTATGCTAAGTCTGTCCATTTTTAGCACTAAAAAATAGCTTTCCCAGAAGTTCAACCCAAGACATGTTTTCTTATACTGCATTGCCCAGAATTATGACACATAACCACGCCTAAATGCAAGGAAGCCTGGGAGATTAAGTTATCTAACCGGGTACATTGCTGTCAAAAAAAATTGTGATTTGTGAGTAAGGAAGAATGTATGTTGGGTGCATACAACTAGCTGGGCCTACCAGCCACATATTCCTTTTAAATATAAAAAGTAGAATTTTTTTTATGGGTATGGTTTCTATTGATCTTTTTGATGTACAAGCAAATCAAGATGGAGGAAAAGAAGGCTAGGTGATGATCCTAAGGGAGGAGGGTCACCTGAGAATAAGAGTCTAACCTGTTTGGGGTGCCTGGCTGGTTCATTTGGTAGAGTATATGACTCTTGATCTTGTGAGTTCAAGCCCCACATTGGGTGTAGAGCTTACTTAAAAATAGTCTTTAAGAAAAAAAAAGAGTGCAACCTGTTTTCTCCAGCAGCAAGTGCTTTTCTATTATCTTCCTTAATTCCCTGCTCCAATTCCCTTTCTTTTTTTTTAAAGATTTTATTTATTTATTTGTCAGAGAGATAGCGAGGGAGAGCATGAGTGGGGAGGAGAGGGAGAAGCAGGCTCCCTGCTGAGCAAGGAGCCCGATGCGGGGCTCAATCCCAGGACCCAAGATCATGACCTGAGCTGAAGGCAGACACTTCACCAACTAAGCCACCCAGGGTTCCCTCCAACTCCCTTACATAGGAGAAGAGAAGTGCTTAGGATTCTTAAGCTGAGACAATGCTGATCTACAAAAGCTAGATTTGAGGAGAGGAGAGTGGTCTGCATCAGTATTACTGGGGCAATCAGAAGGTCGGCTAAGTTTTACCTACTGACTGACAAGAGAAGGAGTGAAGGACACCTAGGGTTAAATAAGGACAATCAAGATGCCCCAGGTGAAGGATCCATTGTAATTCTTCACTTCAAAAATGTCCCCGATCCTTCACCTCTCCCTTTGCAATGTAACTTTGCAGCAAGACCATCGCGAGATGGTGCAGGCAGTGCCAATTTCCCAACCCTTGAACCTGGGCTGACCTTGGGATTTGCTATGGTTAATAGAATACTGTAGATGGGTGCTGGTTCCAAGCTCAGGCCTCAAGACATGGTGCACTTTCACTTTCTCTCTTGGAACGCTGTCTCTACCACATAAGCAAGTCTGAGCTAGACTGATGGATGACAAGAAATGCAAGACCTGGGGCGCCTGGGTGGTTCAGTTGGTGAAGCGTCTGCCTTCAGCTCAGGTCATGATCCCAGAGTTCTGGGATCCAGCCCCAGGACAGGCTCCCCAGCAGGGAATCTGCTCCTCCCTCTCCCTTTGCCCCTCCCTCCCCACCCCCAGCTCATGCTCTCTCTCTCTCTCTGTCTCAAATAAATAAGTGAATAAAATCTTTTAAAAAAGAAGGAAAAAAAAGAAATGCAAGACCTGACCACTATTGTCAGCAGACCATAGCTAGGCAACTGTCAGATATTATAGTGAGGCCATCTTAGACCAGGTTGGTCCCAGCCAACCTCCTAGCTGTCTCAATAAGTCCAACTAAATTCGGCCAAGCATGATCCAGCCAATCTGTAAATTTGTGAGCAATAGGAATGGTTATGGTAAAAAGAAAACAAAAAAAAAAAGGTTGTGATTTGAAGCCACTAATTTTGGGATGGTTTGGTACACAATAGATAACTGATACATTGACAATTAAGATTCTATAAAACGGGGCACCTGGGTGGCTCAGTTAGTTGAGCGTCTGCCTTGGGCTCAGGTCATGAGCTCAGGTCATGATCTCAGGGTCCTGGGATCAAGTCCTGCATGCAGCTCCCTGCTCAGTGGGGAGTCTGCTTCTCCCTCTCACCCACCCTCTCTTTTCTCCCTCTCTCAAATAAATAAATACAATCTTTAAAAAAAAGTTTCATAAAATAAAGTTTCATTTTGGGGACTCTACAATTATGTCAGGGGTTTACACTTATGTTTTATTTATACTATAAATTGCTTTAGTCAAATGTGAATGGGAATAATCTCAAGCAAAAGAAAGTTTGATTTGGAGGACAGAAAAGAGGAAATATTTAAGCAGGCGACTCGGTCACTATCTGGAACGGTTGTGAGATTCAGGAACTCTGGAGGAAAGCATGACGTCATTTAGTGGCCTCCAAGGCAGGGAAGGACAGAAGGAAAAATGAGATGATTCTGGGAGAAACTACCCAAGAGGAATAGTAAGAATTAAAACATTCATCATGATCTAATTCCAACCTAACCCAAATCTTAAAAGTTGTGAAAATGAGGCCTTAGATAAGTGAACTGACTTGGCTGAGATCACGAAGCTGTGTGACCTCTAAACACTGGACTCTGCTGGTCATCTTGTATTTGTGCTTAGGACTCTGGTGGTGTAGCCTTGTGCCCACAGTCTGTGTAGCTGAAAATCTTGTCTGCACTCCGACTATATGTGACGATTATTTGAGTAGCCATGACTTTTTGTTACACCGTGAACCTTAGTTTGTCAAAGTTCATCCTGGTATTCCCAGCACAGACTGGTCTTAAGTCTGGAGTCTTCTGATTTCTCCACTATCGTCCACTTTCAGAGATGGGGGAGATCAAGGCAGGGATAAAAAATGAGAAAGTTGCTTCTGCACCTCCCTCAGCAAGACTGCTAGAACATACACACACACACACACACACACACAGGCATATACACATGCATTATATAGACAATGTGAGAATATTTGCCTGATTTGCCATCCATGTTCTTTTTTCCAAATGATCAATCAAACCTGGGTAATCCAGACTCCTGGTAAAGATGCTGTGGTAGATAAAACATGTTTTGGAATTATATTTGTTGGAACTTAGTTTCCTCATCTGTAAAATGGGAATGATTATATTTACCTCAGAGGGGCTGTTTTCTTCACCACAGTAAGTGGTATACCATTTATTTAATTAGTCAAAGGAAAATCCAGAAATAAGTTTAATTCCTTGTCCTCCTCTCCCTTCCATATCCCAACCTGTAGTGAGTCCTGTTGATCTTACCTACAAAAAAGATCCCGAATCTAATCATTTTGACCGTGTCTGGTACTCTGGTACTTGTCCAAGGTACCATAATTTCTGGCCTGAGCTACCACAGTACCTCCTTACACAGCTTCCACTCATCCCCACCCCACCTGGCAATCCATTCTCTGCCCTGAAGCCAGTTATACTTTTAGAGTAAAAGTCAGATATTGTTGTTCTCCACTGCTAGGACTGAATGTTTGTGTTCCTCCAAAATTCAGATGTTGAAACCTAATGCTCAATGTGATGGGATTTAAACATGGAGCCTTGGGAGGTGGTTAGGTCATAAACATGAAACTCTCATGAACGAGATGAGATGTGTATTTTTACAAATGACCCTACAGAACCTCCTCACCCTTTCTGCCAGGTGAAGATACAATGAGAGGACATCTGTCTATAAACCAGGAAGCAAGTGCTCAACCAGACATGGGCTCTGCTGGTGCCTTGACCTTGAACTTCCAGCTCCAGGACTGAGAGAAGTAAATGTCTGTCTTGTAGAAGCCACCCCATTTATGGTATTTGCTATAGCAGCTCAAACAGATGAAGACATTGAGTGTAAAACCTTCCAAAGCCTTCTCATTTGGTTGATCTAAACCTTACCTACATTTTTTTTTTAACCTCAATTTTGTACCACTTTCTTCATCTTGCCACATTGTCTTTGGTTCCTGTCTCTCAAATATTGTAGGCACATTTGTTCCTCCGGTAGGGCCGCTGTATTGGCCATTTCTTCTCCACTCAGTGGAAAGTAGCTCACGGGTCACTTTCTGCCATTTCTTTCGACTTCATCTTCTTTATAGAATTTTTCATTCCGTTACTGTGTTCATCTACTTGTTTCCCTAGAATGTAAGTTCCATGACAGGGGAGGCCGGGCCTGGCATATATACTAGTGACTAGGAAATGTCTAGCATGCAGTAGGTTGTCAAAAAATCTTTGTTGAATAAATGTTCATCATCACTCCCCTGCTTAGCATGCTCCAGTGGATTTCAAATGCACCTAGTATAAAACCCCAAGTCCTAACCATGGCCTGAAATTCCATGCATTATCGGGTCTCTGCTCCCCACTCTGATTTCACCTTTGTATACTTTTTCTTTTGCTTATTATGCTCCCATCTCTCTGGTTTTCTTTCCTTCAAGTTCAAATCTAAGCTCAAGCCCTTTGCATTTGTTGTTTCCTCCTTCCTACCCTACTGCCCCCCACCGCCCCAATCCCATGCTCTTTCCCAGGACCTACCCATATCTGGCTTGTCATCACTCAAGATTAACCCCCATGTCAGCTTCTGAGAAAGCTCTTCTCTGACCACCCTATTTGATGTTGCCCCCCCAACACCATGTTACATGACCCTGCTTTCTTTCATTCATAGCATTTATGAGTCTCTGAGCTCATGGATTTATTTGCTTGTTTATATTCAATGAATTCAGGGAATCCATTTTGTCTTATTACCACTGCATTTCCCAGTGCCTTGAACAAGGCAACAGTGTCAACGTTCCACAACAGAATCTCACACTTTCCTTTTGATTTGTTTTCCAGGGTTGGTACCTGCAGCTCTTTAGCCCTGACATTGCAGTTAAATTGACTATCATTCGATAGTCAGTACTCATGGGCTGTTGACAATCTGGTAGCTTGCTCCATTTTGGAAATAGAGGCAGATATTTCCTACAAAATCTCCTCTGCTAAGAGCCACCTGGTTTCACCAGACCAATGCAGGGTAAGGTTTACTTTAAGTAAAGTTAAAAAAATATGTTTACTTTAAAGGAAAGTGCCATTTACTCTACTTGATAATTCAAGGCTAGTAGATGTTACCTTTTTTGGGTTTTGAAACCCTGGAGACTCTGATAAACGTAATGGACCCTGCTCCAAAAAATAACATCAGGTAGTGCATACCACCAACTTTTGTATATAATTTCCAAGGGTTCATGGAACTCCTGAAACTCATTTATGGATCATTGGCTAAGATTCCCAGCTGTAGGCTCTCCATGCTCTGATATATGACTTCAGGGCCCCATGCAGGGTGGTGGTCCCCCCCACCCCACCCCGCTGCTTCAGGGCCTGCCCAGTGAGGCAAGGAAACAGGACTGAGCTGGGAGTGAAAGGTCTCTGTGAGAGCAGGATGGAGAAGGGTGGGCAGAAGAAAAAGAAGAGCAAGAGGAATGGAGCTAGAGAAGGGAGTGGAAAAGTTGAAGAAAAGCAAGGAACAAGAGGTAAGAGAAGACGTGACAAAGAAAGTCAAGAATCCTTGGATGGAGGAATTGGGGCCATTGACTGGCTGAGGTGCTCTCCAGGGTTGTGAACTCTTGGGTGGAGGACAATTTCTGTTCCCACATAAGCAGTAGAGTTACAGAAACCTAGAGGCCAATTCAAATATAATCATAGAGATACATAGATGAGTGTCTGCTTAGATGATGTAAGACCACGTGATAGTGAATTTATTTCTGTGACCAGGCTGGGGGCCCATCTCTTTCCATTTGGTTTGCTGGGGAATGGACCGAGCTCCTTGCACCCTGCTCTTTGTCCCTTAATGAAGATGAGAACACGTACCAGTGGGTATCTAATGAAGTTTGAAAGAGAATCCTCAGAGTAAATGAAATCTTGACACAGAGGTAAACATGGTGCGATGACTTTGTAAACATTAGAATAAGATCACATTGAGAATGACTATGCTAAGTGACCAAATTTGATAATCGCTCATGTCTTTGAAACATGATTCAGTGGACTTCTGGTATTATTGTGAAGAAATACAGCATGATGACTAGCATCCTTCACTCTTTCAACACATATGTGTTAAAAATATCTATTACAAGTGAAGCACCATTGAGATATGGAAGGTACACAAAAGCATTATCCATCCCTTGTCCCAATGCATAAGGTGTGTAAATTTCTCCTCAGAATCTACTTCTAGAAGTTCCTTAATGAAAATAGAAGATCCTAATTTTTATTCTATTTCACCTACGGAAGTGTTTCCTCTCAACTTCCTTTAATCTCTGTGATGCATTTCAAATAAGAGAGTTTTCAAATCCATACTTTGTGAAGTAATTCATCTTCCAGGCACCTTGGTTTCTTCATCTGCAAAATGGAGATTTTAATCTCACAAAGTTGTTCCAACAAAGGGCCCCATTGCTAAAATTAAGTGGTCATGTACACAGAGTGCCTGAAGCACAATCAGCACTCAGAAATTGTATCTATAGTGAGAATTATTACTCTGTTAACACCATTTAATTCTTCCCACATAAGCTGGAAAACATTTTTTATCCCTCCCCCAATCCACCTAACATCAATGATCAAGTTCTTTTGGCTCTTCCTTGAAAACATTCCTCATAATCGCCTCTCCTTTCCCTTGCTTCTGACACTTTCTTAATTCCTCTTCCTTATTGTATCTTCTCTTCTCCAAAAATTTGATGTTGGGCAACAGTCGGCTGTTGGTACTTCAGTTTTGGGGGAGTCAAAAGCTAGATTTTTGACTGCACGGGGAGCAAGAGCCCCTAACCCAGCCAATTGTTCAAGGATCAACTGTATATTCAACATACTTTATTAATTTAATCACCCCAAGTGTCCAATCTCAATACCTATGCTTTTACTGATCACTCAAAGCTTTCTTCTAATCACCGTAATTGGGCTGCCCTGTTTCTCATCCCTCACAGGCGTCTAGGACATGGTATCTCATCTATAGCATTAAATATATATTGAAATATATTTTGGCAACACTATAGAGTAATAATTAAAAGCATAGGTATTGAGATTAGACAGTTGTGGTGATTAAATTAGTAAAGTATGTTGAGTATACAGTTGACCCTTGAACACATGAGGATTAGGGGTGCCAATGCTCTGTGCAGTTGAAAATCCATATATAACTTCTGGCTTCCCCAAAATTTAACTACTAATAGCCTACTGTTGACCAGAAGCCTTACCAATAACATAAGAGTTGATTAACACATATTTTGTATATGTATTATGATATGTATCATATATATAGTCTTATAATAAAGTAAGCTGGAGAAATTAAAATGTTATTAAGAAATTCATAAGTAAGGGGCGCTTGGGTGGCTCATTGATTAAATGTCCAACTCCTGATTTTGGCTCAGGTCATGATCTCAGGGTGGTGGGATCAAGCCGGCTTCATGCTCAGTGGGGAGTCTGCTGGAGATTCTCTCTTTCCCTCTCCCTCTGCCCCATCCCCCCACTGTGCTCTCTCTCTTTCTAAAATAAATAAACAAATCTTAAAAAAAAAGAAAATCAGAAGAGAAAATGCATTTACAGTACTGTACTGTATTTATTTACTTTACTGTACTGTATTTATTAAGAAAATCCACATATAAATGGACCTGCTCAGTTCAAACCCATGTTGTTCAAGGGTCAACTGTAATACTTAATCATGCTAAAGCACTCAATACATTTTTTGTTAAAGATTTTATTTTTAAGTAATCTCTTCACCCAATTTGGGGCTCAAACTCATGACCCCAAGATCAACAATTGCACCCTCTACCGACTGAGCCAGTCAGGCACCCAAGCACTCAATAAATACTATCATTAATATTATTATTGTGGACATTTCTCATTTTCCTAATTTTTTTATTTTAAAAAAGCTTTATTGAGATACAATTCACATTACCATAAAATTCACACTTATAAAGTGTACAATTCTTTGTACAAAGAAATTTCTGGTTTTTAGTATATTCACAAAATGGAGCTACCATCACCCCTATGTAAATTTAGAACATTTTCATCACCCCAAAAAGAATGTTCCTAGATGACAATGACCTTCTGGTATCGATGGTACCTTTTTCAATACGTTGCCTCGTGAACTTTTATTAGATTTTCTGTTAAAATCACTTGCTCACATACCGATTTCATCCAGGATCTGGGTTGACTTCTTTTCATGCTTGAAGATGGGATCATTTCATCATTGTAAGTATACTCACTGTGACTGACATACAATTTGAGGATATCATTTTGTGCTCAACTTTTTATTAGTGTTGATTTAAAAAGCCAGTTTACAAGTCAGGGTATGTATATGAATAAAACAATTGTTATTAAGTAATGGCATCATAATTACCATTAATACACCTTACTGCATGCCCTCATGCCAATAAGTTATTAAGAACTGCTTTGAAATCCTTTCATAAGGGCTCCTTATGTTGCCAAACTTGTTTTTTTTTTTTTAAGATTTTATTTATTTATTTGACAGAGAGAGACACAGTGAGAGAGGGAACACAAGCAGGGGGAGCGGGAGAGGGAGAAGCAGGCTTCCCGCAGAGCAGGGAGCCCGATGCGGGGCTCGATCCCAGGACCCTGGGATCATGACCTGAGCCGAAGGCAGTCGCTTAAAGACTGAGCCACCCAGGCGCCCCATGCCAAACTCGTTTTTGATAATCATTGGGAAGGAGGTTGGTGTGATGAAAAGAATAACATTTTATCTCAAAGCACCTGGCAAGCTTGCCTTCCATTTTGCAGATTGGATACACTGAGGTTTGCAGTGGTTCAACACATTTCTTTTGGCTATACTGTCATCTGGGAATAGGGCTGGCTACACATTAGAACAGTTTAGGTTTCAACATATTCTGGGCTTTTCCTAAGTAATTCATCTGCCCTTTTATCTTTTGCCCATTGTGACTGCGTAGCCAGTCAGATCTCTCTTCTCATCTTGCCTGATGAAAAGATGGGAGGCAAATCTGTGATCTACTTGGAGGTATAGTATTGGACTTCAGCTGGGAGTTTCTTATTAGTTTTTCCCCCGATTCTATTTAAATCTTTTTTCATTCTTTCCTACCCATTTTCAATTTGAGTCACCTTGTTCGAATATGTATCTTTTAAAGCACTTTTTAAAGCATTTTAAGTCTCTTTACAAACAACATGGGCAATGCATACATAGCTAATGTGATTCACACATTTCCGGTAGACCCAGGCAGGTTGCATAGTTGAAACACCAGGTTTTTGTAGAGAGCCACACTTAGATTTGAATTTCAGCTTCGACACTTAAAAACTGTGGGCCCTTGGACAAGTTATTTAACCTTTCTGAGTTCCCTCTCTGTAAAGTGAAAATCATAATCCATAGCTCACAGAGATGTCTTAAAATAAGTCATGTAAATTACTTGGTGCGTAGTAGGCATTCAATAAACGTCAGTTCGTTTCTTATTCCAGTTAATAATGCTTATTAGACTATATTAAAAACTAGATCCAGACTGTGATAATGCATTTCTTTATAAAGTATTTAAGCCAAATAACTAATTTCCCCCAGGGGGAAGGGAGAGATATGTTGAATTAGATTCATTTGGTGGACTTATTTATTAATCTTTTTTTTTCTTCAACATTATTTTGTTTCATAGTTCATAATTTAGTTTTCATGCAACAAAAATGCCACTGTTCGGTATTACTTTGAACTCCGCTGTGATTTTTTAAAAAAATCTATTATTACATTTGCCGTTTATTAGAGATCATTGTTCGTTATATTAGCAGCTCGATTGTGCTTCATAACTACTTCGTGCTGACAAACTTTTGCTCTCAACAGTTTCCCTGAGGTCTAAGGATTTACAAGGATCCAGTTTTCCAATTGCAATGTTACAGCAAAAGAAAACAGGAGTGGGGGGTAGACTCTCACCGCCAGTGTTCTCTTCTGTAAATATTATACGTTTGCATTGAAGTGGAGCCACATTCTCCTCAAGGACGGCAGCTAAGCCGGGCAGGCGACAAGACTGGGCATTAACTGAGCTGGAGCTCCCGGTACCGTTGCACCTTTAAGGACCGGAGACTTGGCACTGGCCCGGCCTCCTTCCCGGCCCACCTCTGAACTCTGATTGACAGGGCGCCGGGCGAGGAGGAGCCGAAGGAGGCCGCGGAGGAGGCGCAGGGAGGCGAGCAGGGGGAGGAGGGCCCGTCTTCTCTCCGACGGCCAATCAGGACAGGGGGGCGGGGCCCGCGCGCCCTCCTCCCTCCTTCTCCACCCCCCCACCCCCCGCCTCCCGGCTTCCCCGCCCCCTCCCCTCTCCTCCTTCTCGTCCTCCTCCTCCTTCTCCTCCTCCTCCTCCTCGCAGGCTGTGGTTTTTCTGTATGTGTTTCTGGAGTCCTGAGCCTGAGCTAAACAAAAGCAGGAGGCTGACGGGGCTGCCGGAGTTTGCAGAGACACGGAGGAGGAGAGAGCCTGTGCTCTGCCTGCCGCCGCGGCCGGGGGAGATCTGGCTTTTGCAACAGCCCACCCCCTTTGAGATCACTCTGGCCCGGAGTGGGGGTGGGGGGCAGCGGGGGGTGGGGGGGAAAGTTTGCATTGCAATCCCCCTGCCTTCCTCTCCTTTCTCCCGATCAATGCATATTTGCAAAAGGATTAAGCCACAGATTTAAGCGCCGGGAGCCCATTTCTGCCAGGCAAAGGAGACCGGACTGAAAAACCAAAAGCCAGCTCTGATTTCTTTTCGTCAAGTGGGAAGGTGGTTTATTTTTCTTGCTTTTTGGAGTCAACACCCTTCCCCACCAGCCCTTATCCCCACCCTCACCCCGCAACCCCTTCACGCCCCCCTCCCCCTCCCCACTCCCCATCCTCCCACCAGCCTCTAAAAGAGGCAAAGGGATTTTTTTTTTCTTTTGGTCTTCTTTTTTCCCCCTTCCCTGTTTATCCTGAAAAGGATCTGAAGCCAGCGTGAAGGATAAAAAGCCTTGGTGCTGCCCAGGAGCCGAGCCGAGCAGCAGAAGAGGAAGAGCCGGGGGCTGCCGTTGCCTTTGGAGATGGACGAGCAGCCCAGGCTGATGCATTCCCATGCTGGGGTCGGGATGGCCGGGCACCCCGGCCTGTCCCAGCACTTGCAGGATGGGGCCGGAGGGACCGAGGGGGAGGGCGGGAGGAAGCAGGACATTGGAGACATTTTACAGCAAATTATGACCATCACAGACCAGAGTTTGGATGAGGCGCAGGCCAGGTGAGATGGAGGCTTTTCTTTTCCTTTCTTGGGGTTTTTTGTTTTTCTCCCTCTCGCAGGGGGAAACAATGGGAACCGAAGCAGCACAGCTCTTTCTTTTTAAATGTTATTTCTTTTCCCATTTTGACGAGCAACTACATGGCGGAGGAGTAAAATTGGAAGGAGCGTTGTTATCGAAAGTGTAATCGCCCATGCCGAGATGTGGCTCTGTGTGTGTGTGTGTGTGTGTGAGAGAGTGTGTAATGTGTGTGAGTGTGTGTGTATGTGTGTGTGTGAATATAGAGATATTCATATATGTCCACACAAACACTCAGGCACGCCGAAAATACTGCCAACCGATCCAAAAGCGGCCCTCGGCACTTTTTACTGCTTTAAAAAAGTATCAGAGAGAGCAGAATTGTCAAGTTTTGAACAGCATTCCATGCCTTCTTGTTGAGGGACTCCGTAACATTACAAAATAAAATGTCCCAATAACACTTTATTTGCAAATTTAGTGACTCCTCACCTAATTCAGAGACTTTTGCTTTTCTTTCTTGACGTACCCCTCTAAAATTAATTTTTATCTTTTCCCCTTTCTGCCCCCTTAAAAAAAAAGCAGATTAATTCTTTGTCAGTACTTGTCAGCTATCCAAAAAATATTTTGCATTCACTTGATTCTGTTTCAAAAAAAGCTAATGGAAAGAAGGAAAACATAATTTTGCTTTGAGACATATTTGTTAGTTTTGGGCGACACAGATATTCAGTTTAACTTTATTGTCTCTTAATTTGAGTCAGTTTACCAACCTTCCGTGGCACAGAATGTATGGTCCTTTAAAAAGGGGTGGGGGGGGACAAAAATCAAGCATGCTCTTTTTCCCATGCTTCTTTCAGGACCAGTTAGAATGCAAATAAATAGAAATGAAGGCATGTGTGAATTTCATGTATTTCAGTACTATAGGACAGGAGGATCTTTATTAAGGAAACAGAATAAAGAAGCTGTTTAGCTTCTCAACTTAATCCACTGCCCAGTATACAGTTCTCCACTCTAGGATTTTACAGTAAATTCTCTTTCAGAATAAAATGTAGAGTTAGTGGCAACCCACTAACAGCTTGCCCAAGGCCGACCTCGAAAGGAAGAATTTTAAAAATCTAATGACCACATATGTCTTTACAGTTAATTACCCTGCTTTGTTAAATCTCAGAAGTAGTTTTTTTTTTTTTTAATATGTGCACAATTCCTATAACCCGAATGACTTAGTTATATGGAAAAGACATCATTATATGTATTTTTGTCCTATGGAAATAAGGAATTTGAGTTGAGAAAATGAGAAGCAGCACAAAGCATGGGTGTTATGAATTACACCCTTATTTTAGCAGCAAGCACATGCAACATGTAAACTCAGAAGTACTGAGGTTTACGTGGGCTCGAAAACTTAGAAATGTTCGAAGACGGGAACTATTCTTGATTTTCTTAAATGGGGGAAAGTTTTCAGAAATGAATCGGTGCTCTTTTTGAATTTTATTATCTGAAGAGAAGCTAGTAATTATCGTAAAGTGGAAGTTTTCCCACTGGCTATCTCTTTTAGAATTGGAACAGATTTCTCCATTGCATTGTTCCAGAAAAATAAACTCAGACAGACCAGTAAACTGGTTTAATAACAAGTTTGTGAAGTGGAAAGGGCCGGGAAGGCTGGAGATTTACCACTTTTCTCATGTTGAGTCGTATTCCTTTTTGTACAACTGAGGACAGCCGTGGCTTGGCGGGTCCCCCCTTACAGTGGCCTAGATGCTGAGAGAGATCAGACACAATTTTGGGAGAGGGAAATCTGTTCTCTCTCCATAACCCCACTGATGTGCTGTGGAAATGCAGTATTTCTGTGAAGCCGTGTGGGGCTTTTTGTTGTTGTTGCTTTTGTTTGTTTTTTCCATTTGGGCCTCTATGTAAGAATACAATTAATGAAAACTATTTTAAAAGCGCCCCAAAGGGGTCTTTGATACAGTGAAGTATTTTCCACCTTTTTTCCCACCCCACATGAGAACTCAATCACCACTAAGCTTTCTTTTTGGTTAAACAATGTAACTCTACTTAGCAAATACTGCATCTGTTTTTCCTTTCCTTAGCCATACCTTTCTCATGTACATTTATTATTTACAAAGTAAACCATTGGTGTTTTAGACACAATGCATGTGTTTATTTTGATACTCTTGAATTTTTGAGTTTATTGCTCTTTGCTGTACAGTATATAGACCAGACTTCTGGTTACTGTTCTTCATGAGGATGTGTCTATTTTTTTTTTTTTTTTAACTTTCACAAGAATTAAAAAAGGATTGCATGTGTCTGGAGTGCCAGGGGTTTCCATTTGTCTTTGCACATTAATTTCAGTTTGTAAACAGAATTCCCTTCACTGATAGCTGATATGATCAGGATTTTGTTTCCAAAACAATCTCCTTCTGCTAAGTGCTTCCATAGTAAAATCAAGGGAAAGGTATTGTTTGGTTCCTCAAGTGCATTCTGAATACAAACACACACCAAGAACCAGGTAAATCACTAATCCAAAAGGCAGAATTGTATTTATTTTTTCCCCAATGGGTGCAAGGTCCTAATTGTAAATAATTGAATTTCAACACCTGCAAATAAGCAGTGTGCACACAAGAGGCATAATGTGAACACAGAGAAATGAATTTATTCCCCATATGGGTATGTTTGCCCCTGGCAATGCATTTCCATACTCTTTAACTTGGGGACTGAAATTTTATAAATTGACAGTTCTACTCAGAAGACCTTTCAAGCATCTTGTGTTTATGAGAATACAGGGGCATCTGCGGAATGAATTCGAACACATGGATGAATTAAATTTGAAAACACACACACAGAGCGAGAGGCAGACAGCTCCTAGGCTTTGGTGGATGCATAGATTATAGGAACTGTTATCCCAGGCTTTTGGCTTTGCCCTAGTCATTGCCCTGGGTACGATTATTGGTTTAAGAATTCCACTTTGATTGAACTACTTATAAAAAAACAACAACACAACACCTAACTCCGCCTAAATGGGCATAATTTAGGTTGGTTCTGTTCTGTAGTTAAATCCCTACTCTATCCCTGCTAATTAACATTATTTCTTTTTCTATGGCAGGACTCTGTATATTAAGTCATAAAACAATTGAAGCATGCCACAGAGTTATGCTTGGGATATAATTTTGGCTAAATGTTCAGATTTTTTTTCCCCCTGTGCTTTATCAGCAGTTTGATCTCGAAAGTCCACCTAAGCTATTATGTTGTTGTTTCTTTCTTGCAGAAAACATGCTTTAAACTGCCACAGAATGAAGCCTGCCTTGTTTAATGTGTTGTGTGAAATCAAAGAAAAAACAGGTAGGACTGAGATTCCAACATTTAAGCATTTTCTTTGGCCAATTGACTCACTTAACCAGCAATGACAAACCCATTATTTAAATATTAAAATTTCAGCATAAAAGTGCTGTCAAGATTGATCGCAGTTTCCAATAGGAAGCCCGAGTAGCTCTGCTTCCTGGAAAAAGCACCAAGTTTCTTTGACAGTTATTATCAAGCATTACTGGTTTATTTTCCTTGTCTCTGTTACCAGCCTCTTTGAAATTGGGGACCAAAGAGAGGTTCTGAAGGGAAATTTATAGAATGATGTTTGCCTTTGGGGGAAAAATATGAAAGTAAAAGTCTGTTTCCAGGAGGAAAATCTTTTTGGCCCATTATTTAAAACCCTCATTTTTTTTGGAGTTGGGCATGGGGGCTAAACTGTTTAAAGTTTCCTTTCCTTTTTTTCTTGTGATTGTACCAAGCAGCAGGCTAAAGGTTCTCAGCAGTGTTGTCAAATACCTTTGTGGAAAGCGCCATACAATGTCAGGTTACCGGTATCTGAGTGCCCTGTGATTTTATAGCAGGGGGAAGCGTTGGTTTGAGGAGAGCATCATGCCATGAGATCCCTCATTCTGTTGGTTTTTTTTTCTACTTTCTAGACCTCATATCATGGACTCACACACTTACAACACATCCCAGGAGGGCATTTAAATTTTAAAGCAACAATTAAAAAATAGCAATCATCAATCAGAGGTGTTCTTAAACAACAGATGCTCTGGGAAGGACATTTAGCCACATCCTCGGGTTTGTTTGTGTTAAGCCTTAATTTTCCAAAGTGGGTGCATCTCTCCCTTGTAAAAAGAAAGAGTTGAAAAGCCAATCTGAAACTAGGGCATAAAGATGAGGAACGAGGGGTGGTTATATAAAGCGGGAGCTTCTGCTGGCCTCTGACTTGCTCGCTCGCTTCAGAGCAGTGCAAAGTACCTGCCATCCTATTTATTTATTTATTTTTTACAACAAGGAGTGTAACAGTCAATAATTCATATCTAAACCATATAAGCAAGGGCATGACATGAATGAAAGTGACAATAAATATGATTGCATGCCCAGTTGATATACATTGATAGTTACACATAAAAAAGGGGAGGGGGGAGGGCACACAGGGTGGCTTTCTTTTTGAAAGCTCTCTGTGTTTGTCTTTTTAAAAATAAATAGTTTCAAGATGTGGCCACTGATGGAACCTGTAATTACTTGGGTCTTGAAATCTATGTGAAATTAGTCAGCAGCTCCTTTGTTGAATGTTATTTGTGCTGTGCATAACATTCTAGACAAAGCACCTGAGCAGTGATGTTCAGACCTTCCAGACTCAAAGCTGTTAATTACATTATTTTAGCTGTGAAACACCTTTTAAGAGATTTATGAATGGTGCATACAAATATCAAAGAGCTTTTCCAGTTTGTCACACTTTTTAGTTAGTTTGTTTTTTTCTATTAGCCAGAGCAGGAAGCCTAAGTCCATGTCTATTTGTTTCTTCTCTCCTTTTTTTCTTCCTTCTCATTTTCTCTTTTGATCTCTGATGCTTATTTACTTTGAATATTTGGTTTGTTGAAATTTGTCTCTAATCGGGTATGCTTTTCTGCCTATCTTGATTCATGAAATGCAGAAATCAAGACGTAAAGGCATATTTGATAATCCAGGCTAAGGCGACTCTATTTTTGAAGACATTTTATTAGATTTTTATTGAAAAGGAAGCCCGTCAGGGCACTTGAATGTATATTGTGGCCAAAGTGTTTAATTCTGGTCTTCTAATTAAAACCTACTAAGGCAGTAGATCAAAGTGGGTGGGTGTGAATAGAGATCCGGTTCCGGTGTTAAAGAGTTTGTTCCTTTTTCATATTGGCTAAACTATGGTGATAGGAAGCAGTGGTATTGGTCAAAATCACACTTGAAAGGTGTAATTTATCATTCGCTTGTGTATTTTGCTTCTTAAAAATTTTCTGTCACTTAATGAATTAATGTCTGGAGATTCAAAAAAAAAAAATCTAAGTTAAGGTTCTGTGTGTTGTCTTTAGAATCCTAGATTTAACACATAGTCGATCAAGTCCTGGAAATTCAAAACAGCAAGGATCCCTGCCCCTGTGTTAAAGGGGAAATCCGCATGCGCGCGCGCACACACACACACACACACACACACACACACACACACAGGGTTTTGGGTTTAGAGGGCACCCATGGGTGAAAGTTTAAAAAAAAAAGAAAATAAAAAAGGGCCTTCCTCCTTGTTTCTCTTCCACTTGTACATTAGAAGGAGTGAGGGAAGGAAGAAATCTCTCCTGGAATGTTGAGTGTTCTGTGCTAAAGGTAGGGGACCGACGGCTGGTGTGTGGAGGAGAAGCCTTTGATTCTAAAGCATGATTACTCCGTTCCTCAGGATTTGCCCAACTCCCCGTCCCTGTGCCAGCATATCTTCCTTGCGGTCGATGTGTCGGAGACACATACAGGGTAAAGTTGCAGGAGGCTTTTTTCCCCCATCTTGCTACAGAGCTGGTAACCAGATCTGTTGGATGGTCAGTTTCTAGGCATTCCTTCATTGTTCTGGGACTTTTCCTATTGTTACTTCCAAGCCCCCTTGTCTTAAATGAGTATTTTCACGCTTCCATCTCCAGCACTGTAGAGCTTACTTGATGTAGGGTGGGCTCGTTTGCTGGTTTGCATTCTCACGCAAAGTTGACACATTGGGCTCACCTAGGTCTTTATGTCAGGAAGACGGGACTCTGAGAGGAGCATGGCAATGGCCTTCATTTGCTGCCTTTAGTTTTTTTGTTTTTGTTAATGGTTTCAGTTGGAAAACTCAGAAATAAGTAGGGATGCTAGCAAAGACTGTCTTACCAACCTTTTGGAACTTGAAAGAAACGCATGCGCACAACACCCAAAGTAGGCAGCAGCTTCTAAATTACAGTTGATTGATAGGTATTTAAGTCAGAAATTACTGTGAGGATATTAAAAAAAAAAACAACACCACCATGTATCTTCTTGCCTCAGAGTGTGGGTAAGTTTTTATTTTGATACCCTTTTGCTTTTTTAAAATAAATGCCAGGAAAAAAGAATGCCTGCAAAATGCTCGTGCGGCAAATCTCAGACAACAGCAAGGAAAAGCTTGTCCAGACCCACAACAATGTGTATTTCAGAAGGGGCTTTCATCTGCTCTTTCCTTCTGGGAACGGAGGGATTTAATATAGAGTTTGGGACTGCTCAGTATCTTATTTGCTCTTGTTTTTTTTTTTTTTTTTTTTTTTAGGAACCATTCCTTGTCTTCTGACAAATTAGCAATAGGCTGAGTTTTACATATGTGGTGGTAGTAGGGTTGATGGGATGGAAGAGAAGGAGACAAAAAAAGGCAAACACGCTGCATTTCTTAAAAAAGACCTTGCTTATATTTTCCAGTGTTTCATTTTTTTTTCTACTTTTGTGTCAAAAATCATGCAGGTTTAAAAATGAGGAAAACACACAAAAAATATTGGGTGCCATTTACTAAGGAGAATATTTATAGATAGCAATGAATAGCTGTAATTGTTGTGAATAGTTTTTAATTTTAGAACATAATAGCTATCTATGGCATTTTCAGCCGATTTTCCTCTGTGAATTATCTGCACTGAAGTTAAATCAAATCACTGAAGGAGGTTAAAAAAATTATTATTATTTTTTTTGCTTCCTTAACACTCTTTTGTTCTCTCTCTTTTCTTTTTTCTCTGTGTTCAATTAACACCCCCATCATAGAACTGTGGAGTTTTTTCTTTTTTTTTTTTAGTCTACTACTGTATTTCACTTTTGACACCTTATCTTATTATTCTTGCCTGCCACTTCTTTGTAATACAGCAATTATATTATGGGACTGGTACTCCTCTCTTTTTTACAACATTAGAGGATAATTTGTGTGTGTGTGTGTGTGTGTTTGTGTAAGTAGGAGAGGGGCACTGCAGTGTGTTTGTGTAAGTAGGAGAGGGGCACAGCAGGGGAATAATTCTGATGGTATGAGGCCTTGAGCTGAGCAGGAGTGAAATAACTTTAGACAATTTAGGGTTGCCTCTGCTCAGATTCCTTTTGGGGTTGAAGTGGAAATAGTGGCTTCACAGAAGTTCATCCATGGCAGGCAAATGCAAAAACTTTTTCTTGCTGACCAGTGAATTCAAGTGTTAGATCTTTTCTCTCTCTCTCTTTCGTTGTGTGTGTGTGTGTGTGTGTGTGTGTGTGGAATGGGGGAGTGAGGGGAGGGAAGTTGCAGCCCAGCTTTACTTGAACACTACCATTCAGGCACAGCAGTGAGCTGGGCAGACATCACGTGACTGGACGAAATCCGCTTTATCACGATCTGGATGTAGGCTATGGATGCGCTACACTAGAACCGATGAGAAGTATCTCTTCTCTCTGGTCACTTTTGTGTGACCCATTTTTAGGAGTGCGTTAGACGAATTCTGGTGGGCAGGAGGGTGCAAAGCACATTGGGGGCGTAACCTAACAGAACAGAGTATTGGAAGTTTGGTGTCGCTTCTTCTAACAATCAGGGTGCCGGGGAGGATTGGGGAGGAGAGAGATTGAAGTTAAACTGAGGGAATGGGGAGAGGGTTTATGAGAGGGATGCACAGAGAGACTTGGGACCCAGGGACAGGGGGTGTTGGGAGTTGGGGGGAGTGAGGCTGTGGGTTCCCTGTTGGGCCTGACCTGCCTGTGCAATTCAGCTCTCTGCTGGTGCCACGCTTGCCACGTGCATTTGCCTTCTACTGACATCCACGAACTTGGGGTTGTATGGTGGGCAAAATTACAGAAATGCCCCTGAACAAGCAAACAAACCCAAACTTAAATACTGTACATATTTAAATAGGAAAGCATTTTCATTTTAATTTAAAGCATAACCCCAGCTTCTTTGGAGACATAGTTTACATTCATGCCTTAGGAAAACTTAGCCTTAATTTTGGTTTTAAACCCCTTTTAGGTGGTGGCTGTTATGTTTTGAACGTGGTGAGGTGAATCTAAATATACTTCCATTCCTTTCCCTTTTTATATAAAAAAAAATTCACCCCCAAAGCCACATGACAGAGGCAGTGTCCAAGGTCCAGCCCCCAAAGACAGCTCTTTTTCATTTTCGTATGACCCTGAGAGCACCCAATCCGCATGGGCTGCCGTTCGTGCCTGGGTAAGAGGAATAGGACCTCCCTGGCTGCACCCCTGCCCCTTACCTGAGATGGTGTTGCTGAGGCTTACGGAATGCAGTAATTGATAAAGTACGTGGAGGATTAGTAAGTTATTTGCAAAGCGTTTTGAGCTCCCTGAGCTATCCAAATAAAAGATGCTGTATTTTCTATAATAAATTATGTCAGGACTCATATCCTGTTCCATTTCATAGGATGTCATTGTGTTAACTCTTTCAGGGCAAGGGAACAACACATCCACTAGTCTGTAATCATGTCCTGGGTGCTTGGTCATCTCTCATAGGGAGAATTCTCTGGTTGAATCTTTTGCTCCATCTGCATCTTGGAGATGTCACTTATCAGAACTTGGCAGAGTGATTTCCAGAAAAAAAAAAAAAAAGTGCAGGTATAGACTGTCATAAGATTATAAAACCTATCTCCCTTTATGGCAGAATAAGGTCAGTAGTGACTTCCCGGAAGAGCTTCTCACCAGTGACAGCTGTGTTTCAATCTCAATTATTGGTGGAAATCAAGATTGCAAGGGGTAAAAAAAAATAAAATCATCCTTTTGGGTTTAGCTCGTAGGTTCCTCTATATCTTGCGCTGACACTGTTGTCCTGAAGCGGGTCCTGGGGTGGGCGCCTCGCACCTCTCCTAGCTCGGGACCTACCACTAAGGAGTTGTAAGATGGTAGGCAAATTGCTTAAATAAATTTAGGAGAAACTCTAATAGTACTGGTTAAGGACTTGGTCTCTGAAGCCACACTGCCTGGGTTTGTATCCCACATCTCCTGCTTTTGAGCTCTGTGACCTTATTCGAGTTACTCCACCTCTCTGTGCCTCATTTTCCTCTTCTGTAAAAAGGCACTAACAATGATACCTATCTTAGAGGGGCACTGGGAGGAGTAAATGAGGTAATACATGTAAATTACAGTGCCTGGCATAAGCAGTCAATAACTGTTAGCTTTTATTATTTCTGGCCCTGTTTTCTTACATGAAAACGAGAGGCTTGCACCAGATGGTCCCTAAAGACCAAGCCAATTCCAAGACTCTGTGATTCTATGCTGAAAAGAGACAAAAATTGCTGAATTTAAGATTTGCTTTCTTTTGTTTCTCTTGCTGTTCTCTTAAAGTGAGAATTAGCTGTATCTGGCCAAAAAGGCTGGGGCTAGGTTGGAAAAAAAAGGGGACAAAAAGAAGTGGGTAAGAACAAAGACAAAGGGTTTTAATTATCCCCGAACTGGACAACAACTACCTGAAAAGCTAAAGTTGCATATGTTAGGGATAGTGTTCTCTTAGCATCAGCAACTGGAGATATTACGTAATTATAGTTAAAAATATTTTCTCTCTGAAAACACATAGACCCATCCATTCAGTTTACAAAGTTTCCAAGTAGGAAGAGTAACACAAAGTGAGTTTAGGGCAACCCCACCTCTTCCTGACTTCCTACTATGGTTCTTATTTAGGAAAAATTTTATCTTTGTCATAATGACAGCCTTGATACATAGGAGGTTTATTCTCTTTTATTCTTTTTTAATAGTTTTTTTTTTTTAAGATTTTATTTATTTGAGAGAGAGACAGCACAGGCAGGGGGAGGGGCAGAGGGAGAGGGAGAAGCAGGCTCCCTGCTGAGCAGGGATTCCCGACGTGAGGTGGGGCTCGATCCCAGGACCCTGGGATTATGACCTGAACCGAAGGCAGACGCTCAACTGGCTGAGCCACCCGGGTGCCCCATCTTTTATTTTTTTAAAGTAAACTCTGTGCCCCACATGGCACTCAGACTCACGACCCCGAGATAAAGAGTTGTATGCTCTACCGACTGAGCCAGCCCCGTGCCCCTGATAGTTTTCTTGAAATATATTTCATATACCATGAAATTCACGCATGTAAACTGTACAGTTCAGTGGTTTCGTGGATTCACAAAATCGTACAACCATCAGAACCTAAATTTAGGTATTTTTTTATCACCTCCCAAAAAACCCAGTACCTATTTCCAGTCAGTTCATACTTCTCCCTTTGCCTAGCCCTTGTGATTGCTAATCTCTGTCTCTATGGATTTGTCTATTCTGGACATTTCACATAAATTCATATAACATGTGGTTTGTTACTAGCTTCTTTCGCTTAGCATAGTATTTTCAGGTTCATTTATGCTATAGCATAGCATCAATACTTCATTCCTTTTTTTTTTTTAAGATTTTATTTATTTATTTGAGAGTGAGAGAGAGTATGTGGGGGGGAGGGGCAGAGGGAGAGGGAAAAGCAGACTCCCTGCTGAGCGGGGCTCAATCCCTGGGCCCTGGGATCATGGCCTGAGCTGAAGACTGTGCTACCCAGGCACCCCAATACTTCATTCCTTTTTATGGCCAAATAATATTCCATTGTATGGATATACCACAGTTTGTTTATCCATTCATCAGTTGATGGATTATTTAGCTTGTTTTGTATGTTTTTGCTGCTATGAACATGTGCATATGAGTTTTGTGTGGAGGTTTGTTTCTCTTTCTCTGGATATATACGTAGGAGTGGCTTGCTGGATCACAGGGTACTCTGTGCTTGGTGTTTTGAGGAACTTCCAAACTGTTTCCCTGAGTCTGAAGTCATATTGTAAATGACACCAAGGTTTGTCTTCAGCACTCCCAGCCTTCCATTTCTTTCAACCTTTTTCTCCAGTCAGGGATCTCTCTTTTCCATGTTTAGTTTAGTTCTATTGTAGTTTTTGTTTTCTTTGATCAATACCTACTCTAAATTTTGGGGGGATAAATTTAAATCAGAAGAATGAATTTCTACCACTCGAATTTCAGGTGACCCGTTCCTGGAAAGGAAGGAGTTAGCAAAAACGATTGGGTGATTTTCTGAATAGCAATTTAGTGTGATAGAGAAAGCATGGACTTTGAGGCAAAACCAACTGGATTCTGTTCCTAGCTTCGTGTGTAACATTAATGTTATTTGATTTAACAGAGCTTCCATGTCCTCACCTCCACTGTAAAGATAACAATACTATGTAGGGTCATTTGGGGGCACTAAACAACACAATAATATAAGGCATATAGTTGAGCGAGTATGCTCAATACATGCCAACTACTGTTTTCTTTTTTTTTTTTTCCAAAACCACATGGCAGAGTGTTGACCACCCTTCTCATTAGTTTGGCTCTGTCTCTTCAGGTTGGGTTTTCTCCCAGCAACGTCCAGGGGTTTTAGAGGCTTACCAAAATGCTTCCTGACCCTGCTGCATTTAAATGCTTTAAGTGGTTTTCTGAATGAGAGGAAAACAGACTCTTGGGCAAAGCTCAGCCCAAGGCATCCCAACATACCTTCCTCTCCCCCCTTTAGTCCTAGGGCTCTAGGAAGGGAATCCCATAAACAGTGCTGTTCAGTAAACATGTATGTAATTTTAAATTTAATGCTTTAAATTTTCCAGTGGCTATTTAAAAACAGCAAAAAGAAACAGGTGAAATTCATTTTAAGAAATCTATTTTTAAATCCAAATAGCTAAAATATTTCAACATGTGATCAACATAAAAATTATTAATGAGCTATTTTACTTTTTCTTTTGTACTAAGACTTCGAAACCCATTGTGTATTTTACATTTACAGCACATCTTCAGTGTGGACCAGCCATACTTCAAGCACTCAGTAGTTACATGGGGCCTTCCATGTTGGTCAGCTTGGCCATGGAATGGTTGTTTTGGCATAAACTTTGGTTTTGTTTCTTTTTTGGGCTAGTTTTTGAACTCATGGTTGTTCCCTACTCAAACTTGATCTAGTACTTCTGTAGAAATTGAAATTGGCTCCTGATGGAAAGCCATGTTCCAGAATAAGGTGTATATCTAAGGCATCTCTTTCTGGCAGAGAATGTGCCACTGGTGGGAGCTAGGATGTGGTAGTTCCCCACTATCTCTTTCTATTTTTTACTTTTTTCTTTCCATAACTCATTGTTTTATGATTCCTTTCCATTCCCTTAACACAATCTGAAATGTTCCCTTGAATAGAATGAGCAGGTGGAAGCAGCCATCTTGTTTTCTGCAGTTGGAATACCATGAACAAGTATGGAGGAATCTGAGGTGTGACAAAGGTTTGCAGGACCCTGAGTCAGGAGTTCTGAGGCCTACTGCTGACTGCCTCCAAAGTATGTTATTTTAAGAATGTCATTTGACCTCTTGATCTTAGGTTTCCACATCCATGGAATGGGCAACTCTAGAAAGCCATGAACCTGACCCCACATCCCATAGATCACAAGTCCCCGCGTGATCCCTGCCAAGGCTTGGGTTCATAGGATGGAAGGCAGGTGGAGCATTTAGAAAAGAAAATTCTTTTTCATTATTATTGCAGTTCTTATTTATCCTTTGACTCCTGGTGTCTTTTCTAGACACTCATGCCAAAGTGGCTACGGTTGGTGTTAAGGCCACTTCCATCAATCAAATTGAATTGCAAAAGGCAAACTGGAGAGGAAAAAAAAAATCGTGTTTTTTTTTTTTTTTTTTATTGAAGCATTTAGCATCACATTTACAAGGCCAGTTGGAGGCCGGTCCCAGTTTAATCCACCTTGTTGACTCCGTGACTGAATGCAAATAATGGTTCTTTTGCATCCTTTCTATTTGTAGCAATCAGATTCTAGCCTGGAAATTGCTTTTGGAAAATAGAGTTGTGGTTGCAGGATTGGAAGGGCAGTTTACCTTTGCAAGTTCATACGGAGCAGCCCAGAAAGTTGGGAAACTTGGCTTCGGTTTTCACCTTGGGACTGTGGAGAGTTACTTGTTCACCATTGGCCTCTGCTGAAATACCGAAATAAGGTCTGTTTCCCACCTACCTGTCAGGAGGGCTTTTGGAAAGTGAGGCTATTTAGAAAGATGTTTGGCTTTCATTAAGTGTGGGCCGCTAAGTGTGAGCGGAAAGCGTTCTGCGTTTGTCGTGCTTTGAGACAGGGCTGAATCTGCCAGTAGGTCAGAGGAATAAGTTTACCTAGTGGCCCGCGCTGGTAGGCCGGGGAGAGAGGGCCGCCAGGCGGCTTTTTTCTGAAGGCTGTAGGTGATTTGAGACCAACTGCGTCCCTGCAGGAGTATCCTCCTTATAATTACCATTGTTAATCGAATTGAAAGTTTGCATTTCTCTTTTGTCCCTAACAAAGAAAGCCTCTCAGGGACCCTAACGAGGAGCCCAGGCTGCCTCCATTCTGAAAGGCCCTCCGCGGATGCGAGGCTGTGCACGGTGATGCCTTCCTGCAGAATTTGCATGCAGAGGCTCGAGGGCCTTGCACCCAGCTTCCATCAGTAAACACTTCAAAACTAAGCGCGGCGGCCCAGGCCCGGCTGCCCTTTGTGCGGCCTGCCGACGGGGGTCCCGGTGGCCCCGCTGCCCCGGCGACGGCGAGGCCGGGGTGGGTGCGCGGCCGCCGCGCGGCCACGTCGTGTGAGCACGGGGTCAAGGGCGCTGGGTCAAGGGCGGCCAGGTGAGCGGCCAGGGGGAGCTGAGGGCCGCTCGCTCACACCAGGTGGAGCACGGAAGGCGGAGTCGTCCGGAAGGAGTTTAAGGGGCTGCGTCGCGGCAGAAAACTTTGGGAACTTAGGGAAATGCGGGGCCGCGGCGGAGAGGCCGGGCGGCGAGCCACCCGCGGGGCGCGAGGGGGAGCGGCTCCCTTCGGGCGCGAGCGCGGCCGGGCCGGGGTGGGGGGACCCCCGGAGTGGGGCGGGGGGCAAGCCTCCGCGGCCCCTTCTCCCCGAGCCCCCTCGCCGCGCGCCTCGTCCCTCGGCCCCGCCGACCTCGCTGCCCCAACCCCGAGACAGGGGGCGGAAGAGGCCCCCCCCCCCCGGGGACGGCCCCCTCGGGAGCCCCGCGTCCTTTATTAGGCACCCGGCGGGCTGGGCCCGGCCGCTCGCGGTCAAGGCGTCGGAGCTTCGGAGTGAGGGCGCTCAAGGGCGCGCGACCCCTGTCCCCGGGGAGCGGGGCCCGAGCCGCGGTTTCCGAGTGCTGGGTGTGCCTGGTGCCCGTGCGAGCAGACCTCGGTGGCGGTGGCTTTGCATGCAGAGGTGACACGCACGAGGCAGCGTGTAAGCACGTGGCCGAGTGTGTATGTGCGCGCGCGCTCACACGCACGCGTGTTCATTTGCAGCTTCTTTCTTAGTTGGCCCTGTGTGGTTTTCTCTCGATTCCATAAATATTCCAGTTGATGCTTTATGGTATTGGAATGAATCAAATGCCATAATCTGAAGTTGCTGCAGAAACCCTCCCTGTCTTGATTTCTCGGCTCTTCCAAGGGAGCGCGTCATCTTCCCCTGGGGAGATTTTTAACCCAAAGAACCTTGATGTACTTCAAACAGCACTGACATTTGTTTTCGTTAAGCGTGGTCTGATTTCTTTAACACTTGAAGAGGGTTTGGGGCCTTCAAACATACCTAGTTTCTTATATGGCCGCTTGTCTTGTCTCACAGGAATGCTTGAAGGGGCCTCCAGCTGCCTTACTTTTGCGAGAGTCTTCAGCAAAGAGAAAATTGATTTGGGGAGTTGCCCCCCACCCCGCTGCCCGAGCACCCCACCTCCCCCGCTGGCCTACTGGAGCCGGGGCAGGAAGGGGCTGTCATCATGCTCATGCCTAAGCCATATTACTTTATTTTTCTTTTTAGAAAGTTACACTAGGAAAGATGTTCTTGATGTGTGATTATTATTCTTAAATGGATTCTTGTGCTTTCCTATTATTGCTCTGTTACAGCCCCGCAGAGCAACCACCAGGTCCTACAATAGACCCTCCAGAAACTTTCCATTGAACGGTCGTGGGAGAGCTAGAAGTGGGAAAGGTTGAATTCCCTCATTACTTGGAAAAAGCTGTGAATTAATTCTGTGAATTTCACCAGCCCAGTCTCTGATCCACCAACTCCCAGGCCCATTATTATAATTTCACAGCAGGTAACTCTGGGGGGGAGGATGGGAGGGCCTTATGTAGGTATGTAGGTTGAGAGTCCGCGTGTTCCTTCCGACTGTTAAGGACATTGTAGCTAAAATCTAAATGACCGCTAACACCAGCAGTGGTAATAATGAAGAATGCAAGCAGTGATTTTCCTCTGCTCCTGATTCGGACACCCCCATCCTCCTACCTCATTGGACTGACTTCCTCCCTTTGTAGGGGGTTCAGGCTGCGATATCTTGGTAACTGGATTCACTTCCTCAAGGCTTAAAGAGACAAGCATCTCCCTAGTGGCCTCCATGTGGACATTCGTATGCAAAGATTGGTGGTATTGTCAAGATCCCATTGGAATACATCTTCTCACCTATCATGTCACCTTCCAACTGTTGCCCTCCGTAAGTGGAGGTTATAGAAGCTTCACTGTTTTTCAGCCAAATATTTTTGAACACTCTCAGTTCTGGAGATGTTGGAGGAAGACTCTTCTGTCCCATGGGTTGAATAGTGAAAAAGTTAAAAATCCCTGTCCCGACTGGGTTTAGTTTTTCAATGCCAGCTGGACATTTTCAGTTTAGACCTTCTGGAGGGCATGGTGAAATTTGCAGAGTTTATACCCTATTTTGGACCATTGATTGCTTTGGCAAATATTTATGGAATTTCTTGTATGAAGCATTATGCGAGACCTAGGAATGCAAATGTGTAAGTAAGCTCTAGCCCTTAACCCTCAAGGAGCTGAGCTCCCGGTCCAAAGAGGAGCCGGAATCATGGTCAGGATCTTTGTAACGTGGCCAGCTGACTTGCTCCCAAAGCCCCTGTGCTCAGGGTGGAATGTGTTCCTTAGGACCAGGAGTGTGGCTGTCGAGGTCATTCTGAATGAAAGCTCATGAACCCTTCTAGTCATATGTGTCGAAGCATGCTTTCTTGGATTCAAAAGGTGCTGCGTTTCACGTAGGCAGCCTGAGAAATGTTCTGTGTCTGAGTCTCTGCATTTTTGGCCTTGCCTTTCCCAAATCTTGGCACCCATTTCATTTGCTTGGCCTTCTCCCCTTCACTCTCTCCTTTGTCCCCTTCCTTGCTCCGACTAGGATCTCCCCCACACCCCCAAATTGCTATTTGCCAAACTTGTGACCTGAGACCACTTGGCATTTCCCTGGGATGGCTGGAATTTACCACCCGCCGAATAGGCATTCTGTGACATTTGCTCACCTGGGTAGCTTAAGCTCCATGGTCTGTGTTGAGGGAGTGCCGAGCGGAAGTGTGAAATTTACCTCTGTGCTCCAGGGTTCTTGCCAGCAGGGAGACAAACAGTGATGCTTCTGGAAGCTGGAATTAATTTTTATCATGGTGCACATATATAGTTATATATATTCAAACACACATTTATTATGTATTCAATAAATGCATGTAGACAATTTGTGCATTATTTGTCATTCCCTAGTCATTATTTTAACAAATTAAATTTTCATGGTTAGATTCTTCTTTCACATGAGTCCCCTCCCCTCCACGGCTACCTTCTTTCTTCATCTCCCTCCCTGCTGGTAGAAGACACTGGGTTAACTTAATGCTCTTGGAGGCCTTGTGCCATTAGACCTCCTGTCTCCTTAAGGTTTCGGAGACGCCCGTGATGGCTTTCTCATTGTGGCCTGCCCCCTGCTCTGCTGGTAAGGGAAGAGCTGCCTGTCTCTTTGGATCAAACTGGTCTAGGAGCTTGTTCAGTCCAGTTCCTGGGACAGGCCAGCCCCGGAGGCTTCTCCGGCTTCTCTGGCTCTCACAACCCACAGACGCACAGTCTGTCTGTCCTGGCTGTCAGCCGAGGAAGGGAGGCAGGCAGTGTGGATGGTGAAGCTGTTACTTTCTACTTCTGTTCACCGTGTCCGAGTGATTTGAGGGGAAGAGGGCCCCCCGGGCCCCAGGCTGGGAGATGAGTCGTGTTGGGTTGTCTCAGGATGAAGCAGAACAGAAAATGTCCGCAGAAGCGATGCTCCTTCCTTCCCTGGGGAGCAGGGAATTCTTCTGTCCACGGGTAATAATACGTCGTGTGCACGGAACGCTTAACTACGGGCAGAGCTACTGTGATTAGCCCAATTTTTAAGGTGAGGAAACAGATACAGAGAGTTTAATGAACTTCCTTCAAGTCACACAACTAACGAGAGGCTGAGTTGGGACCGGTGTTCCCCTCGGGAAGTTCTATGAAAAATGTGGATGTGTCCACAGAAATACTCATTCCCATTGAATGACAGCCCTTCAGATGGTGATTCTTCCAAGAAAAATTCTGTGGAATCCTACTTAGTTGTCCAAAAAACAAATGGTTTGGCTCTCCCCACCTCTGGTCCTGTTTCTCAGGTACATAAATTTAATTATGTCTTGGCTGTGGTTGGCTGTAAAGCATACGTAAAAGGAGATAAGTCCAAAATTCTCCTTGGGCCTATTTCCTGATTTTTATTAGGCCTCTGCCTGTTCGCTTTTTAGAATCCCCCTGATTTCTTTCAGGCGTTGACCATGACTTATTTTCCTAGGTGATCTAAAGCTTGACTGCCCCTCTCAGGTGTATATCACCTTTTCTGGTTCCTTCTCAGAAGCCTGGGGTTTCGACAGGAACATAAAGCAGGGCACAGTGTCTGGTTCTTGCACACCCTTCGTGGTCCTGCCGTCCTGTCATACGTCCTTCTGTCGTGCCTCCGTTTGTGGCCACACTCCAGGCCCCGGGGCACTCCGGTCATTCGAAGCGGTGCAGCTGGGACCTGTCTTGGTGAGACCTGAAGGTCTCCTCTCTACAGCTGCAAAGCCACTCGGTCAGCAGGGCACCTTGAGCAGTTCCTTTGTGTTCAGAAGTGGACGGTTTTCAGGAGGGGACAGCTGCATCCCATGGGGTGGGGTGGCCCAGAGAGCCTGGTATAAAGGACCTGGGTGGTGGTGAAGTCTTGGTGACAGTGACACTTTCCACGGCCTGTTATCTTCACATTGCCCCAGGCATTGGGAGGAATAAAGGAAGAATTCAGCATATCCCATGTTTAAGTGTATTGTTTAAAAACAGCTTAATGCCAGAAATACCTTAATAAAGAAAATTTTACAAAAAAGAAAAGAAACCCACCTTTAATTGTACTACCCTAGCTCACTCTCTACTCATAAGCACCCCCCCCCCCCCCCCCGTCCCAGGCCCTGTGCTTATATTTCCTTCCTGTCATTTGCCTTATGGCTGTATGACGTTTCCATTTCTTGGGGATGATTACGTACTCAGGGATGAAATTCTCTCCTATTTTTGCAACAGACCCGTTATGGATCTTAATTTATTTATGTATTGCTTATATCATCTCAAAGATGAATTCAAGCAGTTTACCAAAAGGGAGAAGCAAAATGAAGAGATTTACTAAATAAGTGAGAAAAACAGAAGAGAAAATTGTGGTAGAAAAAATAAAGTGCAAAGGAATGTTAGTGTGTAAAATTGCATGCATAAGGATCCTTTCTCACTGTAGACTTTCCAGTCCTTTTGCTGGTAAGGAAATAGCTTCTGCCTCTTTGGATCAAACTAGTCGAGGACCTTATTTAGTCCAGATCCTATAGAGTTGGTTACAGATTTAACTCTCTGCTTCCTGGCAGCAAAAGTGAAAAGGGAAACAGGATCGGTTTCAGATTTCAAAGCACTGAGAATTGAAATGAATCAGAATTTGACTTAATGCAAAATTTCTCCCATCACTCATAATATGAAGATGCTAAGTGATGTGATAGATGTCTTTTATAACATGATAAACAAAATATTATATTTCATATTTTACCATAGCCCTTTATATATAATGTCCCCATAGCACTCCCCAGATTTTATTATAATTATTGGTTTTTGATCTGATTCCTTCATTAGCCTAACGAATTTCTGGAAAATAACGATAAGGACTTCTATGACCAGCAACACAGTACAGATACTCAGCTCATATTTATTGAATTGAAATGCTGTTTTATCTGTTTATCCAAAAAGGAGATAAATCCATTTATTAACATTTATTGAGTACTTGCTACTAAAAAGAGGGGTCAATCAAAAGTCCCTGCCCTTGGGGCTGCTTATGGTTTCCTGGGAATAGCTACATCCTAAGAGGTACGTTGCGTTTGGCTGGGTAAGTGCTATGTAATAGAGGCACGAACCTCTTCTCTTTCGTGGAATGGAGTATCAGATTGCTTCAGATACACTCTCAGTATAGCTGGCTTCTCCCTTTGGAGTTTGTGTTGGGATCTTGAAACCCGGAGGAGCAGGGGGAAAAACAGGAATGATGAGGGCATCTGAGAGTTTTGTGCCAGGCAGAGGTGATGGTCTTGCTGATTTGCTTTCTCACTTCCATTCTCTTTTAGGAAAGAGGGTCCTATTCCTTGGCTAATTAACCCAACCTCCCTGAACCCCAGGTTTCCCCTACTGGGGTGGGGCAGGCGGTGGGGCCCCTCTTCCTGATGGGACTAGCAGTCTCAGCGGGGAGACTCTGTGGTTCCTTTGCCCCTAGGCGGCTGGAGTCAGGGCCACCACTACCGTTCCTGGGGCTGGCTTCCAGAGAAAACACAGTCCAAAGACTAGGAAAAACAAAGGATCCTTGGGACATACTTGTGAAATAGAGAGTGAAAAGAGCAAGTAACTGCCACATTTGGCTTTTACCCAGTTTTGTTGTTATTAGATGTTCATTACTACACTAATCAGAGAGAATTTTTACCTTCTTTTTGTTTTTTAAGATTTATTTATTTATTTTAGAGCGGGGAAGGGGGAGGGTGGGGGGGAGAGAGAGGCGGGGGTTGGGGGGCAGAGGAGAGAGAGTCTCAAGCAGAATCCGGAGCCCCACCCGGGGCTTGATCTCGTGACCCCGAGATCACAACCTGAGCCAAAACCAAGATCCAGAGGCTTAACTGACTTCACCACCCTGGCGTCCTGAGAATATTTACCTTCTTACTTCCCTTCCTCTGTCTTTTCCTTCCTTCCTCCCTCCCTCCCTTCTTTCCTTCCTTCCTTCCCTCCATTTAAAAACATTTACCAGGTACTTCTAAGCTAGGCATACCGGGTTCCCCCCTCGATCTGAAAGTAGAGTGTCCTGTGACACTTAAGCCAAAGGGCATAAAGCAAAGAAACAGCTACCATTAATTTATATGGAAAACATTTTTGAGTGTTCCGAGACTCTCTTTGCCTTTTCTGATACCTTGGGACACATCTTGCTAAGGGATGCACAAAATACCTGGAGAGAAAGCTCAGGTGCTCATGGGCACAAGGTCAGAGTTCTGGCGGCCTGTTGCTGAGGTGCTGGGTGTGGGTCCCGGGAAGGGGCTGGGCGGCGCCCCTCGCTGTCCAGGGGCACGCTGCCTCTGTAACTCTCATTGCAAATCTAACGTTGAAGGAGGATATTTTCACTTTTTGCCTTTTTTTTTTTTTTTTTTTTGCAAAAACAAAAGTCCTCTTTGGATTCCTTTTGTTTGGAAAAACAGGTACTAGTGTAGGTCTTTTGTGAAAGCCAAGTGCTCTGGGTGCCTGGGAGCTCAGTCAGTTAAGCATCTGCCTTTGGCTCATGATCTCAGGGTCCTGGGATCGAGCCCCCCATCGGGCTCCCTGCTCAGCAGGGCGTCTGCTTCTCCCTCCCCACCCCATGCTCTCTCTCTCTCAATTAGATAAATGAAACGTTTTTTTAAAAAAAAGTGAAGTGGCTCAATGCAAACTTTTGAAAAGCAGAGGGTACCTGTAATGAGAGATGCAAGACAGGACCTTGTCCTCAAGTTGCTTACCCCTGGGAGAAAAACAAGAGAGGGCTTCAGGGTAGCATTGATCAGGACCTTGAAGGTGACCTAAACATGCCTAGTGCTGAACCCACAGTATGCTCTCAAATGTTTCCAGAAAAACGATGATTCCAGTTTTCTCTAAGATTGTAAGCTTCCCCTTCCAGATGGTAAACTCCTAGTGAGCCATGCTTTATTCATCTTTGCACACGTAGCACAGTGCATGATATATATGATGTTCAATAAACATTAGTTGAAGGAAAGAAGGAAAAAAGGAGTCATAGGTAATTCATCACAATCTAAATTGGACTTACTTATATTTTCAGACTGAGCATCTTAAAATTTGCTAAATTCCTACTATCTGTTGCGAGCATACTCGTTTCTGAAGATTATGTGTGGGCTTCTGTGATGTGTCCGAGAATGAGAGAGGGTGATACACCTCTTCCATCTACTGGATCACTCCATGAAGTGCTCCAAATCCTGTGCTCCGAGACAAAGAGGTTTCTGGTTGGAATCAACCTGTTACTGAATAGGGAGAGTTCTCGGGTGGCTCCTCTGAGTCTGAGTTTTCTGAGTTATGTTCTTGGACTTGGAATCGTGAAGGGTGCGCGGGGTATCGTGGGGTGGATGGGGGGTGGGGGAGAGTGTGCGAGACGGGACACATGAGAACCGTGTAAAGACAAGTGATAATCAGATGTAGGAAGCTGGCTAGACACAACCTTCCAGTGGGAGAGGCAGAGGTGGGAGGGGCAGCTGCTTCTTAGTCAGTGGCTCAGATTCCATCACCTTCTTTCATGCCCATCCTCACATCCTCCTGTCTTTTCCCATGTGCAGAGCCTCCTCTTTTCTCTTTGCCCTCTCCCAAAAGTCAAGCTACCTCTTTGCTCCTGCTGATTTTTTGTCCAGGTCTCCTCCCATCAGATCAATGGAAATGTTGGAAAAGGATTCCTCCATTAAATAGTAATAATAATAATAATAATAATAATAATAATAATAATAATGGTAAATACAAATAAACTCAAAAAGTTAAAAGTGGGATTTTTTTTAAGGTGAAAGAGGTTATAAACCCTGAGGCAGGAGAAGTAATTGAATAGGAGGCTCTCTGGGCACACTCGCCCCCCTGCCCCACCTTCCAGTTAAGCCCGGGTAATTTAAACCTGTCCTTGGGGAGGAGTAAAGGGAGAATTGCCCCCACCTTCCTTCCACCGGTCCCTTCCTCCCTCAGTGAAAATTCCTAGTCCTGAGTCTGTGATATCTCAAACTAGGCTGTCACTTTTCAGGGTCACTCCCTGGGGATATCCTTCCCCCAGTCCCAGTGCAATTCAAATGTTTCTGAGTGAAGAACAGGACCCCATGTTGGGTCCTGCATTTGCTTTAGTGACTTTGCTATTTAGCCTGCTCCTAGGCGGGGGGTGGGGGGGGTGGGGGGGGGGGGGGGGGGGGGGGGTGGTCTTAGACAAGGACTCTCACTGTGGGCTTTGAGGAGGGTAGTAGGTCCTTGAGGACCAGTACGAGTCCCCCCCTTATCCACAGGGGACACGTTCTGAGAGCTCCAGTGGATGCCTGGAACCCTGGCTACTACTGAACCCTATAAAAACTTATGTTTTTTCCTGTACATGCATACCAATGATAGAGCTCAATTTATAAATTAACCACAGTAAGGGATTAACAATAGTAACTAATGATAAAAAGAATAATTCTAACAATATACTGTAATAAAAATTATGTGAATGTGATCTCTGTCTCTCAGACTATCTTATTGTACTGTACTCAGCCTTCTTGCGAGTTGATAAAAGGCGTATGTGATGAGACCAAGCGAGGAGAATGACGTAGGCATCGGGACGTAGGGTCAGATCACTATGGACACCTTCTGACTGTACATCAGAAGGAGGTTCATCTGCTTCCAGACCCTCGGGGACACTGAAGTCTCAGAAAGTGAAACTCCAATAAGGGGGGGACCCTGGTATACTTAGAATGTTCTGAAGATTTCCCCTGGCCTGGTTTGGAGGCCACTGGAACCAGTTCCTTTGGTTTTTTTCTGTGGCTGTTTCACGCCATCAGTAGAACCACAGTCTGTTTAAGACTTTCTTGTCTGTGACCTTTTCAGTTGCCAAGACTCACCCTCAGTTGGGCATCGTGGCAGCTAACAACAGTGTCTGTCTGGCTGAGAAACTTTTGCATTTCGGTCTGTAAACCGTTCTTCACATTCGATGCTCATGTGTACTGTTTTTCTTGAATAAGGACCCTTTCCTTTGTGCGACTGAGAAACAAAACAAATTTCAGCGTGTAGCCTCACCCATTTCCTTTAACATTTGAGTAAGTAGTGCTTATAGACATACGTTTATTCCTTCAGCCAAATAGTCAACAAGTGGCATCTTCCTGGGGTACAAAGTAAAAGAGAGAGAACAACCACCTGGGAATCTGGTTTTATAGCTCCAATGTCCACAGCAAAGATGTGCTAATTATAGAGCATTTTTTTTTTTTTTGTATGTTCAAAGAGTCCTAAATATAGGTGGTCGCTTTCCTAATCCACACAGCAAACCAAAGTGGAAAATACCCAGCATCCACCTCTTAATGACGTGGAGTTTACAGTCGTGGAGTTACTGCTGTAATGTATCCAGACAAATAGGAGTAAGAGGAGCAGAAGGTGTTATCTGTGGAAGCTGCAGGTGCATCTTTTTCATTGCTGGCCGAGAGGAAGCTGCTTCTGGGTGAAGATGCTACAGTTACCCCTGTTGCAAGAGCGAGCATCAAATACGGCACCAGGTGCATGATGCGAGCTCAGTAAAATGTCTATGTTTCCTTCTTCGTTTCCAAAACAGAACGGAAACATGCATGCCCATTTGGAGCAGCATCCTGATGCAGGGGACTAGCTAGGTCGGTAACACGGGAGCCTGCCGTGCACGCTCCTGGGGAGCACGTGCGTGATTTCCTCATCTGTAGCGTGGGTGCTGACCGACCGACCCGGTCCACCTCCTTTAGACCGACCCAGTCCACCTCCACGGTGGTTGTGCATCTCCAGGGAGCTATGCGTACAAGAAGCTTTATAAGTCGGAAATTCACAACACAACTTCGAGTTTCCTTCTCAGACCTGCTTAGAATTGAAGAGAAAGAAGCCACAGACTGGCAGGCGTGTGGAGGGCTGATTTAGAACATGGCATCGATTGGGAAATCTCGTGGAACCTGGAACTGGTGGGGCTCGCAGCGGACATGGAGCTGGAGAGCCCAAGGGGGTGGGACAGAGGGTGTGACTGAGAGTTAGATGATGGTGTGGGGACAGTTACCCACACACGGGACTTGAAAATAAAGCTTCCTGCCCACAGTGGCAACTGTCCACCAGGATTTTGTCTGGAGGACGAAACGTGAATGTCGGCCTCTCAGCGCCTCACGCCTCACACCCGAGGAGAGTGCAGGACGGTGGTGGCAAGGGAGAGGGCGCGTGCGGCTCGTTGTGTGATTGTGTTTGTGTGTGTGTCCTGTTTCACGTCTCCCGGTTTCACACCCAGGCCAGGACGCTAGAGCTGCGGCTGCGTCTTCAGGTGAGGTGTGCTGCGGTCTTCCCCCGTGTGTACGTGTGCGCATGCTGTTTGCTAACTGAGTCCCATTTGAGTACACTCCTTAGCTCCCTGGAAGCGTGTGTGTGGTGGGGAGGACACCGAAGGGGCGTGGAGGACGGTGGTGACTTGGTAAGTTGCTTCGACTCCAGGTCTTGGAGGCTTCATCTTTAAGTGAAGGGGTGATTACTAAGGTCTCTTCAAGGCGAGGCTCAGAGGCTTCCTATTTAGGGTGCAGAGCCCTTTTTGTAATGGGAATACTTACTTTTGTAAGACAAAGGCATTTTTTTCTGCCTTTTTTGTCGTCGTTGTTGATTTTTGTGCGTCCGATTTTCTTAGAGCAAAGACATCAGGCACGCTTATTCGATGTGTGGAGTTTATTTTCCTATTCATAGCAATGCAACGCATAGCAGTTTTCAGTACATGGATTCACTCACTAATTCCAGTTCCTCAGAAGGTAAATGAAGGCCCATCTCGTTGGCCCATCTATCCGTCTGTCTTTGGCACAGAGATTTTTTGTGAATTTGAGACACGGGCACCGAGTTGTGACATGTAGCAGCCCTCCACTCGTGCTTGGGGGAAACAGGATCACCCATCACATCAGGGGGTGCTCCCAGGAGAGGTGGGGAGCCCCAGCGCCAGGTGCTGTGGCAACCCCCCTCTTCTAGCTCGGCGGGGGGGGAGTGTGAATCCCCCATCAGGTTGCTTGAGTTCACGACTTAGATGCAGATCGAGAGGGGCAGGAACCCTGGGGCTGCAGGGAGCCCTCGGCACCTCTCTGCTCTCCATGCGGGGACGGACACCTGAGTTTTTGGGAACTGAAATCCAAACTCTGAGGCAAAGACCGAAGGGCAGAGGCCAGCCCAAAAGTGACTGCATGATTGCATGCGGGCCTAAAATAATTGAAGGAAGCAGGGATACCCATCCCCGGGAGCTGAGAAACCACATGTCCAGATGTGGTCGGAGAGGTTCGCGGAATGAAAGACAGTCTGATGAGTGTGATACACACGCCTGTAGAGTACAATAGAAAAATCGATAGTAAGTGGAGGTGAGAGTTTTAGCTGGGTTTTATTGAGCACAAAGGAGACAAACTGGCTTTTGCAGTGGTTCCAACCGTATGTTAATGGTGCCTTTTTTTTTGAAAACTACAGGGTAGGGGGGAAAGGCACACAGAAGTTGCCAGGCCATACACACAAACCCATGCAGACCCACTGGTGAGGGGGAAAAAGACAGAGGCTCAGGACAAAACATTTTTGGATTCATGCAGTTGGGTTTACGCATGTGGTGAAGGTCGCTCTAATTTCACGGGCGTGTGTGCATGTCTATAATTTGGGGTTTCCAGAAAGTTGTGAGTTTGATCTGTCTTTTCCCATGCCGGGTTCCTTCTCCCTTCCCTTTGCTCTCCACGCGTCTACTGTGGCTTTATTAGGAATTCCCTTTGGTTCAGGGGGAAAAAAAATAGAGGGAGAAAGAGAGCCGGCTGGAGGGGGGAGAAGCAGAACTAGCTCTTGGCTGGCAGCCCACAGCATGGGCCCAGCAGCCTTGTTTGAGAGCCGTGCCCCGACCTTCTGTTTTCTTAAGCCCACACCCCCGTTACCCGCACCGTGCCCTCTTTTTTTTTCATAAGGGGACTGAGGGGGGCTGTCTCTACCCTCCAAACCCCCCCCCCTTTTTTTCCCCCTTTCTGTTGTTTAAAGAGGATCTTTTTTTTTTTTTTTTTGAGGCCTGAGCCTCAAGCCGCGGGTTTCTCCTTGCTGGCCTCCCTCGCCTCCCCAGCCCCCTCCCTGACGAAGAGTTCATCCAAAGTTCGCATCCAGACTCCGAACAAAGTGGCGCAGACCTTTTCCTGACTCCTCACCCTTTGTCCTCATCACTCAGTGACAGACAGGAATCAAATGCTGAGGACCCAGCCGGGCGAGGGGCCGTGGGGGAGGGAGGGGAAGGGAGAAGGGTTGTTCCCATTAACTGGCTGGGCCCTCTGCAGCCTTGGAGGGGAGGCCGCCTCGGAGGGGAGGCCGGAGGGTGGTGGGCCCCAGAAAGGATTTTTGTTTTCGTTTCCCCAGGCACACACTGCGAGCTCCCCAGTTGTTTGCCGACGGGTTCATCTGGTTTCTGTTTGAGGGAGGAGAGGCAGGGCGAGCTGTGAGCAGACGCGGCTGGCGGGGGGCAGAGAGGAGGCCGGAAGCCGAAGCTGGGGTGCTTTTTCCTGAATCAGAGAACACGGATGCTTTCTGATCCTACTGTGAGGAAACAAATTCTCTGGGAGTTAAGGGTTCACCTTTTGGAGGTGGATTACACTTTCCAGGACACCAGAGGACCATAGAGCAAATTACTTCTTCCAGAGTGCTAAATGATCCCCTGGTGCCCTGGAAAGAGCCCGTTTACCTCCAAAAGGTGAGTTGTTTATTGCCGGAGAGGAGAATATTGGCTGTAATGCCGGCTCATCCATCCTCTCCCATCCCTGCGAGGTATTTAGGGTGGAGGTGATATTATCCACCTGTCACCACGGGAAGGGGGCCTGACCAATGCTTCTCTGATTCCTGTTCCCACGATTGGATTCCTGGGCAGGGAGGTGAGGTGACTTTGCCAAGGTCTCTCACAGTGACCGCTGCCTGAACCACCTCAGCCGGCCCTCACTGGGAAGGGAGAGGCCAAAAGGAGGCCCCTCCTGCGATTGTCCAGGCCCCAGGAGGGGCTGCCCACTGTTTTCTTAGTGCTGGTAGGGGGGGGCCCTGGGCCGGCTCACTTGTCCTGCTCGCTTCACACACTCCTGCTGTGACTCCCAATCTCCCGAATTGTGGGGAGGACGTTGAGTGGCGAGGTGCCTTGAAGTAGGAGGGCAACAGTGTGAAATCCTGCTTGGCATCGTGATCAGACCGATTGCCTCTTCTTCCCCTAAATCTCCAGAATCACGGTGAACTCTGCGACTCCTGAAGGGGATGCTGTCACCCAGCCCTTTGGGGTGGGTGATTAGGGGAACCAGGAGCTCTTTCTGTTGGGGTGAACGGGGCGCGGGGAGGTTTGATCCAAGGAGTCAAGACGCCTGGGGTTCTGTTTCTCCTTCTGACTGTGGATTTGTTCAATAAGTTATAAACCAAATAAAGAACAAAATGGACTTCTTGCAGGGATGTTGTGGGTTGGCGAAACTGAAAACTTTGAATGCATGCTTGCACTTCTAACGTGTATGGAGTTTTATGTGCATTTCATCCATGCTCATGTAGATTAGCTCATGTAATCTATACAACCAGCCTAGGAGGTGGAAATCGTTGTTTCTTAACAAGCGAGGAAATTGAAACACAGGGTGATTAAAATAACTTGCCTGAGATCAGCTTAGTAGATAGTTACGTGCATTATCGTGGAAATACGCCACGTTTCCAGTGGTGTTTTTATAGGATGGCTCTGTTCACAGAGGGTTTTGGAAATGAGGGACAACCTTATTAATTAGGATCCCGGATAAGTTGGATCCCGAATCACTGTAGGCTATGAAGGCTTACCTTTTTACAGGTTGACAAAAAGAGGACTTTCTAACTATGTTAGTAGCGCGCATAGGGATTGGGATATTTATCCCGCTTAGGAGAATAAACTTTCCAATAAATGTTTTAATTACTAATGATCCTTGCCAATTAATTAAAAAGTATGTCTGTCATGGCGCTGCTTTCTTGGCAGCACTTTTATTGACGATGAGTTTGTGTGCATATTTAAGTAATAAGGTGACATTTCTTTTCAACGTTTTCTAACCCAGGCTTTTTGTGGTGGAACATCCTGGTGCAGTTTTCCTAGTCTACGAGCAGAGAGACGGAGAGAGCCATGCTCTCCCCCCGGGCTCGAGGGTGGCTTGGTGACCTGGTCTACACTCCATTCCCGGCGTGAGCCTGCGTTTTCTTGCATTCTGGTTTCTCATGAACTTGTAAAGGCCGTTTGCAAAAAGTTGGGGGCCTCTGTGAAGAGGGGCGCTGTGCCGCTGCAGTTAGTTAGATGCAGTCTAGACTTTCCACCTCCCCTGTGGCACTTTTGGCAAGTTGACAGGTATAATTGATGAGTTATTCTAAGAATGTGATTCCTGAGTAAGTCTAGAGTGGAGTGGCTGTGTTTCTGAGTAGTTAATGTGGCTGGGGGAAGGCAGGGGAAGGGGGTGGGGGCGGGGGAACGGGAGGGAGATGGGGAGGAGGGTCTTTGTTCGAGCGATCAGAGTCGTTTTCTGCGTCTGCGGTTCTGAGAGCGGGTGGCAGGGAATCCTAGCACGCAAGATCCTCTCTGGGTTCCCCGGTTTCTATAGAAGAGTCCAGATACAGCTCTTCCCGTCCAGCCAGTGTGTGTTCTAGGAAACGGAATAGACACACTTCATCTAACTTCTAAACCTCCACGCCAGCCTTCTCGGCTGAGTTTCTAGGGATTCACAGAGTAGCTCCCATTGCTCCCAGTTTGCCCAGTTGCCCGACAGTCCAAGTTGTGATCGTCTCTGGACCATTTGGGGCAGAGGATAGCCTGGGTCAGGGATCGGCCTGGCACCTCCATGCAATACTTTGGAAAACGGTGCAGGATCCATGACCGTAGGTGGCCAGCCAGAGGTCAGGGACTCCCCCACCCTTCCCACCGCATCGTTGCTCCTGAGTGGAGTCTGCCGCCTCCTGTAGGACGCCAGTCCCCCCGAAACCTGGCCCACCCAACCCCACTTACCTTGCTGATGACGAAGACTCCCCCTGGGGCTTCTCTTGAGCCTCAGTTATGACAGGTCCCCCCCCAACACTGGCAACTAGCGCTTACTTCCTCAGCATCTGTGGCACACAGTGCTTACATTCTTTTGAAACCCAACCTACTGATTTATAGATCCAGGCACAATTATCTTACTGGATTTTGACTGGGGATGGTTTGCTGTGGTTGCACTTTAATTTTCCACATGTTAGGTGGACCCCAGCTTCCAGGGCTCCTTCAGAAGAATGAAGCTGCACCCTCGAAGGTTAGAAATACCAAGTCTGCCCTGCATTCTCTCCCATTTCTCCCTGCCATGGGAAGACTTCATCAGGTAGGGAGACATGGGTGTGAATTCCAGCTCTTGTGGTTACTAGCTGCGTGACCAACGGAAGTGACTTAACCTCTCTGTTTGTTTTTAATCTGTAAAAATAAGGGTATTTGGCTTACCTCCAAAAGTTGTTGAGAAGGCTAAAAAACTAATGAATGATAGCCACTACTTCGTAAAAATACTGCTAATTGTCTTCTTTTTTAGCTTTTGCTAGATCAGTGCACGCCGTCCTGTCTCCCATAAGGGATAAAATGCCTTGTGCTTTGGGGACCAAGGTGCTTTCCACGCCCAGAGCAGCCACTTCCTCTTACTGTCGATTTGTCCCCTGGCCCTAGGTCTCTGTTGCTCGTGAGAGGTTCAGCTCCTGGTTCTCTCAGGGTTCCTTTTTTTTTTTTAAAGATTTTATTTATTTATTTGACAGAGAGAGAGATAGCGAGAGAGGGAACACAAGCAGGGGGAGTGGGAGAGGGAGAAGCAGGCCTCCCGCGGAGCAGGGAGCCCGATGTGGGGCTCGATCCCAGGACCCTGGGATCATGACCTGAGCCGAAGGCAGACGCTTAACGACTGAGCCACCCAGGCGCCCTCTCTCAGGGTTCCTAACGTGCCTATGCACTTGGTAGCTTAAGGGTTAGGCTGATGTTCTCTCCCTTTGGGAGAACCTAACTTTTCCTACTTTACCGCTGCCATTCCAGGTTGCTGTTTCTTGGCCGGACCTCCTGGAAAATCATAGGACAGTGTGATAATTATAATAACCTAATGTGCATAGCACTTTATTAATTTCAAGTCACTTTCCTATTTCATCTCCCATCAAAGGTGGCATTAACCCCATTTTAGAGATAAAGAAATTGAATCTCTGTAAGGAAAAAATTTAAATCCTTTCTGCTACTAACTTGCCATGGGAAGGTCACTCAGAAGCACAGAGGGAAACACAGAGTGTTAAAGGTGCAGGGGAGACTTTAGAGTTCATCTGTTCCAGCACCGAGGAGAAGAGAGATTCTCAATTTCAATAAAAAATTTAAAACTTGCAATTATCATGTTAAAAGAGGCAAAAAGAAACAGGCGAAATTAATTTTAAGAATATCCCAATATATCTAGACTATTATTTCAATTTAGTAAGCAACATAAAAATTATTAATGAGATTTTGCGTTTCTTTCTTTTTTTTTTGGTACTCAGTCTTCAAAATTGCATGTGCATGTTACTCCTACAGACCCTCTCAGTTCAGATTAGCCCACATTTCAAGTGCTCTGTGCCACGTGGCTGGTGGTTACCTTATTGGACGACTTACAGCTCGTCTGTTAAATTTTACAGATTAGGACACTGAGGCCTAGAATTAGGGTTAATATGTGGCAAAAATGGAACAAGCCTGCCTGCAGAGCACTTGTCACTCTACTGTCTGGGCTCAACTGTCTTTTTTTTTTTAAGATTTTATTTTTATTTGAGAGAGTGTGTGCGAGAGAGCACAAGCAGGGGGAGGGGCAGAGGGAGAGGGAGAAGCAGACTCCCCGCAGAGCAGGGAGCCCGATGCGGGGCTCGATCCCAGGACCCTGGGATCACGACCTGAGCCCGAGGCAGGCGCTGAACTGACTGAGCTGCCCATGCTCCCTGATGCACTCAGCTGTCTTTAATATGAAGACAGAAGAACTTGATTTCTATCATTTTACATCTTCCCTCTTATAAACTCTATAGTTTGGGCTTAGACAGGGCTCCCACTGTGAAATGGCTTTAAGAGGGTGCCATGCCTGTCCCCAAACTTACATCCTACTCTTTCCAATAGCAGAGGAAACTTTCTGATTGCTAAGCATGTGTTTGCTCTAGGGCAACTAGAAATCCGTGGTATTTCTGCCGTGCAGACTTCCCTTCAGTGGAGTGGGGTCCTTGCTGCTCACAACTTGCCTCTCACTACCCTGTGCATTTGGACATGACTGTCCCTGAAAATCCCCAGAAACCATGCGCAGCGCCCTTGGCAAACTGCACTGTCGAGCCAAGTGGGTGGTGCCCGTCGAGCAGTTGTCAGTAATGGTCCCGTGGGGGCAAGTTGGCTGTAAAGCAGTTGAGGATGACATGAATGATGTCTCTTGAAGCTAAGACAGAGCAGCCTTAATGGAAAACAAGGTCAGTTACCTGGCTGGATGATGACTCTGGGAGTCTTTTTTTTTTTTTAAAGAAGAGCCATTTATTAATCACTACTTTTGGCATGTTACGTATGATTGATTTGCTCATTGTCACCGCCCAGCTCAGCTTTGCTTTTAGGAGGTGATCTCCATACCTGTATGATCAGTGTATCTTCACTGGCTTCAAGAAACCACCAGTGGGAAATCTTATTTATGGTGATGATGGTTATGGTTATGATTATTGACAGCCATTATTATAAACATCATTATTATTTAGTGTTAATCAACAACAGTATGAAGGGTGCTCTAAAGAACGTGGAATTAGACTCTGTCCTTGCAAATGGGCTCATAAGAAAAAAATGACAGAAAGAGACACCTAGCCTGGGCTGGCTAGGAAAAATACGTTCTAGGGAAATGCAGCTGACAAAAGACTCCAAAGGTTATAATTTCTAGGGCTTTGGTGGAGCCCAATATGGCACCCTGAACATAGATTAGAAAAATAGAAAGTAGAATTTCCCAGTAAAAGAAAGTCCATTGTTTCAGGCCAGTTTTAGTATTAGACTGAGACACGAGGAACAAATACAAGGGGAACATTAACTGTAGTTTCGTTTCAGTGACGTGCAGGTTCATCTTTAGGATCTGTTTTTACTGTGACCTATTGGCATTCTTGAATGGCTTTCAGAATCCCTGTGATATCGTTACAGACCTGCCTAGCCCATGGTACGGGGAAAAACTTGGATCTAGTCAGAGAGCACTTGTGTGTGGGATAGAAGCTTCTGTTTGATTCATCCAGATTTTAGATACATCCTTTAACTTTTCAACTTCTGTTTCCTTGTGTATTAAATAGGGATCACAGTAACTCCATGATAGTGTCTTGAGAATTAAGGTGTTACTCTTTTGGCCACTACTGCTTCATGCTAATTTTTTTTCCACACTAAACTCTAAGCTTTTTTTTCCCCCACTTATGTTACTCAACTTCTCTAAAATTAAAAAAATATATCCAGGAGGAATCTGGGGCTCAGAGAAGTTTAGTGTCTTGGCCAGGTCCCACACAGCAAGTAAGTTGCACATCTGGGTTGTGAGGCTGGTTTCTTGACTTGGATCAATGACTTGTCTTCAGTTGTGTTCCTGGCAATCATGGGGATTAATGAAGGCGTGCTCTAGGACCCAGGCTTTGAGATAGATGTTCTTGTTGGTCTTTGTTTTGCTATGTTATTTTGTATCAATTGCCCAACAGTGTAAGATTTCTTCTGGGGAATGGTCATTGCAATTAACAATTTGAAAACACCACTTTCAGTCATGTTTACATTTTGGGTACTGCCAGTTACTTTGTTTCTTCAGCTGGGAAGGGTTTATGTGGCCCCAAAGGGCCAGCTAGGAAGAGCCTCTCCTCTCTTTGTCTTTTGTGGAAGGAACCGAGTTGGTGGTTATCTGGGAATATGGTCATCTCCTTAGAAGGTGGGTGGTGATATCAAGCACTGATGCTTGGAAAATACAACATAGTTCTTTGAAGAGGTAGAATGACCTTGACTTGTTGGAATGATGGTATCTATAAAGGAGGGGCGCAGAGATAATTGTCTACCACACTTCCAAATTTCTTGGCCAGAAAGCAAGAATTTCCAAATTCCTCGTATGGCCGTATGAAGACCAATTACAGCCGTTTGGATGTCCCCAACTATGATGATTCTGAAGGTGTGGCCTTGAAGCCAGGACCCGGTATATACTTTTCCTTAACAAATTCCTTAAGTTTCTTCCACATTTTAGGACTTCAAGAATGGCCTTTTCATGGCCTTTGTTTGGGGTCTTGTGGCTTTGTGATCCCTTAGAAGAGTGAGTTTGTAGCTTGTAACTCTGGGCCCTTAAGAAGCCTTGGCCTTTTTAGGAAACTGATCTGAATCGTTACCATACTTTTCTGTAGGGTTCCCGATTCTGGATTCCTTGTTTTTGTCTATTTATTTGTTTGTTTGGTTAACCTGACTACTAGAATAAGAATATGTTTCTCTTTCTCTCTTCCTTTTCCCCTTCTTTTTTCCTCCCTACCTTCCTACAGGGTGGTGGAACCCAGAGCAGAATTATAGTCTGGAGTTGGGTGGGGTCAAAGGCACATTGTCGAGGGCCTAAGCCTTAGCCTTCCGTTGTCTGTGGCGTCCTGGGAAATCTTTCCTCTCTCGCCCTCACAGATATCTGCCATATACTTTTATAGCTAGAAGAGTCACCCGCTGGAGGTGAGCTAGTTTAATTCCCCAATTTTTCTGATGAACGAACTAGTGCCAAGTGGTCTTTAGTTGGATGACCAGAGCCCTCATTATGTGGTGAAGTCCTTGGAGAACCTGCTCATATCTGGTTTTGTCATCTGTTTTATCATTTCTGGGCAGCGGGATCCTCCCTCCCCAGCCCCGTCCGCTCTGCCCCCTTTTATCCTTCTGGACTGTTTGAAGGGCTACCTGGGCAGCCACATTTTTCATAAAGAGCCTTATACCTAAAATAGCTTGACATTTGTGTAGTACCTTAGAGTTTACAGCAAATTTCATTTATGTTATCAGATTTGACCTTTAAAACCACCTGGAGGTAAAACGGAGAGGTATCATTATCCCCTTTCACACAAGAAATGGAGGCTCAAAAAGGTGAAGTGACTTGCCTTAGGTTATTCAACAGGTATGTGGCTGAGCTTGAATTTGAATCCTGGTCTGTGTCCATACCAACCCCTCCCTGCCCATAGACAAAGTGGTGTTGCTTTACACAGAGCTCCATTTTCTGTGTCTTTTTCTTCCTGGTTTTTCAGCAAAGAAGAGTCAGCAGGCTAATCAACAGATTTCTTTTTTCTCTTTCCATCTGTCCCTCAAGATTTCATGTCCAACACCACTCTTTACCCCAACCTTGCTCTCCAGTGTCCTCAGCATGAACGCCAGTTTTCTTTAAACTGTGTAATTCTTTCTTAATAGATCCTGAGCTTGACCCCAGTTTCTACCTACTGTTCGCCTACTCCTGCCTGTAGTTTTGTTTCTTTTCTCTTTCTTCGGGCCAGTCTGGAACTGCCGGGCAAATGTTTAGCCTCTTACCTTTTTTTTTTTAACAGTATTCCCATGTGAATATTTTGTCAGTGGCCTCTTCTTCATTTTAGTCCTTTTTGGGGAAGGGTTAATAGTTCAAACCCATCATTTTTCTTGTGAGGGTCAAGACTTACAAAAGCAGCCCGGAGTGGGGCTGTCTCTCAGGGTGGGGGAGGGACACAGGCTGAGGTGGGGACAACTGGGCATCCAGTTGGGAGGCTGGAGGTTGGGAGGACACTTGTCTCTTTTCTCCCTGCTCTAGTAGAAGTGCCCAGGGAAACTTGGACTAAAGAGCCTGCCGCTGGAATTGAGGAAGGCTGGGGATACGTCCTGGCGGGTGTCCTTTCTTCATCTTACTTTTCTTATTGGTTTACTGAGCAAAGAGCAGGCTTTGTGCAGCCCCCATCCCCCATGTTCCCCCCTTTTCTTAAAAAGCTTCTGTTCTCTTTTGAAACAAGCCAACAAAAGTTGAAGCCAGTGTGTGTATGAAACTCAGACCTCATGAGCCGTCCTTTTCCAAAGCAAATTTTAATTTACAGTGACCAGTTTGGGGGCAGTGCGACAGACCCTAATCACCCTGGCGATCTGAGGGACCTCGCCTGATGCTGAATAATTTAAGTATGGCTGTTCCTGCTTCCTCAATCTCAATTTAGTCTGGTGGGCCTGAGAATTGTGAGTGTATTTATGGGAAAATTTGGATAGAATGTGTGAGTCAGGACTGTCCTAAAAAAACCCCAAAACCCTAGATGTCTCATCCCTGGAGCGTTAGACTAAAATGATGAAAGTATTAAAGACCTAAACCATGCTACTGCTTTTTAACTCCCGTCAACCTGTACACCCCCTCTCGACACAGAGCAAACAGGGTTCTAGCACTTTCCCAGTGACTGGGATACCACCATGCCTGTTTAGAGCAGTGTAGCTTCACTTGTTAAAGCCCTGGGCCAGTGCACACCCGCTGTGGGCCTGTTCATGGGCGACAGACGCCATCCCTGACGTGGTCTGGCCATCTCGGGTTTGCTTCTAGTCCCACAGTGTACGCGGGGGGGGATCCCAGGTCGATCCGAGACTGGAGTAATCCAGAGGGATCGCTTTTTGATGGGTCCACGGTGATGATTTTCACAGCCTGAAGAATGGCTTGCATTTCATAAAAATCACAGATTGCTCTGCCTTCAGAAAACCAGAATGGAGAAGTGAATTTAAGCAGATGTTTTATTCAATAATCAGCACTTTTCGAGCTACGAAATCTTCTATGTTTCCAATATCACCAAGGAGAGTGGGGAGAAGTCACTTTGTAGTGCTTTCTGAGGCCTTCGACCTGTGGTTGGAGGGGTTGTGCAGGAAGCCTCATCTGCTGGCAGGTAAAGCCCACGGTGAAGGTGGTGGGGGTTTTACCGCAGCTGACGGGCTTGGGAGAAAAGAACGGACGTGCTGGAGTCAACATGTACGGCTCTTTTCTGCAGGAGATGGGAATGTGGGACTTGAAATTGTGGTGGAGGGGCATGAGTCTTGGGGGACAGGGCATGCCTGGTGTGGCAGCCACCCCCCTGCCCCGTGGAGCATACCCCCTTTCCCCATCCCCGCCACCTGCCTCACCCTGAGCCCTCCCTGCATTTCCTTGAAGATCGTAAGGGTTTACATGTTGCGGCTGGATTATCTAAAGACGAGACCCTGTCGCTGGTGGGGTTCATTTTCCACAGGGCCCATTCTGGGGAGACTCCAGGGAGCGCCTTTGAGAAGGAAGCTAGTTGGGCAAGACTCTGCCCTTTACTCCTTCCCAATTCTGGCTGCGAACAGTAGTGCCACGTTTGTGGCTCGGAAAGTTAATCCTCACTGTTAATCCATTTAGGTAAAGCTGTTAGTTAAAAGGTAATCTGTTTAGCCTCCCTGGTCCCATTCTCCTGCTGGAGGAGAACTGGGTTCTGTCTTCTCTCCAGGACCACCTGTGTTTTGGCCCATGGATTGTTCATTGTGGCCCTGGGAGAGAAGCTGCCTAACCAGTTCCGAGGCCCTGGTCTGGGTGAAGCCCTGTGCTGTTCATAGTGCATGCAGTTACGTTGGGGCTAAAGAGAAGCAGACTAGGAGAAAGGCTTGCTGAAATGATTGCCCGGAGGGGGCCCACCCTCCAAGCCACGACCCCTGCCCGCCCCCCAACCCGGGTTTCAGTTTCTGCCGCTTGGGGCAAACTTCAGGGTTCTATCACATTCTACTCATCCTTTAGAAAATGTGGTCTCTAGGTTAGCACTCCAGGAAAAGACTCGGCCATGGTTGCGTTCGTGGGGTTTCATTGTATTTTTTGTTTTCTGATATTCTTGTTTATTTAATTGCTTGTTCGGGAAGAGTCTCTGCCGTGAGCTGAGGATGCGGCCTCCCCCTTCTGCACAGCACTTGCCCCCCAGACACTGAACCTGTGCATTGCCTCCCTCCTTGGCACCCCAGCCCCTTGCAGCAGCCCACCACGGCCCCCCTGGCTCTGTGTCCTCCACTCTACCCGCCAGTCCCCCAAAGTCCCAAACGGAGAAAACGTAATGTGCTAAATTGCTCACTTGCATGAGAGGGCTCTTGCCTTTGAGGGGAGCTCTCCAGGTACCTCATTTCTCTCTCAGATTTCTTTCTGTCCTTAGAGGCCCCCAAAGGTACTTGTAGAATGTGTGCTGGTCACCGGCTGTAAATTAGGGGCTGAACGTATGAGGCGTCGATGAGGGAGGGCCTCCTGGGCTGGCAAGGGTTCAGTCCTGAAGGCTGCAGGCCCGAGTTCCTGAGTGTCGGATTTCAGCACTCCTTCCTCCTCCTCTTCTGCAGCTCTTTACCCCACCTTCCTTATCTTCATCTCTTTCCTTCCTTCTTCCCAACCCACTCCGCCCCCATCCCTCCAGATTTTTCTAAAAGTAGCTGCTAGGAACAGAGCGAGGAATAACCAGACTAGGAAAGAAGCATTAATTTTTTTTTCTCTATCTAAGGCAGGGCCAAAAGAGTTTATTCTTTTTTTTTTTCCCCCATTTTTCCTTTTCTCTCTTTGTGTTTGCTTTCTTTCTTTCTCTCTAAGCCAAGTTCAGAATGGTTGCTTGCAAAAGAGAGGAATTTTGAATAACTGCATAAGTTAAACAGAATGTGCAGAAAGTTCAGCTCTGTCCCATGCTTTAAAAATTAAAATGGGAGAAGAAGAATGCGATTTTGTCCTAGAGGGAAACTGGCCAGATGTAGCCCGGGGGCTGCCCCTCCCAGCACTGGTGTGTTTTCACCTGGGTTAGGGGTAGTCCGACTTTGTGTAAAACTTGTCCATGAAAATATGGATCCTCAGAAGTAGCTACAAAAATATTTATGCGTTTCCCAAAGAAGTCTTTGCATAGCTCAATGTATAATACACGTTTTTAAGTGGCGTCATAATCACCGTTCAAGGTAATGGGTTTTTTTTTTTTTTTTTAAGGTAACAAACTTCTGAGTTTGTCTAAGGTGTGGTTGGCTTTGCCAGAAAGACATTTCTTCTCAAATAGAGGACTTAGGACAGATTGTGTGGAGAACACCTACATATTCCACCAGCTTGGGTTCTGAGCGCTTCCTGGTGACGCCTAGCTTGTACGCTTTGAGTTTTAAGTTTAGTGTGGTCTGCTTTTCAGTTTCGTAACTGGACTATAGCTACGAAAGCACAGCATAGTAATCTTGAGCACCTATTGTTGGCCAGACAGTGCAAAGCGCTTTGTACGTGATCTCATATAATCCTATTTTAGAAATGGGACACTGAGGAGGAGCCAGGTTCTAGAAATCGTCTACACTGTGGTGCACTGCTTGCCTTCTTACCTGTGTGCATTTCATTGTAACTGCACAGTGTGCTTAGGATTACAGTTTGATGTCGGAGGCTCCATCCACCCTGATATTCATTCATTCATTCCTTCGTACACGCACCAGGCACCTGTACTGGGCGCCTCCTGGTGCCAGGCCCTGTCATTCAGGCCCACACGTGGTGAGGACTTTTTGTCACAGGATCTAATGAGTTAGCTTTAACAATCAGGAGTGGACGTGGCCTCTTCATTCTGTCCTTGCTTATGCCATCCACTTATTACTGTGGCATCCGTATGTAATAAATAACTTATCAGAATAGTCATAAAGGACTTGGCAGACAAAATGAACTGCTAGAGAAGACTGCATTAAATTTTAATAGAAAGAATTCTTAGTTATAAGCTGAAGATGCGTCTTGGTGTGTGGCTGAGCCATTCCTTTGAGGCTTGCAGATAAGCTCTACAATAGCAGAGACTTCAGAGACTTGGTCTTTCTGCTCTGTCCTAGCACCTAGAACATTCTCTGCCATACGGCAAGGACTCTGTATTTATTTAATGACTGCATGAGACAGTTAATGCTTTATTTGTGCATGGGGACTGATGATATTTGCGAATTTTCTATAAAATGTATTGCATGAACGTTCCTACTGCCTTATTATAACTTCATTTCTCTGATGAGAGAGAGGAATTTTAGAGTCTTATAAACTCATTTATTTACAGAAGATGTCCTCACTAACTCTGCGGTGAGGTTTTGGGGAAGGATTCCAAAGTGACGTCAGAATTTTCAGTAGATCTTGAAGGATACAAAGGCATAGCTACAAAATGAGTGTGCGGCGTATCGGAGGCTGGGTACGCAGCATATGCTATGCAGGGACGTCGAGTCATGTGATGTTTACGGCCAGAGTCCAGGGCCATCCCAGGGTCCGCGGGGCTGGAGACATGGATGTGGGGTCATCAGTATGTGAATAGCAACTGAAAGTTAATGGGAAGGAATGCAAGAAAGGCTGTGTAGAATAGAAGAGGACCAGGGCAGAACCCCGAGAATACCAAAATAGGCAAGGATAGAAGAGGGGATAAGGAAAAGATTGTCAGAGAGGCAGGAGAGACACCTGGAAAGAGTTGCATCTTCAAAGCCAAGGTGAGTTTGAGAACTGTAGGCTCATCCACATCAGGAAGTGCCAAGGTCCTTCCTCTGGCCTCCTCTACTGTGAGCTCCATGAAAACAGGGTTAAAGTGTGCTTTATCTTTGTGCCTAGGTCAGGAATAGCAGAGGCATTTCATCTCATCTGCCAAGTCTAGGAATTCTGAGCTGAGTCCAAGGTCTTCAGAGAAGAGTGCCTTAGTCCATTAATGGTTTCTGGTGTGGGTTCAGGATCAGAGACTGGTGGCAACTTGCCATGTATTTTTCATCTCTGCATTAGGCACTCATTCATTCATTATTCAGCAAATATTTACTGAGCACCCAACATGTGCCAAGCCCTGTGCCAGGTACTCAATAAATGTTTATTGAATAAATGTTGAATGGTTAAAGCTTGCAACAGCCTTAAAAGGGAGCCGACCAGGGATGGGCAACCTTTGAGAGCCCAGCGGTGGTCAACCCCAGTGTTGTATGCCTCTGCTAATCCTGTCCACACGTGCAGAAGAGTTCTGGGTGGCCCAGAGTCCTTGTAAACAGAACGCCCGCAATATGTCCATGATCATAATACAAATGCGTTTCACTTGTATAAGGGTTTAACTTCTTGGAGTACACTCACATCTCACTTGATCTTTGCATTTTTCCAACTGGAGACGTAGGTCATAGGCTCTCTCCATGGGACAGATGAGGTAACAGAGATGCATAGGATTTGAATGATTAAGGAAGCTGAAGCTGAGCTGCGAGCAGTACAAAGGTCTGACTCCCACCTCGAGCTCTTGAGAGTATGGTGCGGGGCTTGGCTTCTCACATCTCAGAACATGGCCCTGCTCTTGGGGCAACTGGAAGAGCCTGATGCCTTGCTTTTTTCGAGAGGTTTCTCTGTGGAACCAAGTAGGCACCAGGCAGCGCTTGGGGTGGTAGGAGCAGGAAGAAATGATTGGCTCCCAGAGGTTTCACGGGCTCCCATTCATGATTCATGATTCTTTCTCTGTAGCTAATTTTTGTTAAGTAGAAGAATTCCAGGAATCCTTCAGGAATTGGGGGAGACTGCTGTCTCCTGAAATATAAAACATCTGCTCTTGGTCTCTTTGGAGCTCCACTGTGTGGGGGAAAACAAGGAAAAAGTTGATATGAGACAGACATTTTTTCAAGCAATAAATTCCCCTTTACTCATTAATTAAAAAATAAATTTAGGGACAGAGGTGTCACTTTCCAGGAGGCCTCTCCAGCACAATTTTTTTTTTCCTGCGTAAATGATACATTCAGAGTAAGAGACTGAATCTTAAAATTGCGGGAGTTGGTTGGACATGGCCTTTCCCTTGTAACCTCACCGAGCTTCAGCACACTGGACATTTTGAAAAGGACCAGTACTTTCTTCTTGATAATCAACCTGTATTACAGTCGGAAAAACGTGGAGGGAAATGGTCCAAATCCCCATTTTCATGTTCCTATATGCTTCTTTGTTAACCATTTTCTATCCCTCCAAATTCCCTTTCTGTCCTTAATCACTGTGAGTCGCATGGATTGCAAGAAACCACCTAAAACCTTTCTGTTGCATTTGGCAAGAGCCTTGGAAACGGGGAAGGGAAAAGGAAGGCAAGCGAGTTTAGGGGTGGAGACCGTCCCGATTTTGCTTATCACTATGTTCCCAGCACCCAGTCCAGCAATTGCAACAGAGTAGGTAGACTCCGTCATTACTTGGTGAAAAGTAATGAGTGAGTTCATGGGGTGGGGGGTACAGTAAGAGAAGAAGGGAGTTAGTGCAGGGGCATCTTCTGAAGACAGGGAAGCCCCATGACTGGAACTTGTCGGAGCTGAGGCTTCCTGGCAGAGTGACAGAAGGGGACTGAGGCTCTTGGTGCACCGAAGGCTTGGCCGAGTTCACCGTGTCCTGCAGGGAAGGGCCCCAGCCCTCTGCGCCTCTGCGTCTCCTTTTGTTCCATTAGGTTCCCTACTGAGGCGGATGATGGCCTCCACCTCCATGGCCTCCCTGCCCCCCGTGTCCCCGCTTGCCATCAGCCTTCTAGCCTTAATGGGGCACACTCTGGCGCCAACAACGGTCTCCCGCAGAACGAGAGCCTGGAGGGCCTGGAATTGTGAGGGAAATGTAGGCTGGGAGTTGGAGGGTGGTCCACGGCCCCTCCCCTTCCCTTCTTTGAACCCGGGAGGGGGCTGGTTCCAGGGCTCTGTGGGAAAGCTCTTTTGAAGGGCAATGCACTTGGGCCACGGGGCACCATTCCACTTTAGTGGAGGGGGTCCCTGTTGAGATCCAAAGAAAACGTGGGGAGGTTCACATAAAAGCAGAGTGTAGCAACCAGGGACCCAGTGGTCCCTGCGGCCTGCTTGCTTAATTGCTGGTGGATTAGGCCCAGAAGGCACTGGGGGCGGGTGGGCAGAGCTTTTGTAAGAGGTTAAGTTCCTGGTGGAGCGATGATTGGATTAGCCACAACTTGGTATAAGGGAGGAGAACACCAGGAGAAACTCAAGCGATCGGCTCTGCGCTGAGCCTCGCATTCCCCGCTTGGCCACAGATCTCAGGCCCCTGGTCCTGGAGGGTCACAGGGCTGGCGCCAAGGCCACCCCGGGCAGGGACTGGCTGGCTGGAGGGTAGCACATTTGCATGCGCCCCTGTCCTTAGAAGCCCAGAGCCGGGAGATGGGGAAGAAAGAAAAGAGAAAATCAAATTAAATGTTTGCCCAGCAGAATGAATTCTGTCTCCAGTCAGGCTGGCTTACATTTGTCTGGCTTTCTATTTTCCGAACTTTCTCTCACCATAAATCCTTTTTCTTCTCCTTTTATCCATTAAAATGTTTTCATCTTCGTGCCAGCACGTTTGGCTGGTGGTATCTGTCCCGGCTTTATAATCCTCCCACGGTCTTTTTGTCACTTTTCTTGTCTCTCCATCCGACCCCCAGCCCTTTCTTGCTTTATGGTTAGATGTTCACTTGACCCTTCTTGGGGTCTTTTTTTTTTCCCCCTCTAGCTTTGGGCCATGTTCACATTTCTGTCTTTCAATTAAAACTGTCACTATCGGGTATACACGATCACTGGGATCAGGCCTCTTTTGGGTTGTGTGTTTAGAGAAGTGAGCCGGCCTGCTCTGGGGGGGAAGAAACACACAAAATTGTCCCCTGGATTTGCCATCCTCTGCCTAACTGCTTGTTTGCTTTGAGGCATGGGAATGAAAATTACTTCGCTCTTCCACTCTGCCAGGAGAGTAAAAAGGAGGGTGACGTGCCCCACAGGAAGTGGGGACAACCCCGTTCCAGGGGGTAGCTGCCTGACTTGGGAGCTCCAGGGAGTGAGGACCTGCAGTGGGCCTGGCCTCCCACTAACTTTCCCGCATCCCACTCTACCTCCAGCCGGAGGGGAGCTGACAGGCTGCCACAATGGCCTCCTTTCTTCTCTGAGGGCCAGTGTTTTGATAGTGTCGGGTTACACCCCAGCCTCCCCCTGGCCCATTTATAAACCTGACACGGGCAACATGATGTAATGTTATTTTTCAGGATCTCAATGAGGGAATTTTTTGCCCCAGGTCAGAAGAATGCTAGTTGATTTTTGCTGAAATGAACCATGGCGTGGTATAATAGATGGGCTCTTAGTTCAAGAAGGTGGGGGGTGGGGGTCGAAGAGGGGCTGGAGCTGGAGCTGGGAGTCAGCGAGGAGGGAGGCTTTTTTTTTTCTGCTTGGCCCTGCCACTTCCAGGTGCCTAAGCCAACCTTTCCGTGTCGGGAAATGCTCTTGCAGAAGGCTTGGCAGCTGCCCCTTTAGAGCCGTCCTGCTGGGGTCTGCTTTTGGGTGACCGAGTCTGTCTCCTAGGCTGGAGTCGGCCACCCCTTGCAACCCTGGATCCCCTGCTGGCCTTGAGCTGTAGCTGCATTGGGCACGGCCGCTTGGCGGAGAGCTGATGGGCCTGGGGGCGCCCTCCCCTCAAGCTGCTCCCCGGGGCCTTCTTCGTGAACAGTACCTGTACCCTAAAAATTTCAGAACGGCCTCATTTCTGTATTTACATTTGTTTGGAATCAAAAGGCCCCAAAGATTCTACAGTGTCAAGTTCGCTGGCCCTCACTCGGAGCACGCACTGCGCGGGGTGGGAAGGGGACAGGGAACGTGATGGGCTTCTCCCACTGCTGTCCCCATCTAGCCAGGACCTCTGGCTTTCTGAAGGGGGCTGTTACCAGCGCCTGGGGAGAGGTTACTAGGACTGGAGCTCACGTCCAACGTGGCTTCCCAAGCCTGGCCCTGTTATTAATGGATGGATTAACCTTGGGCAGGTCATTTGAAACTCCCTGCCTCAGTTCCTGCTCCCTGCCTCATGTCCCAATTTTTGACCTGAACTGCTCTGTTACCAGACCCACGGGCAAGCCGCCTGAGGCCAACGAAAGCCGTGTGTTGTTGGCCTGTCAAGGGAAGCATTTTATACCAACTGCACTGAACTTGCCACTATTCTCAGAGCAGGTCACAGCCTTGGTCAACTGTCGCGCCGTGTCCTCTGCCTTGAATGCCTTCCCTAACTTCATACCACCTGGCAGATTTTTCTTTCTTCAAGGACCAGCTCCAATACCAGTAATGCAGTAAAGCTGTTCTTACCGTCTGCTTGCTCCTCCTGAGAGTCCCCGTACATGGTGTACGGATCCGTGCTGTCCTGGCGGTCTGTGTCTGGTGTATGTGAGAGCCCCGAGGCCTCCCGGGACCAGGACCACCAGTTAGTTAACACAGCGCCTGTTACAGAGTGAGCGCTCCACATTGTTTTATTTCTAAAGTAGGCTGCACACCCAGTGTGGAGCCCAGTGCGGGGCCTGAACCCACGACCCTGAAATGAAGACCTGAGCTGAGCTCAAGAGTCAGGTGCTTAACCCACTGAGCCGCCTTGCCCTATTTTAAGTAAATGAACAAATAAGTACATTTTGGTGACAGCAATATAAATTTCCTTGTCTTACGTCTGCGTCTGTGGAGGTTGCCTTGGGGGAAGACACAAAGAAACCAAACTCCACATCAGGCTCTGACCAAACCCTCAGTCTGAGTCAGGATGACTGCAGAGCAGGTGCTTGGCTAGTGCTCGTCTTTCCCCGGGGGCTGAGGCTGCACTGTCCTTCAGGTTCTCTCCTCCTGGAGCCTGGGGTGGTGGTGCTCCCCGTGGGCCCCCCTACCTGGGAAGATGTGGTATATACTCCTCGCCTTGCCAGAGAAGTAGGGTTGAGTAAGTAAACTCCATGAACTCCCAAGGATAACCATTCTAGGATATTCCTGTGGGATGTCTGATGGGGCAAACAAAAGCATAGAACAGAAGAAACCAAGGACAATTCTGTCCTCCGTAACACTCAGGAAGCAAGGTACAATTCTGTTATTCCCTGTGTTGGAGACTTTCAGTGGTTGGGCCCTCCCAGTGTGTGCAAGCATGCGAAAGCACAACACGGACGCATTGAGAGGGTCAGTGTATTTTGGACACCATTTACTCTAACTCTCTCCTCTTATATACATGAGCGTAGTGAGTCAAAGAGCAATTAAGTGACTTAACCAAAGGACACAGACCTGTAATATGACGGAGGCTTGGGATGCAGATCTTAGGACCGTGGTTCTTCCAGTACCTAGCCATGCTGCCTTCTCAACTTCAGGCCCACAATCAGGTCAGCCCTTGGACACCTCTTTATTCTTCGGCAGGACCCACAATCAGGTCAGCCCTTGGACACCTCTTTATTCTTCGGCAGGACCTTTCTCATCTGTTGCTTTCTTTCTCTCTGGCTCCCATCCCTTCTCCCACTTCCCCATCTCTCGCATTCTATTGACATGTGACTCCTGGCCCCTCCAACATTGCTTGGTACCTAGATAATTGGTTTTTGCCAACTGGCTGCTGAAGAGTCTGTTCTGCTGCTTGTGCTCTGCCTTCATCTTCACCCTCCGCAACGTAGAAGCAGCTCATGAAAATGGCAGATCTAAATTGGGCCTCGTTAGAATGCATGCGGTAATGATGAGCAGGTTTGGTAGGGTATGACCAGTTGGTGGCTCAGGCTGGCTTCCTTGCTTATGTCAGCTAGACTCTGTAAGCATGTTCGACTTTTCCCTTTATTCTTCCATGGTGAGGACTCTTCAAAACTGTGTATTTCTCAGGTAGCCAAAGAAAGCTTATGGACGCGATTCCTGCATGGAGTAACCGGTGGTTTAAAATAAGAAAAAGAATTCAGTTGGAGCTCATTTCTTTTCCTTTTATTAACAATCTGTGGGTTAGCCTGGTCTTGTTGACCACTTTATTTCCACTTCTACTTGTGGTTGAAATAATCTTTCCAATAACCACAAGGAATTTTTTAAAAAAACTAATTCATTCTTTTTTTTCCCTCTGTATCTGATTTTCTCTGCCCCGATATAAAAATAATGAATCAATAACGTGGTATTTCTAGAGTAATTTCCCCTTCTTTCAGGCAAATGACTGTTTGTTATGATGGAATATTCCTGATTTGATAGGGCGTTGATTCCCCCACAGATGACAAGCGTTCAAACGCTAGCCTTCTAAATGTTAGGTACCAAATTGACCCTTTTGTGATCAATTTGTTTTTATCCAGCTTTATTAACAGCCAACTGTGGCACCATTGATTGGAGCGACAAGGCGGTGACGTGAAGCAAGCACTAAACGTGCCCGGAAGAGCCAGACTGACTTTTGTGTGGTTTTGTTTTCTGGACAAGGACTCTGTTAGTTAGAACACCATTGAATTGTGCCCACCACGAGGAAATAAGACCCACGAGACAGTTACAAATGACCTGTCACAAGAGGGGAGGCGTGCGGGAGAAGAAGGTGTGGGAGGGAGAGCCTACAGGCCTTCTGTGAGTGACCATAACACCCTACTGACTTGGGGATCCGGCTTCCCCAGGCTGGATCTGCCCAGAAAGGTCTTAGAGGTTAAGAGCCAGGAGTCTGGGAGGCGAAGGGTTATTGTGTTTGGTCACAGAGGTGCCTTCCAGGTGGTCACCATGGAAATCCTCTTCACTGGGGCGTCCTGAGATGACAAGCTCAGGACCATGTGGAATATGGTCACATGAACCGTGGGGCAGGGATCATCGGGAGGCTGGCTCCGTTGCTTTCTGCATTGGCCTCCGGAGCTGTTGCCGTGTGACTCTCAGTAAACTTTGCAGTGGCTCTTCTCCAAACCTGGGGCTGATTCAGCATGTGAACAGGCCTAGGCCAGTTCTTGACACCAGCGTCAGTGTCTGGTCCAGCAGGCAAGCTGTTCTTGCTCTGTGCCCTGTGTCCTTTCTCCAAGCTTCTTGCCCCTCCCGTGCCCCTAGGTCTCCCTCCCCCGCTTCCCTTTCTCCTCCTGGGCTGTGAGGTGGGAAACTCGGTTTACTGATCCGTTATGGTGTTGGTGGGAAACACTCGGTTAGGCCAAATACTAATACCTTGCAATTATTTAGCATTATACTGGGTGTATCTCCCTTGAGAAATATATTCCTGGGAGTATACCATTGTAATGAGTTTCAGTTAGCTGAATCATATTTTTTAGCTCCTGAAATTATTAATTTACAAATCTGTTCTCAAGGACAAAAACCTGACCCAGGCCATCTCAACCACAGGCTGAAATTTTCAGTAGAGTCCTATTTTCTGATGAATTAGAAGGTAAAAATACTTTATGCAACAGAAAAAAAAAAAAAATCCAGAATTGCACTGTCTTCCTGCTAACGTGAGAGGGGGCTGCATTTTCTGACGTGATCCGGTCGTTTTAAAGGTGGTAATAATAACGCATATTTATTGGTACTTCTCATGTGCTAGGCGTAAGCACTAAATCCATTGACATAAATCATTTCACATAATCCTCAAAATAATCCTTTAAGGAATGGAATAGATTTATCCTAATTTACAGATTTTGAGACTGAGGTTCAAGTAAGTGATTTGCCCAAGGTCATACAGCTGTTAAATGGTAGAACAGGGATTTGAACCCACTTGGAGTCCGGCTCCAGAGGTCATACCATGTTACTTCTTGACTATTTCTTTTCTGTTATGGGCGAAATAGCATACCTGCATCTCAAATATTATTAAAAAAAAATCCTGGGGTTTATATGCTAAAGCCCATAGGCCCTGGGTTGGTGCCTTTCCATTTTTATTTCCCTTAGAGGTTATAACCAAGGCTAATGTCTGGGGCTAGTCAGCTCAGTTGGTTAGAGCTAATGGGGCCAAGGTGACAAGGTTCAGCCCTCCTATGAGTCTCTTAGCTGGGCTGAGTTTCATGGCCATAGAATTAACCTTTCACCTTGGCCAGCTGTCTCACAAATGTGTGTTGTTGATCAGAGAGAAGAAGAGGGGATTGTGGATAAAACGGAGCAAAGCACTTGACCAGCCACCCAAGACCGTGGATGGTCTTTTAGTAAGGTTGTCTCTCCAACTGGGGACGAGATAGGACTGCCAGTTTTAACAGCTTACGATAGCAGTTGATAGTGTGTTCCCTGGAGCTGGTATTTGTTGTAGTGTTTGTGTGTGAGGAAAGGTTGCCCGCTCAAGTAGGTTTGGGCCATAGTGAGTTAAAAGAGCTTTCTTTTGATGACTGGGCTTCTTGGAGCTTTAATATGTTAATGCGCATTGTAAATCTCCAGGACGGGGCGTGGGGTGGTAGGAGCTGCGTTTTGAGAATTTATTTGACCTTAGGACCTTCTCCCTGGACTAGGATTCTTAGAAACACACTTTAGCAAATGCTGTGTTAAAGTGCATTTGCTCTTTTCTATTTAAATCCCTGTAGTCACGCTGTCTTTCCACAACAAGGGAGAACAGCGAAAAGGACCAGTTACCACGTTCCCCAAACCTGTGCACATGTGAATTTCCTTTCAGCCGGTGATGCCGTTACCTCCAAAGGACTTCCACATCTTCGGTCTCATTTTCTTTTTTTTGTCCTAATTTTGTAACTAGGATTCTGTTGCTGGCCACAGCCCACACCCCAAGTCAGTGACGCAGCAGAAACTAGAACCCAGATCTCTGGGCTCTGGCCCATTTCTCTTTCCAACAGCCTATGCTGCCTCCCAGTGGACAGAGCATTTGCAGGGAGTAGAGATTTTAGTGCTTGATTGTTTTCTAGAAAGGGTTTGCTTGGTGACTCTGAGCATTTCTTTGGCTTGCCATTGCTCTCAATTTGTAAAGTGACGTTGTCTTAACTCCCTGCATAAGACAGAACAACCTCTTTCACACCCTGTTCCCCTCCCCCCGCAAATTAGCTACATTATTAATAAACACTGGAAAGTATCATTTAAAAGTTCTAGGAGCAGATTCTAAATTGACTTTCTACTGGGAGAATAATCATATTGGATGGACTCGAGACGGTCTACACCAGCCCCCAACTTTCTCGAGGGAATGCTAAAGTACACTTGAATCCTGTTGATGATGATCCCCTACTTCTTCACTCACTTTTTCCTTTATTTCTGTTTAGCTTTGTACAACTTCTCGGGCAACTTTGGTGTTCTGATAATTTGGAAAATAAATGAGTCGACGGTAAATTTTATTTTATTTTACTAAAAAAAATTAAACCCAAGTGAATAATCTTTATGCTCTAATCCTCAGTAATATTTAGATGCTCCTTCCGAAGAATAGTAGAGCTGCCAAAATCAGTAGGGTTTTTTTTTTTTTTTTCTTTTTCTTTTTTTCCTTTTTTTGCCAAGCTCTGCTTCAGTAATCCTATCACTTGCCTGAAAAATTCATTATACTGAAATAAACACATTAGGAACTCCATGGTCTTTTACATCTCTAATATTTATGAAGTACTGAGGCTCTCAGCCAGCCAATAAGGAAGCAGGTAATTCCCAGCAATCAGTTAAATAGACGTTGGCTGATTTGGATTGCAAAATATAGGTGCCCTGATTAGCCCCATATATGGACATGCATTGTTCTTCAGTCATTCAAAAGCTACCTAATTATGAATATTGAAGTATAATGTTCTGGCTTTTAACATAAGGCACTTACCTTTTAATTGGCCATCAGCTTTGTTTTTTAGCTCGGATGTATCTCCACTGGGATTCAAATGAAATGGGGAGATAATCAGCCAGTAAGCAGAGAAAAGGGTAAAATGATCATAGATAATTAAGTGGCAGCAGGGAAAGTTAGGGTGAGGCCAAAGGGAGAGAAACAAAAGAAGGACACTCACAGGAAACCAGCTCCCTCCACCACCACACTGCCAGGCACGCCCCTTTTGAAAATACTTTTAATTCCCCTCTTCAGCTTTCAGGTGGGACATCTGTACACCTTGGAGCTGACATTCAGCAGCTTGATCACAAACTTGTCTCCTCCCTGCCCCTAAACTCAGAGCCAAGCGGAGGGCGGGGTATTGGATACTCACTGCACAGACTTGGCAGGGAAAAAAAGGAGCGAAGCGAAGGCTAATTGGAAGCTGCCCCAAAGTGCACTCTGTTGGAGCTATTTACAATATCTTTCAAGCAGAGGCTTACTGGATAATTCAGTTAAGGGGCTGTGGGTGGGGGGATAGGTGGGGAGGGCTCCAGGGGAGGAAAATGACCTGAAGGACCAGCTGGCTTGAAGATGGCGGTGGATGCCTTCTTCCTAACCCCTTGAAATGTTAACTCCTACGGGATCTTAACCCTTGGTGCACAGTCTTAAATATGCCCCTTGTCAGCAGGAGCAGGCTGCATCTTCTGGCTCCTGTGTCCCTTTATAGTCCAATGAAAGCTATAGCCCTCTCCCCAGAAAATGAACTTCGATACACCTGTGTTTTTTTTTTTTTTTTCCCATGGAATTTCGGGAAGCTAAGCAATCTCTGAAAGACAAGCTCTGGATCTTTTCACTTTGTCAGGTTAAAAAATTACTCCTGCTTTAGATGCAAAGGTAGATCCAGGATGCTTTCTAGAGTCTAGAGAAGTCCTAGTGCGGGTACCCGGGACGGCTCAGGGAAAGCTCTGGTGAACTGTGGCTTTTCGGACTACTTTGTCCACCATTCTGTTGCTGCAGAGTGATTATAGTCAGTTTTGTGTAATCATGATTTTCGGAGAGCAAGACAGGGTGGGGGAGGAGCACATCCGGGGAGCACTGCGCAGAGAGGTGAAGGTGGAACAGAAGGCGGCATCTTCTTTACATCAGTTTCTGGTGTTAAGAGGACCGGAGACCTCTTTTTACTTCAATCCGTGGTCAGGTGTCGCCAAGTCTGATTTTCCTGATTTTGAATTTGTGATCATTCTTGGAGAGACACAGTGGAAGTTTACTTTTGTTTCATTGATAAGGCTATGAAATAAGGACTGTAAACATCTAAGCAGATTTTTATAGAAAAGCATAAACTACTTCAGAGAAACATTTGTATTCAGCTACTTTGGATACGGTCATAAAGACCCAAGGTGCAGATTTATTTAAATTTTTTATTAAAGCAAGTGTCATGAGTCACTTTTGGAGGCCGTATTTTGTTAGTGTAATTCTAGCTAATTCTAATTATTTGTATGCATGCAAACAATAACATTTCATATTTTCAAAAATAACCCTTATCATTTTAGGTTCTTTTACCAGTTCATATGCTTGAGTCTGTGTGTGTCTGTGTAAACAAGTGTATGAATTTTTTTCTTCCCATCCTCACCTCCCCAGTCCCTGAGGTGAAGTAGGAATTTGCCCACAGCTATATCCCCATAGCCTAAAACCAGGTCTGATGCAGGGTAGGTGGTTGGAACGTATGATTGGATTTGTAGCTACTGACTTCAGGTTTTGGGAGGAAAGCCCAAGACATTTTTTCTTACTCATTCACCTTTTTCATTAAAAAACCCCAAAAAATGAAAAACAAACCCAAAAAACCTAGTCCTTCTCTTTCTCCTGTCTTTATGTTTTGCCTTCTTTTCTCTTCTATTCAGAGGGGGAGAATTAGGTTCTCAGAAGCTATTATGGACATTTATCTGGCTGCTAAGGATGTGGAAAAGCAGTGCAAAGGATTGCCTGGGGAACTGTTTGGCACTGGGCCTTGGGTGCAAACTGGTTCACTATCTCTTCTCCTTCAGAGGATGTTATAGGTCAGTGGCTGTGCACTCACTCCATTCCATAATCCACAGAGGACTTCCGGGTGGAAATAATCATGAATTTTGGCCATCCCTCTTGGTGCACACTCCCTCTTTTTGGACATAATTAAGAATCATTCTCATCCCAGGTGCCTGTTTGGCCAGTGGAGTTTCTCAACAATTCCATTGAGCAAAAGATGGATGGACGGATGGGTGGATGGATGGGTGGATGGATGGGTGGACCTACCCCGAAAGGGTTCTGTGTTTCTGAAATGCAAGAATTACATTGAGAGCTCAGAGAGGATTGATTACTCCTGTGTCTGCCCATAGAATGCTTGAATAGGCATTTGGATAGATATTTTCTACTATTTTATTTCCATCTTCTTTAAGGATGAGACATTTGGATCAAAGAAAAAGGCCCCATCATTCATACCAAATCCGGTCTGAAAAAGCCACTAACCAATTCTTCATCCATGTGAGTGAGTCCTGGTTGCATAGACATACTGGGTCCTGGCAGTATACACTATTAGGGCCACATATTTGGCTGTCAGTGAAGCTAGACAGTGCAGGAGAAACTTCCATTTAGGTGCCATCGAGGTTGACCCGGCTGCTTTTCTGCTGGGGCAGTGGCTTTTATACTTGTGATTGCTGAGTAGACTCTTCTTTAAGTGTTGCCCCCTGAGACAAGGTGGGGCTGGACATGACGGCTGCAGAGGAGAAGGCATCATATTGGAAGGCATCATATAGCTGGTTTAACACTTTGGGTTGCTAGGGCCCCCTGGGTGGCTCAGTCGGTCAAGCAGCTTACTCTTGACTTCAGCTCAGCTCATGATCTCAGGGTCCTGGGATCGAGCCCCGAGTCAGGCAGGCTCTGCCCTCAGCGGGGAGTCTACTTGAGCATTCTCCCTCTCCTTCTGCCCCTCCCCCCACTTGCACTCTCTCTCTCTCAAATAAATAAATCTTTAAAAAGACAAGCAACCCCCCCCCCCCAACTTTGGGTTGCCAGACATCTCGATTTCTGTCCCCAGCCGTTCTGGGGAAGCCACTGGGACACACTCCGCTCTGTGCCACGCCGTGTGAATGCTTTGGATGCTTCCAGATTATCTGTATGACATTTTAGACCCACAGAAATCAGCCCAGAGAGCTTCTGTGTTGCAAGGCTGGGGGGGCCTTTCAGACTCCCAAGTTCTCGGTGATCTCGTTTCATAGTAGCGAGGAGAGGAGTGAGGGTCTCTTGGTGGCTCTGAGGCTGCTCTCCGGTGCCCTCAGCCTGTGACCAAGGTACAGCTCACTTGGACCAAGCTCTTCCTGATTCAGGATGACTTAGGCACTCGATTTGCACGCGCTCTTATCTCATCTCTCCACATTTCTCCAAATTCCTGCCCATCATATGCTTGCCACCGGCCTTCACCAAATACTTTGTTCTGTTCTTGTCCACATGGTGAAACATTTGCATGAAATCTAAAAGCCAGGCTCAACTGGCTGTTTGAGATCACATTACGCGTCCGGCACACTGCTGGTGTGCACTCAACGCACGCACGCACAGACACACGCTTATCGCACATACACACCGTTGCCATTTTGTAAATAATGCCCTTCTTCCTTCTCTTTTTTCTACACTTAGCATGCCTGTAATCTCCGGAGGTAGGACCTGCCCCATTACACATAAGATGATCATCACTGGGGCGCCTGGGTGGCTCAGTCGTTAAGTGTCTGCCTTCAGCTCAGGTCATGATCCCAGGGTCCTGGGATCGAGCCCCGTGTTGGGCTCCCTGCTCAGTGGGAAGCCTGCTTCTCCCTCTCCCACTCCCCCTGCTTGTGTTCCCTCTCTCTCTGTTGAAAAATAAATAAAATCTTTAAAAAAAAAAAAAAGATGATCATCACTAATGCAGTGGTACAGATAGATAGAGACATCTAGCAGTGTGTTAATAAAGGACCTGGTGAGGGATAGAAAAATGTCACCCCCAGGTAATTCTAATAGACCGCTTGCAGTTTTTTCCGTAACCACGACTGGGGAGGAGATGGGATAGGAATTTGGGAGACAGGGCACACCTGTGTGTAACCGTGTGTGAGGTCAGAAGAGAGGAAGAGACTTCTGTACTTTGTTTTCTTCTTGTCTGGGAAATTTTCAAAGCTTCTTCTGCTTTGGCAAGTTAAGAGCCTTGCCAGGTTTCAATCCCCTCAAAATGGGGTGGGGTGCCTTGGGTTTGCCCCTCATGTCAGAACAAACAGCCACCGAAATGCCAAAGCCGTTGGCTTTCTGATGCTTTCTTTTGGGTGTGTTTCTCTCCCTGTTCCCCACGCGTTGCATCTTCCCTCTTGGCCTTGTCTGTCTGTGCCTCTGTCCATTCCTTCGTGGCTTGGCATCCGGGCCCGGATGGTCCCCACCTCTCCGTGTTTCTTGGTTCCTGCCGAGCCTGCCTTGCGCCTTTCATTACCACGTTAACAAACTCGAGTCGTGCCTAACGAGGACGCCTCATACGTTATGCTAATGATCAAGAGACATGTTAATGATATTTTAGAAGCCTAATTAGTGGAATATATAACTATATGCAATTTGGTAATGGACTGTGACAACAAGTTGTTAAAAGGGGGCTTGACAAATCCAGTTGCATGTGGCCTCCGACAACAGGAGCTGAGAATGGATGAGTGGAAATCCTGCAGGGAGATAGAGGAGGTGGGTCCTGGGGGTGTGAATGCCGGGGGTACATTTACGTGGGGGTCAGTCCTTCTGATGGGTAGTGTTGCTTTCCTATCATCCTTCCGCTGCCCTAAAACCACAAGGCTGACTGTCCAGAGAATTATTTACTGATGTTTCTTAAGCAATCGCTACTGCTGTCATTGATCATACACATATATCTTTGTTAGAAATGTTACTTTGATTATGTTATTCTCCACAATATCCTTACTTGCAATTTGTAATAGGAGATGTATACACAGAAGATAGAAGATAGGGTCTTGTGCCAAAGAGAAATTTTATTGTGTAATAAACCGACAATCAAGACCATGTAAACTGGGAAATTATCTGTATTGTGTCCATCAACATTTTGATAGTGTTGGTAGGAGTAAAACAAGGGTAGTGTGTATAAAATCATTCAGCTGTTTGAATGTCGTTTTCTCTCAATGAAAGAATTGGTTAGAGGCGTGTATTTCTTCAGTTGGAATCTTCCCTTCCTCTGTGACAGTGATTCCCAATTTGTGGGCTGGGGACCCTGGGGGAGCCATACAGTTGTTGAAAAGGTTTGGGAAATCCATGTGCACACAAAGCATTGTCAATAAACAGAATGTCATGAACACACACACACACAGATAGATATGCCTACTAAAATTCATTGAGTGTATGAGATGCTGTTGTGGTTAATAAAATGCACATTCATTTAAAAAAGCAATTTTCAGTTCCTATTGGCTTTTTGTCCAGGTACATCTTCTTACATCTGTAGAAGCTAAAAATATACTCTCTTGTAGTGGCCCTTACAATTTTTTTTAAGATTTTATTTATTTACTTAGAGCAGGAAGAGGAACGGAGGGGGAGGGACAAGCAGAATCCGTGCAGAGCACGGAGTCCAACTCGGGGCTTGATCCCGAGACCCTGAGATCATAACTTGAGCCGAAACCAAGAATGGAACGCTCAACTGTCAGAGCCGTCCCGGCACCCCCAAGGTCCTTACAAGTTTTTGGTGCTAAAAAGGGGAGACTACACAGTCCCAAAAGTTGGAGACCTCTGCCTAGCCTGTTGTCATCAAAGCTGCTTGTAAAAATTAGGCAAGTAACTTTCACTTTGACAACTATTTAATTCTAGAAAATATGTCTGTGAAAATTTCCTTAAAGTGTTGTCTGTTTCTACTATGACTATTATTAAAAATTTAGGAGTATATTTCCATAGGGTAGGACATCCCCCTTAGTTGGAAGGGTGTGTTGTACCCCTACCCACCCAGGACCTACAGCCTTGGGCATACAGGTGTCACCGGCCTATGGGAACTTAAGTTCTGGAAACTTGCTCTCTTTTATTTTTGTCCAGGATTAAAATGCCCAGGAGAATTAGGCTTGCAGTATCACACTTAACCACCAGGGAAAGCTTTCAGAAACATCTATTCCGTGCGAACATGTCTGAAGTTCGTAGCCTCTTGATGGGTAAAGCAGTTACAGAGACAAAGAAAGTTAGTGTTCTGTGCATTGGCTGCGTCCTCCTGAAATGTATTTTATCAGGTTATTGGCAATGAGATATATTTGTAGTATTTCCTTGGCTCTTCTTTCCAGGGCAATATGGCCCTTTTACCATTGAGGAACGTGGAAGGGTGTAGACTTTTCATTTGGTTTTTATTATCTATTGAGCACTACCTCTGTGTCAGATAGAGTTCTAAGTGCTTTTCCTTTACTAACTGGCTCAAGCTTCATCATGTGGTCGCCTCTGGTTTAGTACTGGGACCTAGGCTTGGGAACAGAATGGCCTCCCACAGTGGTACTTAAGTTAGTTCTCAAGATTGTCTTCCTTTGCCTTTTTCTGTGCCACCGTAAAGGATTGATTTTAAAGGTTTTTTTGTGGAACGCCTGGGTGGCTCAGTCGGTTAAGCATCTGCCATCAGCTCAAGTCATGATCCCAGGGTCCTGGGATTGAGCCCCGCATCGGGCTCCCTGCTCGGTGGGGAGCCTGCTTCTCTCTCTGCTTGCCTGCTCCCCCTGCTTTTGTTCTCTCTCTCTGACAAATAAATACAATCTTTAAAAAATAAATAAAAAGTAAAGGTTTTTTTGTATTTATTTATTTATTTATTTGAGAGAGAGAGAGAGAGAGAGAGAGCTCACATGCATGCACAAGCAGGGGAGAGGGGCAGAGGGAGAGGGAGAAGCGGACTCCCCGCTGAGCAGGGAGCCCAGTGCGGGGCTCGATCCCAGGACCCGGTCATCAAGACCTGAGCTGAAGGCAGACGCCTAACCAACTGAGCCACCCAGGCGCCCCTTAAAGGGTTGATTTTCAAAAGGAAGAAGGAAGAGTACATGTCACTCCACGTGTCGTCTGACACATTTTATCTGAGTTTTGGCACGGCCTATGGTTGTGCACGTGGTACATGCTTGCTGGTGCAGGATCCTGCCTTGTAAGGGGTGTCGCTTGCATTTGTAGAAATATGCCAAGAGGGACCTACCTGGAAGGCCTTTTTGAATGCAGCAAGTCAAAAATGCTGTGTTGGGCGCCTGGGTGGCTCAGTTGGTTAAGCGACTGCCTTCGGCTCAGGTCATGATCCTGGAGTCCTGGGATCGAGTCCTGCATCGGGCTCCTTACTCAGCAGGGAGTCTGCTTCTCCCTCCGACCCTCCCCCCTCTCATGCTCTCTCTCTATCTCATTCTCTCTCAAATAAATAAATAAAATCTTTAAAAAAAAAAAATGCTGTGTTGTTGGTGCTCTGGGAGACTTGGGCTCTTTTTTCTGGTGTTCTCTCCCTCCTTGACTCTCCCCTGCATTGAGGCTTAGGAAGCTGGGGTTCCCAGTTTTACCATTGATTCAGTTAACTACAGAACTACGCTGCTTCAGTATCCATTTCTTTGAGATGAGCACCATCCCGCACTTCTTCCTTCTCCATTTACCCTACTTTTTTTTTTTTTTTTTTTGATAAAGCACTGACGGAAGATTGTATATGAACCCGGGATTCTGTTATTATGCCTGATACTTTTTTCCATTTAAAATGAGAACAAATTTGGGGGTGGGGGATGGAGAGGGAAAAAGTTTATAAGTGAGCCAGTGGAAAAGGCACATTCATTATCAGTGTCTTTCTCACTGAGTCGTTTGAAGCCAGGAAAATTAGCAGCTGCTTTGAAGCTCAGAAGATCTTTCATCTTTGTGTGTGTGTGTGAGAGTGTGTGCTTTAATATTAAGTTGAGATTCTTTTTCTTGCCACTTATTTGGTTTTTCTACTAATAATGAAATTATAATGAGATCCCTGATGGGATTTTTTTTTTTTTTTTAAAAGGAAAAACACCTCACATGAATTATCCCCTTCCCCCCTTCACCCTCCTTCTGCCTTTCTGTAAAATCTATTCTGCATAATAGGTCTTTGTCTCTGGGTTTGAGACAGAATTGAAGGAGGCCAGGAGTTGGAAATGCCCCTATTGTTCTTTTTGGGGAACAAGATACAAAGTTCTGGGAGGCAGGGGATGCTCTCTTTACCTCCAACCTCCCCGGCCGGGTTCTCCCTGGACCCTGTCACCCCCATCTTCATCCCCATGCTCACCAGCCCCCTCCACCATGATGGGCCAGGAGGAGGTGAAGGCAAGTATTTCTTCTTACATTCTTAGATGTTCAGTTTATTTGAGGGGCATATGCTCTCTTCTCTCCTTTTAACTCCAAACATTCATGACGTGGTCTGGTGTAGAGGGACCAAACATCTGTCTTGACTGGCAGAAATAGGGTGTTTTGAAACCTAGGGAAAACCTTGCTCAGGATGGTAACATTTCTAGTAGCGGGTTCCTCCCCTCTCGCCTCTGATTCTTGTTCCGTTGTCCTTTATCTGTAGGGCTTTTTTTGCAAATGCCATCGATTAAAGAGGGCTCTTTGCCCTGGCCGGGCGTTCTTCATCGAGGCCTGGCTTTCTACACGTGAGCGAGTAGATGGAGCCCTTGGTCGAACGAATTAATACATAGACTGCTTGAGACGGACACACGAGACATCCACTTTTCTAATTTCAGGATTTCTTTCTGTAAGAAAGGCAGTGTTGTGGTCTATCCCAATGAACAATTGAAGCCTTGGCAACTCTGTTTCAGAAAATTCTTCCCCTAATGCCACCTAATCTTTTCTTCTTCAGTGTTTTGTCTTAAGTCAGAGCTAGCCAACTGCTGTTTGCTGGTCTTCACACTCCAGACAAGTGAGGGTCAAAATGGATGAGCTGAGCTTGCCTCGTCTCCGCATGGGGCTTGATCAAAGACCGTTGCCTGCGTTTTTCCACATTTAGCGTTTTCTGATCAACGCTAATGACCAGTTTCAGGGCCCCACTCCCACTCATGTCTGTAGGTTCCTCCTCTCTTTCTTCCTTCTTACCATTAAACAGGTATAATAAAGCTGGTGAATCTTTACAGTTGGTGATTTTATATCATAGATCAAAGATCAAAGCAGAGGAATACACAGCAACCATAAAATTAACTGCTTTTTCAATTTTACAATGCTTTCAGTGATAGAGAATCTTATAAATTTAATATTAATTAAACACTTAGCTTTTAACCTCCTCCTGCATCTACTTTTGGCTGGTGGCTGGAAAAAATTAATTGGGCATCTTAAATCTTGTGTTACTCACACTCTGACAGGAGGGGTTTCAAAAGCACTTAGAACTTCAGCAAAATGCTCTTGGAGCGTTTGTCCTTCTCCTCACCTAATTGAAAATGCCTTCTTTTTTCCCCTAAAGGAAAATTGAACCATTTGCTAATTTTTTTTTAAAAGGAAGTATAACTTCCAGGTCCTTTTCATAGCTGGAGCTTTAACACAGTCCCTTGGCACATTTAACACTTCATAAAATGGACGCCGTCGGATTGCTGTGATTCCAAACGTCCTATTGATTTTGGGATGTGTGGGTGCAGATGTGTGGCTGGCAGTTGCTTGACCCGATCATCGTGTCACCTGCAGCTTCTGTGTGTGCTCAGTTCAGCAAGAGTGGCCTCCTGCTTCAGTGAGCGTGTTAGGAGACGGGGCTCACCTTGGCTGTGGGGCCCCTCGAGTATGGACCCTCAGCCTCCAGAGCAGGAGGGTCAGAATAGCAGAGAAAGGCAGTAATGATCCACTTGAAGGAAGTCTCAAGAGATAGGAAGCCAGTGTGATGGACGAGATGCTTTGGAGGAGGCAAGAGTAGTTCCCATTTTCTGAGCTACACAAGGGACTGACTGTGGCCTTTTGTTGGGGGGATGGGACCCACTCTGTCTTCAACAGGCAGGCAGGCATCCATGTCCGGGCTTCAGAAATGGCTCAGTAGAAATAATAATATCAATACTTCCTCTCCAAAGAGCTTGCAGCACTTTCATCCATGTGATCTCCTCCCCCCCCCCCCCCCCCCCCATCACGGGGAAGTTCTTAGAGGTGGGCAAGATCAGGCCACGGAGTTTACCCTCGCTGTTTACGGTCACGACCGTCCGTTTGAAACTGGTACGTGGGAGTTGCAGGAAATAGAGTGTGGGCCCCCAAGAAGGCATCTTTCTGTACCTGTTTTAGATTCAGGTGACGAGAGAGAAGTAATACATTGCCTGCTTTGGGGGGCCATCTGTTCTCAGCCCGGTGTGGAGTCGAGTCCCTCCGGGTTCTGTCTACCTCATCTTGAGAAAACCCCATAAGAAGCTAAATTTGGGGGGAAAATTTTTAAAAAGTCATCACTCACTGTACAAAAACGTTTTGAAAAGTCTAAGATGGCTTACTACAAGTCTGCCTTAATTTGCACGGTCTTCGAGCCTATCGTTTTCTGATGAGACTGTCCCTAAGTTTAGAATTGATAGTCCTGGAGCCTATTTTGGGGGGTAAGGTAAGGGGATACAGACGTGCACCACGGCCATCTCTTAGCCCCTGCGCCGGGCCGCCATGGTCCCCGCTCTTCAAATCCCCGCCAGTCACCTTGAGAGTCCCCCATGGCGGCAGGGAGCATTTAATCCAACTGTGAAGTAATAAACTAGCTCTGGAGTCACCACCAGAACCGGGAATCCCAGCCTTCCACACCTGGCTGGTCCGCACTCCCTGGGAAACCACCACTGTTCTCACCGCAGCTGAGCTTTCTGAACCTTTTAAGAACTGAATTGATGGGATGTGGAATTTGAGAGCCGATAAATTAAGGATATTGGTAAATCTAACCACTCTATTAGAAGATGGCACTTGCAGAATCAGTGACAACCTTTGCTTGTGTGTTTGTGAGCGTCTGTGGCGATCCTTTATATATGTATCTCTCTGTTTCTCCATCCATCTAGATATATATGATATGTGGGGTGCTGTAAAATTTTTAGTGCCTTAGTTTGGGTTGACCGCCTTATTACTCACGAGTGAGCTATCCAGGTCTTCCTTAACAAGTGGCAATAAAAGCTTTACAACACCCCTTACACCGTCACATATTTTTGTTTAGGCCACATATTGTCTTTTTCTTTTTAAGTCTCTCTTTGCTCATGTCCCTCTCAAGTACCTTTGTTGCCATGGCAACAGTCCATTGCTGCCGAGGGTGGAGTGGAATGACATCTTCATGCAACATTGCCGAAGCCGGTGCTTGTCTGGGCCGACCTCAGACCTTCGGCCGGGCCCGCGGCTGGGGCCCTCACCCTGGTCATCGGCGGCACTTTTTTTTCTTTTATGCTGACAGCTCGGTGTATTAGACCGCTGTGGCTGTCCCTACATTAATTATCCCCCGCGTCTCTTGGACCTGTCCTCGAAGGAAAGTGAAGAGGCTGACACTCAGGATCTAAAAATTGAAAGAAAGAAAAGAAAAGAAATTGGAAGAAAAAATGGAAAGATGTTAAGCATTTCGAGGGAAATACCAAATTGTGTAAGTGGTTGACCACCATAGTAAGTACTGTGACCAGCCAGAAGGCTGAGGAAAGCCCTTGATAGGTCGAAACCCTTTCTGGAATTCCCTCATAGGCCAGTTTCTACAGATTCCCATATGCATTTTTTAGGTTTTTCTCTCTGGGTCCCTCAGTGTTTCCCTTCCAGCTGACTTTCCTTCTTCTTGACTCTGTGTGGACTGTTACAGGGGTCATAGAATTGAGTGATCGAATTGTGTGCAATTACTTTGAGGGAAACTGAGGCACAAACTGGCATGTGGCTTGCTGAGGTCACCCAATTGTTTGATGGTGTCGATGGGATGGAAATCCCCATGTCCAAGCCCCCAGTTGGATGTCAGCCTTGCCACAATTAGTTGATTCTTTACAAGAGAAATCATTCAAAAGGTTTTATTATCAGGCCAACTTCCCATTAAGCCACCTCCGCATTTCTGTGAAACGTGGATGTAGCTGTAGTGAGCGGTGAGATCATTTGGCAAAAATTGACATGCGGTAAGGCTATACCGCCCCCCCCCAAATTTCTCAGTTCTTTCTCCAGCAAGAAGGTTGGCTTGCCCACACCTTGATGAAAGGTAGGAGTTCCTGTAATCTGTTATCTCAACCACATTTGGGATGCTTGTGTGTATGCTACATATATTTATGGATTTTATATGGGCAATATTTTGACTGCTTCTTTTTTGAAACATGGTGTGAATGAGTGTGCCAAAAACCACAGATGATATGAGAAGTGCCATCAGTAAAAGCACTTTTTTAGGAAGGTGAATGAAACAACCCTAAAACAATGTAACATTTTTCCTAATGTCATTTTACAAAGTCATTAAAAAAGCTAGTGCTTGTGATCAGTGGGAGGATGCTCGTGGAATACCACGTAGCTGACCTTGGTGATTTTTATTAGGGAGAAGAATTCCAGTCTGAGGCTTTTTTGGCATGGGCATAGAAAGAAAGACAGGATAATCCATTCTTGGGTAACATGAAAAAGAATACTGAATGGGTTTTTCTTTTCTGAGTTCCTTAAGCCCTAGTGAGGTGTTTTATGTGCCTAGGGAATGTAGCATTTTAGGAGACAGGTCATGCTCTGTTTTAGATCTTCCCGTGGGCTTTCTGACTTGTAGGTGTGATGTCGTGCAGCTCACGTTTCTTGAGTGTCTATGCTGTTTTCATATATAAGCTGCCAGTAGCAATTAGCAATTTGCCATAATCCATCTACCAACCAGGAAACACTGTGATACTCCATTTGATACCATTTTTCTGTTTCCTAAATACTAGGGAGAAGAGAAAGCTCACATTCACTGGGCTCCTAGGAAGCAGATAAAATGAGATAATCTATGTAAAGTCCATTGAATGACCTTGAAAGAGTTACTACTCCCACTTGACAGATAAGGAAACTGAGCCCCAGAGAAAATAAATACATCGCCCAACTTCCTAAACTAGTATGTGATAAAACTCGGGTTTCTCAGATTTCAAGACCCACGTTCTTTCCTCTGAATCATTTTGCTCTCACGAGGTACTTGGCGGTGACTTACTCTCTTGTGCAATCTTTGGACCTTTTTTTTTTTTTTTTAAATAATGGGCTTAATTCTTTCCTCCACAACTTGACTCATAATAAAATAAGAATGACAAGTGTTTGGCATCATCATGCAAAAGCCTGAGAGTCAGCAAATCTCACCTTACTATGAAGGTACCTTTGTCGCCTCCAGCAGGTTTCCAGGTGGTATGATGTCACTGACAGAGTGGATTATGAAATAGCTGGTCTAGGGACCTGGCAGAGGTTGGGGGTGGCAAGGCTGAGAGAGGAGGGAGCAGGAGATTAGCCTTCGTAACACATAACATTGCTTCATTTTTTTCTTGCAGGGTAATGTACATTACTGTTGTCTCATTTATGTGTGTGTGTGTGTGTGTGTGTGTGTGTGTGTGTGTGTTTAAGACACCCTTTAAAGGCCTCCATCTGGCTTAGGTGCTAGATGAAAGTTCTGGTTAAAATAAAACAAGAAGTTTTGTGAACCCACGGGGAGAGACCGTGTTTTGGTAACAGTGTTCAAAGTGCTTTTTGAACAAACTTAAATGTCTTTGGATGCAAACAACGCAGAGAAGCCAGAAAACATAGCTCTCCGATTCAAGTAATAAAATCATGGGGGCTGAAGGAGGGGGACAAAAAAAATTAAGTAAAGAAGGAAGATAAAAGCTATCACTTTATGTTGACCCTTTTACCGAGATAAGGTGCAAAACATAAATAATCCACATAGAGAGTGACAAGTCCACTTACTTAATTCATTATTTATTTTACTTATTGGAGAAGCTGCCTAGCCTCTGGGCATATTTACAAGTGTGATAGAAAAAAGACAGTCCCTGCCATTACTGTTTACAATCCACAATAGATAATATATAAACAAGACATTGTTTTTGTAGACAGACACTTGCATCAGATACACTTTAAACGAACAAGAGGAAAACAATTAATATGCATGGGAAATGGTGAAGATAAATCAGCTTTTGTAGCATAGGAAGGAAAATCATACAAATCAAGGTCCTGGAAACAGAGCCGATCCGCATTTGAGTGTTTTCGCATCGGAACGCCCCATTCTGGAACCCTGACGTGGCTGCAGTGGAGTCAGGCCTGGGTGAGCGCTGCTGTGACTTCCTTGTTCCGCAAGCCGAGCCTGGGCAGCGCCCAGCGCCACCCCTCACCTTCATGGGCCGCCAGCCGGAGAGAGGCAAATGAGAGAGGTGGCAGGGCCACAAATCACAGGCTCTTGTTAGATTCGGTCTGACCCTTGGCGTCATTTTATCTGAGTCCTCTTGGATTTAATGTGATTCCCTTCACACCACCCCTCTCTGGACAAATACTAATAGTGTTATGTTATCGTCATGATTACTCGGGGCTGACCTAATACCCTTCTGCCCTGAAACCGTAGGGCCTTGCCATGGCTGCCTTATTCACAGCCTTCCCGGCCCCTCACTGACATAGCTGTCCTGGAGCCTTGCAGGTACGGAGAAAGGAAGGATCACTTAGAGTCCCCGCTGCCCTCCCCGCCTGCGTCTTCGTTGTGCTCCCCGCCCTGCCGCCCCTGCCCGGGGTGCTGCCCGTTCTCCCAAGGAATTAAAATCAGACTGTTCACATCTTCTGATTTCAGAGGGAGGTGGGGAAGCAGTCAGGCTCCGAGTTGAGGGTAGTGAGACCTGCTGTGCCCCTGTCCTCAGCTTCACTGTATCGCTTTTCTCCTGTTGGACATGGAAGTGGGAGGAGAGCCAGCATCTCTGACCTTGAGTGAATGGGTTTTCACAATCTGTGAATAATTTCAGGAATGATAGGTATAGAATAGGCAGAAGGCCCACTGTGGCTTCAGCGCTGCTCAAACCTGCTTGTTTTTGTTTTTTGTTGTTTTGTGTTGTTTTGTTTTGTGTTTTTGTTTTTTGTTTTTCTCAGTCTGTTGTTTTCTGTCAGCTACCCCAACACACTAAAAACGAGGCCTCTCTAATGATCAGTAGACGAGAAAGAATCAATAGCGTGGGCACCGTGGACGCACGCGATGTGCACGGTCTAGAGAAGGTAGAGCCGCGATCTCTCTCGTGTTCTCCCCCAGCTTGATGGCAGTAGAACGGCAGGAAAGGAGGTACAGAAGGATGTGATGAGGGTGACTCTGGGAACAACGTAAAAAGTGGGAAATTGATTTTATGGTGCTCAACCTGCTCATGTGGGGTTAAGAGCTGGAAGAGACCTTCGAGAGCCCCGACCAGTTTTTTCACAGAGAAGGAAACCAAACCCAGAGTGGGTGTTAACTCAGTTCGAGTTCATGCGGTTTGTGGCCGAGCCAGGACCCACAGCCAGTTTTCCTGATACCACGTCCACGTCACCACACTCCCGTTAGAATGTCCACAACTGAATGGTGTTGGCTGATTTTGGGGGAGGAGGGGTGGTTTTTCGGCGCCATGTTCTCTCTCCCTCCTTAGACTGTAATCACCTCATTCCTGGAGTTTCCATCGTCAGGTCCATTGTGCTATCGTTCAGGTGAGGGTTGTTTGCTTGGATCTGGTAGAATTTGAGTGGAGCATCGTCGTGCGGTTGTTAGGAGCGTGGACTCTGGACTCTGACTGCCAGGGTTCGAATCACAACTCTTCTGCCTTTTCTGTTAAGTGACTTAGACATAATTATTTAAACTCTCTTTGTGGCTTATCCTAATCTATGTAATAGGAAGAATAAGCGTGCTGTCTACTTCGTAGGTATCTCCCTCCTAGCTAATCTACAGAAAGCACCGGAAACCACGTCTGGCCCATGTTGAGCCTCACAGTAGGTTCTTGTTGCTGTTATTTATTTCCTTCATCTTCCCGCAGTGGCCTTGAGCTGCCTAGAAGGTTATATAATTTAACCTCCCATTCCGCTGGGGAAGGAACCCCCATGGGACAGTCTTTGATAATGGTGACCCGGCTCCCTGGAGTGCCGCCACCTTGCAGGCCAGATCTCCACTTCCTGCAACGCTCACCCTCTGTCTCCTGCAAACTTGTACGCAATAATCTGTTCCTCCTTCTGCTTGGGAGGTTTCTGGGCTGCTCACTGAGTATTCCTCCTCTTGGCTTCCTGGAGCCTGTCCTTGGGGGTTGCTGGGAGATGTGGCCAGAGGCTCCTTCAGGGATGTCCTGGTCACGTGTCTCCAGAGGGCTGAGGTCACTGCCATCGGCCCCCTGCAGGACCAGACCTGGGTCCACAGCTGCTGGGGCTCGCCTTGGACTCACAAGGTGGCCATGCTGAAGGACTGGTACATGTGAGAGCTGTGGAAAACAAAGTTTACCGTTCCCCTCTTCCTTTCTCCTTAAGCATAATATGATTTCATGAAGGCTTTGAAAAGGGAGTGCTTTTTGAACTCGACTTACTGTTGAAACCAGAGGGCCAGGGCTGTGCCTAATACCTGCTCTGCTCTTCTTCCACAATTCCATAGCGATTGCCCAAATTTGTTGTAGGGGCCGGTGGACGACTGTAAGCTTGAGAGGGAAGCGTCAGCCTCCTGTTCATGGCCACCATCCATGGGCACAAACTTTCTTGTCATGTAGTGCCCTAGGGAGGTCCAGGCTCCCTTGGATGTGGCTTGGGGGGGTGTCTTTGTTTCAGGGGGATGTGTTTTTGGGGAGGAAGTGTAGCTCTTCATTGTTTACTAGCCTGTCAGGACTTGGAAAGGCCCAAACGTTTGGGGCCGGGGATGGTTGCCCTCAGTGTCTTGGAGAGAGGTGTGATGCGAGCACCATGTTGAATGTAGGTCCGTGTGGGTCTGCCCGCTGGCCCCACGGCCTCCTGCCGGCGTCCTCCCAGCCTCACGGGTGACAGGAGGCCGCGTCGTCTGTCTTTAGGGATGGCAGCCGTGGACAGGAGTTAACTCTCAGGCTGCTAATACGCAGGGCCTTCTTTCTGTCTCCTCATGGGAGGCGAGAGATGCAGCGAGGAGAAGGTTGAAGTGTGAGTGTGGGGAGGGGGTATGGGGCGCATGGGGGTGGGGAGGAGAGGAGGAACAACTGTAAAAAATGTTAATTTATTAATCACTGAATATATAGCAGTTCATCTGAAATGCTGTTGCTATGCCAACACCCTGGGAGTTTATTTTCTTAATCCAAGAGAGGAGCTCTCAGTCCCCTGCTCCCCTGCTGTGTCATTTGAATTTGCTTCTGCCACCATGGTATCTGTTTTAGAAAGTGGGGGGGGCGAGGGGTGCGGGGGAGGGGCCCGGCTGAACCACCAAAGCAGTCATATGCAAAGCAGTAAGAGGCCTTTCTCAGTACGACTTAGTAAAAATGACACAAATTAATATACTCTACTTAAACCAGACCAAGATTAATGGTTCTCTTTCAGTGCAGCTTAGCCCAACTGTCACTCGACAGGCGTTTGTCGGACAAAATCAACACTAATCAACATTTATTCGTCTCTTGCCCTTGGGTCTGAGGAGCGTGAGCGGGCTGCGCCATTCCACCGCGCGCCTCGCCACGCTTTTCACCCTCCATCCAGCTTCGCCATATATCACCCTTCCTCCTGGTGCCTCTTCTCGGACGGATCCACACACTCAGCCATCAGGGTACATTAGAGGCATGATAGATTTTCTGTTTTAATTTACATCTATTATATTACAACATAACAGATTTTGATTCAGGAGAGACCAGCGTCTCCTATAGCCAGACTCCTTGGGAGGATTTCTGCATTAACTTATTAAGGTTCGTTAGGATGCAGCTTCGGATAGACTCCCTTGCTCGTTCTCTCTCCTCTCTCTTTCTCTGTCCTCCTCTCTCCCCCTCTTTCTGTCTCCCTCTCCCTCTCCGTCTCTCTCTCTCTCTCCCTGGCACGCTCAGTAAAGATATGCTGGTGCACCTTGCCCACGCGCGCACAGCCCCCCTCTAGACTTGGCTGTCTGTGCTGGGTCACATGAGGCTGGCCGGGGTCCTCCCCCACTTTCTGATTGGACTTTGATCAGCCAACAGTGGGACCCGAGAGCTCCCTTCCCTTCCCTGGGCCTGGACAAATCCGGTGGCCTAGCTGGTGGGGACCCCCTCTGAGGCTTTCTTCTTAACCCCCAGCATCATCCCCCCCCCTCCCCCTGGCTTTTGATCTAAGTTATAGTTCGATTTTAGTTTTACAGGTCTACAGGGTCAGGAGAAAAAAGAGGGGGAACACAAAGCTGGTTGGGCTGACCGAGGAGAAGATGGACAGGACTAAGTCTGAGAGGGACTGGGCTCCTTGCTACATGACCGTCTTGAGAGCGTGTTACTCCAGCTTGGAATAAGGTGGACAGTCCAGCTTGTGTCTAATGTGAGATAACGAGTATTTATGGTTGCCCGGGAGAGTGCTTTTCCACCTCATTTATGGGATTGGCTTTTTATGTTTATTTGTTTTCTCCCCTTCCTGTCACTGGAGATGTGGTGTTAAGTATGTCTCTTAGTTGGTGACGTAGTATGTCCCCTTGAATTTTGGTGGGACAGAGCCACCTCAAGCTTTGGATATCTAATTACCTGTTCACTGGCTGCAGAGACGAGCCTGTCCCCTCTGCTCAGATCCGTCTACCCTCTATTACTTTTCGTGGGGACTCTGTGGCTTTGTCAAATGCCCGGGGTGACTCCTCAAATTGGCTGGAACCCTAGATCCCTGGCCACTTACGAGGCCCGAGTTTTTTGTTTTTTTTTTTTTTTTCTACCACACTGTGGATCCTAAACTGCAGGGAGGTTCCTTTTTGTGGCCAGAATACAGAGAAGCCATGGGCTGAGTTGGGGATGTGCGGTTTGTGTGTGTTTGCATGTGGCTGCTGAAGTGTAGGATGTGCTAGGAGGAGGGCTTAGTACTTCCATTTTGGTTTCTTATTACGCAGCAATAAAGTAAATGACGCTTAGTATAACTTTGCACTTAGAGACTGTAGCTCAATTTAAGAAACAAAACTCCACCAACAGGAGTGCTCAGTATCTTGAGCTTGGGAAACTGACCTCGTTAATTTTAATGAGGGGAAAAATTCTCCAGCTGGGGCTGGGAAGAAAATGAAATACCAATGAGGTTATCACTTTGGATGATCTCACTGAATTCAGAGTAGAATCGGAATGATGCTGGAGAATTTTCTAAAATCCTGTGGAGAGATTCAGAAGAGAAGAGAATGCATATGCCCTTGAAGGTATTAAGAGAGTATTTCCCCTGGTGGGCAGAACAGAACTCTGTATGGTCTCTCCTACAGGGGCTATTAGAGCAGTTAATATATTAAAAAGTTGGACTGAAAGATAATTGGAATAAAAAGTGAACTCACATGATCCTTATGCGGGTCTAGCCCGAAAACAACGGAGCAGGTCTTATGGTGCCCAAGATAGTTGAGAAGAAGCCAAGGGCTTCTGAGTTCACGTGCCTGCTAGGACACTACCTTCCAGTGGGACTTGGGGCATCTGTTTATCACCCAAAGGGAGGAGGTGGGCTGAGGGAGTCCTGTTATACGGCAGGCTCCTCTTTGATTTGAACAATAAGTTGATGACTTTGGCCCTGCTGTTGAGCTGACTGATTATGACCAATGACGTTAGGGTGACGGTGGGATGACTTTGCCCTCAGTTCAGAGAACCTTGCCAAGTTGCGCTGGCATTTGGTCGGGGACTACAGAAAGACACACCACCGTTGAAGGTATCTGGCCCAGCCCGCCACACAGCTGATCCTGGGAAAAAGCTCATTCCACCAATGAATTCTTCAGAGGCATGGGGCCCAGAGCACAGGCTTTCTTCTCCCAAAGCTCGAGCTTGCTCTTGCTGACTCAGGCTCTTTCCCCCATCTTTCTGGCATGTCGCTGCACTCAGTAGAAGATTTGTACAGCCATCAGGTAAAATTCAAGTGTCACCAAAGGGACACTTCCTGAGTAAGTGGGGCCATCTTGCTCTGGGGGCCATCTGGGTCTCCGGGGAAGGTGGAGGGCATCCATTCATACTTAGAGGCTCCTTTGAAATTCAGCCCTTTTCTCTCCAAGCCCTAAGACCCTTGTGCTGCTGCTGTGGCTGTGTGTGTGATGGGAAATGCTGGTTGCCAAGCAGCGGGGAAGGGGCATAATCGTGCTGCCTAGCAACAGCTGCAGCGTGGCCCCTCCCGCCGATTTCTGCGCCTCTTCCTGTTTGGTCTGCTGGACAATACGGATGGCTTCTGTGGGTCACCCCCTGCCCTGGGCACAACGAGGTGTAGGAAAACAGTGAACCGGGGTGGATCACTACACAAGGACATGCTCTAGAGTGATCACTCTCTGCACCGCCTAGCGCCGAGCCCTCATTTTTACACAGCGTTCCTCAGTTTCCCCTCTGAAGTTCTAGCGCGCAGCTGGCCCTGGGGGTTGACGGCTAAGAGAGAAGAGGAAGCTCAGAAAAGTGCCAGACTTCTCCGGGTGCTGCCTCTTCTGCAGTCCGCGTGTGCGAATATAATATAAAACGGTCAGTTTTCTGATGAGGACACACATACGCACGCGCGCACACGCACACGTAGTGAGAAAGACCAGAGGAGCAGAGCACGACTCCCTATTGTTCTTCGGGGTCTGAGGAACAAAGCCGTCGGGAGGGAGGGCGGCGCGCGGTCCCTGCTGGCTCGCCGGCCCTCCCAGCCCTGACCCGCACCCCTCACACGTGACCCTCCTCAGTGAGGTCACCTGCCTCCTGCGGCTTCTAAAGACGCTCGCGCGGCTCAGGCCTCCCGAGTCCGTCCGGGCCTGTGCTCTTCTTGCCGCTTGTGCGGAGACAGCCCCGGGAGTGCCCGGAGCCGAGCGCGTCGGGGAGGTATGACCGGGCAGCGAGAGAGAAGGGGAGCGTGTGCTCACTCCCTCACACCCTCCTGGGTGCGTCGGTGCTGCCGGGCCGGTGTGTGTCTGCAGGAGCGGGATTGTAGCCGAAGCTCGAGCGGCCTCCCGTGACCCCGGTTCAGTCCTCCTTCCCGCTCCCGCCCAGTGGGTTTGCACAAGCCGTTTGTCCCACCCGAGCCTTCGTGTTCTTGGGTGTGAGGGGGAGCCGGAGCTGCTCCACAGAGTGGGTTGGAAGGTTCCAGAAGGCACAGGCGTGTTGGTGTCTCTGACGTGCAGCGGGTGTGAGGTAGCTGTTGCCCTGACCCTCCTCCCCGCGGTTAAAGAGCAGGAAACCCGAGGAGAAAGGCAGGCTCGTGCGGTGCGAACGTCGCCGTCTTGGGGTTTGTCCTAAGTCTTAGTCTTCCAAAGGAAGAGCCATCGTTTTCCTCCATTTAGGTCAGAGAAGACTAGAAACTGCCCTCCCTTAGTGCTTCACTCGGTTCATGGGGAGCTCGGAAGGTATTAATTTATTTTCTGTGGTTTCTTAGACAATCCTTACATCAGTTAGGGTGGTCTGCTCCCATTTCACAGATGCTGAGACAGTAGTAAAGAACAGGGAGAGTCATTGTTTGGGATCCTAGAGACCACTGCTTCCAGGGTGGACCAAAATCCTAGGGCCTGAGGAGCTAAGTGAAGCCTTCGGCAAAGCGGAAGGGGATGGACTGTAGTGTGGGGAATCCCTGTGGAGTGAGAAGGTTCTAGGAGCTTCAGACTTGGATTTTAGACTTCGGAATCACCAGTGCGTGACCTCTGGACAGATTGCAGCCTGGCTTCTGGAAGCCTAGCAGAGCTGGGGGGCTCAGCAGGGCTGAAATCAGGGTGTGGCTTCTCCGCTCTGTCCAGATTTGCGTGTCTCCTGGTGCGCGGAGCGGCACGGGCTCCGAGGGGAAGGCTGTAGGTCCTCGGCTTGCCTGTCTCACTGAAGACCTGCTAAGCGTGCTCATTCTTCAGTTTCCCCAGCGCGGATGATGATAATGTTGGCCTGTTTCTTGGAGTAAGTTGAGGGTTAGCAGTGTTCAGCTTTGACCCCTCTGGAAATGCTCCGCTCAGCGGACTGCCCCTTGCCCAGCGCAGGTCCTTGGGAAGCATGTGATAGCGCCAGCGTGCAGGACAGTCGGTACTTCCTTTCGTGGGTTACTTGGGTCTGAAAGCAAACACGGGCACAGTCTTCTGGACAAACAACCGTTAATAGCATCACTTCTCTGTCGGGGGAGGGACTTGGGCTCACAGCACCCTCTCTGGCTTTCCCTTCTGGCCTCTCCAGGATACCAGCGTCCTGCTCCATTTCTTGTTCTCTGTGCAGGGAGAGACACCATCCCTCAAAAAGAGCCCCTCGGAGCAGCCTTCCGGGACTTCGGGCAGAATGCTTGAAGCAGTGTGGTTCTAAAATTCCACACCACCTGTCCTTTCCGTGGTCTCCTCTCTGAGTGGCGTCTGTCACGTTCCATGGCCCTGGGCCACGGTGCACTCGTGATAGTCATCTTGGCCTTTTCCTTGGAGGATGGGGGGCAGGGAGGAGGGAGAAGGGAGAGGGGAGGAGGGGAGAGATGTGGGCAGGGTCCGTTCACCCATCTATCCGTCGTTAGAGGGGTCCAGCGGCCCCCACGATGGCACCCCGGAGACGAGCTCAGGCCAGGAGGACAGCCAGGGACTCAGTGTAGACCAGTACAGCAACTGGGCCTTCTCCCCACCAGACACGCTTCCTCAGCTGCCCTCCCCCTTGGCTGCTGTGGGAACAACCCGCCTTCTTGTGCCGTGGTTCCACGTGGTTCTCTCTGTGAGACTTGGCAGAAGCCTTGGTTGCCACGAAAGGCTCAGTGGTGTTCCCTCAGCTATACTTTGGGTGGGCACCCAGGGAGAAACCAGGGTCCCAGGTCTGAGGAACAGCTTCCAGGCTTCCGTATCTCCCCGGGGCTTTTCTTCCCCGGGGCTTTCAAGAATCTCAGCTCTCAGTCTGAGTCAGAGAACACTGTGAGGAAGGAGCTTTCATTGTCTGCTGAGTTTCAGCCCCTCCACGTGGTGCAGGCTTGTGGATTTGCCTCCTTCTCATGACACATATCACATACTGTGTTTGGTTTTGCATGGTCACGGTGACTTTTGGTATTCAGCTAACACCCTTCCTTTAAGGAAGTTAGAACACTTGATAAGTTTTAAGCCTTTGGTCCTCACAAATACCCCTGGAAAATCGAGGTCCGGTGAGATAAAGTACCTTGATCCGTTATGTAACGTACATGCTGCTTCTGGGATGTTCTTCCTCCCCTCCCCCTCCCCCCTCCCCCATTTTGTTAGGAAATTATTTGACTGTGCGGGTCGGCAGGATCCTGCTTGCATGTGATAAGCTCCATGCCTAGCACCGCTTGTTTCTCTCAGAGGCATCACGTGCACGTCCCACATTCCCGTTGCCATCAGGCTGAGAGACTGCGTGAGGAGTCGATAGTGACACCAGTCAGGACTGAGGGAACTGAGGGCCGGCTGCTTCCATCTTGTGCAGCCTGAATCCCAGACAGGAGATGTGTCCTGCCCAAGGGGATGTGACTGTCAATAGGGAATGGAACTAAACATGGCCCCCAGATATTTCAGTTGGCTCCCACCTGCATCATTCCCTGGTTTGAGCTCAGGCTGAGGCATCGAGGGCCTCACAATGTTTTTCACATGCAGAACCACCCAAGTATGTCACAGGGGTTGGTTCGGCGGTGAGATCCTTGAGGAGTGACAGGGAAGCTTGTCGGGAGCGGTGCTTTTAGTCTCGAGGCCGGAGGACTGGCACTGCACCCTTGTTTCGTGAAGTCTTCCCAAGTGGTGAGTGCTCGGTGGGCATTTATGGACTCCAGTAGGTTCCTTCAGTATCAGCAAGGATGCAGTGGACAGGTGCCACTTGGCTCAGACAACAGTAGACGTGATGAGGTGTTAGCAGAAAATCTGGCGAAAGTGAGCTGCCCTCAAGGAGCTCACCGTCTGGTGGTAGAGGGAGGACCTACCTTCTCCTCTACTCTGATTGGTGTCTCTGTGATGGCTCTGAGTCTCCTCCTTAGCCTTTTCCCAGCCCAGCTGGTCCAGAGGAAAGGATGGGGAGGCGGGCTTCTGCTGTGATGGAGGTGATGTTTTACTTTAAAATAAAGTATGGAAGCAACTGATTGATGGATTATAAACTGGGAGGTCCAGGATAAAGCTTCATTCTGGAAGCATCAGTGTATTTCACTGGGAGCCTCCTGGGCATTAATTCTGCCGTTAATTTTGTTATTAGAGACCTAGCCAAACAAAGGGAGGTGGCGAAGCTCGAGGCTGGTTTAACCTTGATGAAACAGTGATTTCACCAAGGATGATGTTCCCCCATCTATCTTCATCCATCAAGGCACTGCTGAAATATGCTAATGAAGCCCGAAGAAAGGAGCACAGAGCAGTTAAATGGGGCGTTGCAGAAGCTCTCCCTACCCCCGTGACAGGGCGATACTACTTACTGTCCAGATTTAGTAGAGGAGGGAGAGAGATGCTGACTGGTATCGTGGGGAAAGACAGCGCGGAGGTGGAGGGTCCACCTAGCGGAAACGAAGGGCAAGGTGCAGACGTAGACCCTCCAGAGTGGGATGGAAAAGCTTGGTCTTCGGTGGAGGGCGTGGGTTCCTTTATTCTCTTTGACTCCCCTTGTAGCCAATCCATACAAGAAGCAGGTATATGGCTACTTCAGACATCATGCCAAACCAGCTTACCTGTCATGCATCACCATGTTGGTTTCCAATGGCTCAATGGGCTCGTGCCTTTTGAAGTTTATAATTTATTGGGTATTTATTGCATATATTATTTACATACGTGATTGGGCGTGCTACCAAGTTATTTTATACACTTGAATCTAAATAAATTCTTACAAACATCCTATGAAGAAGCACAATTATGGGGTATAGTTGACAGATGAGATTTGAGAGGTTAAATTCGTGTCAAAAATCACATAGCCGGCCAGGGGCATCACTGGGATTCAAACACATGTCCATCCAACTTGAGAGCCTTTGCACAAAATGTCCATGGTCTGATGGCTCTCATGTAGGTGTCCCTGGGATTCCCTGCCGCCTGTTGGAGTAGTTTGGCTCACTTACGTATTTATATATTCTTCAGATTTACTTTACTTTAACTTTAGAATTCCTTTCACGCTTCTTTCTTTCCTAAATAGACCATAAGCTCTGTGAGGCCAAGGGCAAGGCACTGTCTCTAGTCCCCGGACACTATGGAGTGCTTTACTTTATAACTCACATATCTATTGTTGCTCTCCCTCGCTTCTATATGGAGAGCTTATTTTGGCATGGTGCTTCCAGTGGATGCGAAAATAAAGCTGGCTAGCTGCTTTCTGGTTTTCATACATTAGATGAAAGCCATTGATGGTTTTATTTGTCTTTACAAGTTAATCCTACAGGAATCACAGTTAAGATTTCTGTTGCTTTCAGTTTATCAGTGGATCCAGCTCTGTTTCCTACTAGTTCACTGGTTTTGTCCTATCTCGCCCATATCGGACCACACACTGGAAGAAGTAAACAACAAGTGAAATTTTATTATTACTGATGAAACAGCTTCTTCTTCTTCGGGGTTGGAGCTGCATACAAAATTGTGCTGATTCTAGGCAGTTGAGGTAGTGAATTGGCCTTTCCCAAGATGCAGATCCTCAACTACGAGGCACAAGAATTCCCAAATCTAAAATGATTCTCGGCCCCTTCCCCTTTGTCTACGGAGATGGAGGAAGGCAGAAGCAAATAAGTGAAAAGAAAGATGTATTTTTAAAAATTTAAGTAAGATGTTAGGTTAACACGAATTCCCTGAAAGAAACCGTGCTGGAATATCCACTCCATCTTGGCCTTAAAATCTTTTGTGCCATTTGTCAAGCCAGCTCTGAACTTCGGGGCTCTAGGCTGTCATTAAAGAGTTAATAACCGAAGGCCCTGCAACTTCCAGGATGTCATGGGGGTCAGAGAAACGTGCCAAAAGGTAACATCAGCCAGTGGAGTCAGTTGGGCCCCCCGTCTGGCAGATCTGTCTTTCTCAGCTGCTCCCCCTCTTTCCAGTCTTGGAGTTCATCTACAGTAAATCTTTCTCTTAATAAAGCCGTTTTTCAAATCTGACTTTGGACTAGGGACTGCTTTTTCTCCAAATGCAACAGCTGTTCAACATGGTGCATTGGGCACGGTGTATATCTCTTTGTTTAGTTTTGGGTTTTTAATATGAGCAGAGACATGGAGGAGTGGGAGGGCCCTATCCATTCTTTCTCTCTAGGCGACCGGCAGCCACTGGGCTTGGAAATAAGGCCTCCAGGCTCCCCGGGCTGCTCGCCCTTGAAGGCGAAGCCCATTGTCCCCTAATAAGCAGTACAGGGTCCCCCTTCCTTTTTGCGAGATAAAATTGTGGAGCTCTAGGTGTCAGCCAGCAGAGGCCAGACCTTTTGGCCCCTATCTGTCCCAGCAACACGGGGAAGGCATTTTTTTTGCCCCCTTGCTCACTTGTCCCTTCTGCCACGGCCTCTGTTCCCAATGCACTGGGGAGCATTAACTCCCTGCAGGGGAAAAAGTTCACAAAAGAAATGAATTATGCATATGGAATTCATTTCCTTGATGAATAGGGAATCTGAACAAACTCCATGGATGTTTGATTTTAAGGCAGGAGGGAAGGGGGGACTTAGGGCTAAACAGTATTGGGGGGGGTGATCAAAAAGAATTTGGAGTAAGAGTTGGGAGGCAGATAATGGCAGAGGACTTGGGTCTGAAATCTTAAGGACAAAGTAAGTGGCCCTTTGAAAATAGTTCATGGCCCATTATTCTTGCCAACACGTCCACAGAGATACATATGGCACTTGCAGTGAACACATGGATTTGTCAGCGGAGAAATTGGGGGTGATGGTAAGATAATACGGGGGAGAAATGATGCCACTGTGGTCACAGGACCCTGTGAATTACAGTTCTGCAGTGATTCTGACTTCAGGTTAATAATGGAGGCTTGGAATTGGAGGAATTGTGTGGCCTGTGGAGTGTTGCGTTTAGAAGTAGAAGGCTTGGGGGCGCCTGGGTGGCTCAGTCAGTTAAGCGTCAGACTCTTGATCTCTCAGATCTTGATCTCAGGGTCGTGAGTTCAAGCCCCAAATTAAAAGAAAAGAAAAAAAGAAGTAGAAGTCTTGAGTCTATGACCCGAGCTTCCGGGATCATAGACTGTGTGACCTTGGGGAAGTCACTTAACCTTGGTTGGCCTCGGGTGTCTCACCTGCAAATAGCGTGATGAGGGCCAAAGGAAGGTGCTCTGACCGGCAGCACAAAATGCAAATCTGAAGAGATTTCATTTTTCTGTCTCTGCCTTTTTTCCTTGACAGCCTGTTAGGGGTGCAGACCCAATCTTTATGTGAGCCAGAGTTTCTTTGGAGCAGAATGAAGGGGAAATGGATTCAGTAGCATGGGGTGGTTAAAGAAATAAGAATACGTGGGGCGTGTGGGTGGTGCCGTCCGTTAAGTGTCCAACTCCTGATTTTCACTCAGGTCATGATCTCATGGTCATGAGATCGAGTCCCGCATCTGGCTCTGTGTGCAGCGCAGCGTCTGCTTGAGATTCTCTTCCTCTGTCCTCTCTTTTATAAAATAAATAAATAACTCTTAAAAAAAAGGAATAAGCAAGCAAAGAAAGAAAAATCTGTTGTAATCCTCACCTCATCTATATTATGAAAATCATTTCAAATCATCAGTCTGATGTTTTTGGCAAATTGAGCCACTGAATTAGTAGTTGTTGCTGCCTCAGTAGTTAGATCGGCAGTGGGAAAGCTTGTCATTGGCAGCCACATAAGTTAAGGAATCAAGCTGAAGGGGGGTTTTAGAGTTTCTTCTGTAGAAATCACCAGAAGGAGGCAGGCACTCTTGGCCTCCAGAGACCTGTGGATGCTTCCGGGTTGGAAATGTGGCCCAAACCGGTCTCCATTACTCCTTGCTCCCGAAGAGAAACAGGGCTTGGAGACCCCATGTCTTTAGGGGAGAAAACAAATAGGGTCCAAATGCACGCGCACATGCACAAATGATAGGGAGCTTTCCCTGCTTGCTGAGTGGAGAGAGGTTTTTTTCCTCATGGTCTTGGGGGACTTCAGTCCCATTTCAGGATTGAGTGGATTGAGCAGATCTGACCATGGCCACGTTTCTGTATTTTTCTCACAACCCAATCGCAACACATGCAATTTTCACAGAGGTGTACTTGTTTTACAACAAATGACTTCTTTTTCTGGTTATTTTTGGGGGAGGAGGATGTGTCATGTCATGAAGCTATTCTTTGGGCTGTCCATCATAAAGGCACAACCCAGCTGGGCATCCTGGGCTGTGGTCATCTTCGGTCCTTGCCCTCCACAGGGCCCCAGGAGGGGTATGAGGGTGGCCCGGGGCTGCCCTCCCGGCAGTGGGGTGAGCCCATGGGGCTCTGGACCCTCACCCCAATGTGGACCCCTGCGCTTCTGTTTCATGATTTTTATTTGCTTGACTTTATGGGTAAGAGTCCGTTTCTAAGAAATGTTTGAAATCCAGTGGTGCAGAGAATAGACCAATACTTAGTATGAATTATTTATTTGTTTATTAAGATTTTCATGGCACCTTTCCTCTCAAAGCTCCAGACGCTAGATGGAGCATTTCAAGCTGATAATGTTTAGCATTAAAGATTGGAAACAAGGCCAGTGGTGGAGGAAGCACTGGGAAGGATGGGAAAAGAGGAAGGAGAAGAAGGAGAGAATGGGTGTCAGCCCTCCAGACCTCAGAGCGGGAGCTGGAGGAGGAAGGTCAGGAAGACCCGGGGCTCTAAGTGGGGGGAACCCTTCAGCCCGGCCAGTCAGTTGTGGTTTCAGAGAAAGTCATCGCACCTATCTGAGCCTCCTCCAGACAATGGAGGCCGCCTAGTTGACCTCCCAAACCCCTCCCAGGGGTGATCGCTCCTGGAGGCTGCACCACTTACCTTTTTAGGTGAGAGGCCTAACACTCCCGCCCAGTAAGTCATTATGGTAATAAAAATGTTTTTTTAATGTTATGCATAAACCTTTAAGTAACAAGTATATTTGCTACAGAGTGGTTTTCAACCCTGGCTGCACATTAAAGTCACCTGGGGAACTTTTACAAAATACCACCAAGGCCTGGGCTCCATCCCGGAACAATGAAATCAACCTCCGGGGGGGGGCGGGGGGGCTGTTGCGGAGCATTTGGGTTTTCGCTGAGCACCCCAGGGTTGTTGGAGCTGCTCCGGTGACCTGGTGGAGGTTGACTAGAGGAGGCGGGGAGGTGGAGAGGAGCCAGAGAAAGGCAAGGAAGGGCTGAGTGCTGGGGGCATGGCTTGAAGTGCTTCTCTGATAAACAGTGGGGGGAGGGAATTTCAACTCTGCTTTGATGTTATCAAGCTATAGATTATTCTGGTAGTTAAGTGTGGTTCCTTTGGCTCACGTAGCTCATTTTCTGGGGAACTTCAGAACTGTCACAGCCACGACTTTGGACCCTTCCTCAGCTGCCTGGCTCCCCCTGAAAGCATCCACCACATGCCAGGCCCCGTTGTAGGCCTAGGACACTTACAATATATATGTAAGTTGTGTGTAGCTCAAAGGTTGGTGTTATACTCCCATTTTTCAGAGGAGGAAACTGAGGCCTGGAGAGGCGAAATAATTTGCCCTGGGTCCCCAAACTTGGATATAGTGGAGAAGGGGATCAAACTTGTTTATGTCTCTCTAAACACACCCCCCTCTTTCCACTGCTGTCTCTCAAGATGACACAGGACTTGTTAATTCGTCCCATTGGTGCCTTCTCTTGGGGGGAAGGCCTTTGACTTTCTTCCTTCAGATAGGTGAGGGAATATGAGGGGAGAAAGTAGCTTCTGAAGGGATTACCTTTGAGACCAAGCAAGGCAATGTAGTGTAATGAAAACATGCAAATGCACTGGGGCCTCTAGCCATGGGCAAGCTTGAAATTAGACCTTGGCCAAGAAACAAAATGGTGGGGCAGTTCAAATGTGGACATGCATTGGTGTCCTTGACATTACTTAAGCCCTCTGCTTCTCTTGTTTTGATCTGGCAGGCCTGCACGGTGTTACCTTTGTGTTCAGGATGGACTCCTGGACCCATCTTCAGGGGGCCCGTGCTAACGCCGGCCTTCCCATGTAGTTCAGTCCTCTCCCAGAACCATGTACTCAGTCAGTCCACTTACTGCCTTCCAAAACAAATGGACTGTGTGTGTCTCCTTCCCTTAACAAAATGTTCTATAATCCTATTTTTCTAGCTTAAAACAAAATTAGTCTCTTAAGTGTAAAGCTCTTCCCCAGCGCTTTTATTAATGGATTGCTTTCATTCAGGGATTATAATGCTTCATATAAGGTGCCACCCCATCTCTTTTCACACCATCTAGGGAAGAAGCTGTGAACTGCTTTCCAAGGAGGAAATTAAGGTTTTGTCAGTGTTGAATGTAGACACAACTTTCCGTGGGAGTCTCTGGGCCTTAAACCCTTGATGTGTTTGACAAAACTGTCATGGCCTCTATTTTGTGATACCCCAGATCTATTATGTGAAACAGGTCGTTTTCTGGTATCAGCTGTTCATAGCTGTGACTTGGAGTCATGGCCCCATGGCTTCCTACATGATGACCAGCTAGGTTTGTGCGTCAGGAGCCCCCACTCTCCACACCTGGCCCCCCGCATCCTTCACATCCCTGGAGCAGGTTGGCAAGCTAGCTTTTTTTTTTTTGGCCCCACCACCCACCCTGCCAGGGGTTTGATAGGGCAAACTTTCACTCAAGCCACTCAGACTGACCCATGTTGGGTCTCTTCTAAGTGTGGATTCTGTCATTGATTCGGCCTTCACATCTTTACCCTTTAATGCTGCTTAATAAAAGTATGATGGTTTTCTTTTCCCTTCTCATAATAATATTGCTAGCTTTGGGGGTTCTTTGAAAACCTTGCTGGAGAAGTCCACGGCCAAAGAAAACAGTGATATTTGACTTTAAAGGATAGGCTCTGGCTCACTTACGTCCAGTCTCTGAAAAAGGCTAGGAAAGAGGGGAAGGTTTCTGGGAAGGGCTGCTCTGGCTGGGAGATCTGCAGATGAAATTAGGGAAAATGTAGCACCACAGATCCCAGACCTGGGCTTCACGCTGTGGCCAACCGTATGGAGTCTGCCCTCTTTGAAGATGGGGAAGTCACCTTTCCCCTGGGCAAGTGCAGCAGAGGGGGGCTTTCCCTTTGCCCCTGTGCAGACAGGATTATTTCTAGTCAAAGAAGAGGCCTGTGACTTAGCTTGATGAGAGCCAGTGCATTCCTTCTGCATTGTGTGGAGAAGAGAAGGCCATCGAGTCCCTAAGACCTTCCTTGCCAGTCGACCCTTTTGATAGCTGGTAGCTGGGTTCTCGGTGGGCACGCATTCAGAGCTTTACCCTGTCTGGAGGTAGCCCATGCTGTTCTGTTCTGTGGTCTAGTGCGTGCTGCCTGAGTTTTCTTTGTCACCCTCCTGCCACCCCCCCTCTCCAGGAGCCAGCATCTCTAGCCCTTACTCACCACCTCTGCTTTCCTTCTCCCTTCTTTTCCTCCTTCCAGGGCTGCCTTTAGCAACAGGGAGAGACAGAGTTATAGTGGTTGGAGGTGGGGGGGTGGCACGGATGATGCTGCTCAGGAAAAAAAAAAAAATCAGCCGAGAGAGCTTAAGGCGGGGAGGAGGGAGGAAAGAACCCTCCAAGCATAGCACAGCGCAAACCCGCTCCCAGCCTCCCTATGCTCCTCTCTGAAGGAGGGTGATGAATTTGGTTTGCGCCAACATTAAACTGATAAATGAAATTTGTACGTTAAAACAATGATAATTTAATTGTATTTTCTTTCCTTCTCTCCCATCCATGCTTCCTCCTCCCCCCACCTCTTACTCACTCTTCAGCTTTGGGTAAGGGGGGGTGGCTGCGGGGAAGGGGGCTTTGCAAGCTGTCGGTTTGCATTGTGTGGACGGGGAAAGGTCTCTACCTGGCTCATTTTGTCCCCTTTGCTTAGGCTGTCACTGCTGACAGTCCTCATGTTTATTTCATCTCGCGTGGTGGCTGTCTCGTTTCCCTACCCTCCGATGTCATTAACGCACAGAGAGCGGGCCCTGCAGTGTTGAGCCTAATGAATTCCACTGTGGCTGCTTTGCTCCCCACCTCGTTACCAAAGCTCAAGGTGTCAAATTAAACCCAGCCTAGAGAGAAAGAGAAAGTGCGGGAGAGAACGGCGGAGCAGGGGAAGAGGGCGGTGTGGGGAGCACACAAACAGCCCTCCAAAAAGAGCAGGTGGGGAGAGTCGAAACGAGAGGAGTGCCGCAAATGGGTGACTTCCTGGGACCAAGTCCACTTTAAGCAAGGTGACATCCGGGACTCTCGGCGGGACCGAATGACCTACCCTGCGTGGTGTGGGGTTTTGCACCTTGGCCTTGGCTGAGGTTTGTCGCCTTTTTCTTTTTGCCTGATAGATTTATCCTCATGGTTTATGCAGATTGGGCACTGAGTGAGAACAGAGTTTATGGAGGGTGTGTGCATGTGTGTGTAAGAGTAGAGGCCAAGTGAGCACTCCTGGTTTAGTGGCTCTGATCAGCTGCAGAAATCCATGTTTTAAAATGGTGGAAAGAGGGGCACCTGGCTGGCTCAGTTGGTAGAGCACTCGACTCTTGATCTCAGGGTCGTGAGTTCAAGCCCTATACTGGGGGTGGAACCTGCTTTAAAAAAAACAAAATGGTGGAAAGAGAAAACCATCACATACATTAAAATAATCCCGTGGAGGCACTCTCGGGTACATTCCCCTTCCCCACGCCCACTCCAGTCTAGGGAAGAATATTTCCTTCATCTCTTTGATATATGACATTATACAATTTATAGCATTTTTCTATATGTTACTGGCATTTTATCATTGGAGTATTTTGTTTGAATGACCATTAATAGAGTTCTCCCATTTTACAGATGGGTAAATGTGTGGAGATGCTACCTTACTCGTTCAAGATGGTAGAGCTAGAAGGTGACAGGGGTTATAGCGTAGGTCTTCTCTTTCCAGAATTTCATGTTTTTTTCCCTTATACCACAAAACTTCCTAGATGTAGTCAAAGGTGGGAGGAGATTGGTGATGAATTTTAAAAATTGAAATAAATTTATATACAGTAAAATGAATAGAACTTAAGTATACACTTGGATGTGTTTTGACAAGTGAATTTACCCGTGTAACCAACACCCAGTTTACCATGTAACCAGCACTCTTCCATCACCCTGGAAAGTTTCCTTTTGCCCTTTGTACCTCAGTTTACCCCCAGCCTCCACCCCAGATAACCACTGTTCTAATATTTATCATCAGAGATTAATTTTGCCAGTTCTTGTACTTGGTATTAATGGAATCATGTAGTATATATACAGTTGATCTTTGAATAACTCGGGTTTGAGTGTGCAGGTCCACTTTTATGAAGTTTTTTTCAATAAATACAGTCAGTGCTGTAAATGTATTTTCTCTTCCTTACGATTTTCTTCAAAAAATTTTCTGTTGCTCCCTTTATTGTAAGAACACAGTATATAATACATATAACATACAAACTAGGTGTTAATCAACGTTTATGTTCTGGTTAGGCTTCCGCTTAACAGTAGGCTATTAGTCATTGAGTTTTGGAGGAGTCAAAAAAGTTAGTGGTGGCAAAAATCAACAACACAAGAAACAATAAGTGTTGGTGAGGATGTGGCGAAAAAGGAACCTTCATTCGCTATTGGTGGGAATGCAAACTGGCACTGTGGAAAACAGGATGGAGGTTCCTCAAGAAATTAAAAATAGACTTACCATATGATCCAGTAATCCCATTACTGGGTATTTACCCAAATAATATGAAAACACTAATTTGAAAAAATACATGTACCCTTATGTTTATTGCAGCATTATTTAAAATAGCCAAATTATGGAAGCAGCCCAAGTATCCATCAATAGATGGATACAGAAAATGTGGTGTATACAGACAGACAGACAGACACACACACACACACACACACACACACACACACACACTGGAATATTACTAAGCCATAAAAAAGAATGGAATCTTGTCATTTGCAACTACATGGATGGATCTAGAGAGTATGTTGCTAAGTGAGATAAGTCAGAGAAAGACAAATACCATATGGTTTCAGTCATATGTGGGATTAAAGAAACAAAACAAACGAACAAAGAAAAAAGGGATAAACCAAAAAACCAGATTCTTAACTAATAGAGAACAAGCAGAAGGTGACCAGAGGGGAGGTAGGTGGGGGGATGCAGGAAATAGGTGATGGGGATGAAGAGTACACGTATCCTGATGAGCACCGAGTAATGTATAGAATTGTTGAATCACTATATTGTACACCTGAAACTAAATATAATACTGTATGTTAACTAAATGGGAATTAAAAAAAAAAAACACTTAATGCATGGCTCTTCGACTATGTGAAGGGTTGGATCTCCTAACCCCCACATTGTTAAAAGGTTAACTGTCCTTGAGTACCTAGCTTTTGCTCATCATAATTTTTGGGGGATTTTTACATGTTATTGCTTGGATCAATAGTTTGTTCCTTTTTATTGCCAAGTGGGTAGTCTGTTGTATGAATGTACCATAATTTGTTCATCCAGTCTCACTTGGGATTTTTCTTAAGAAAAAAATTGTTTGGAAATAATTTGATGCTTAAGACACAGATTTTCAAAAATAGTTTTGGAGCACAGGGTGGTCACCTCGGCCTGGCTCCCCTGAATTCATTCGCAGGGCCGTGCTGCCTGGTGAGAGGGATGGGAGAGCAGAGATCCACAGCACACAGACTTCATGGCCACATTTCTCAAACCTTGGCCCACCAATTGGTGCTTTAATGGCTTGCGACTTATTTTCCTCTTTGCTTGGAGTTCATTGCCTGGTTCGTTGTCCTTTGCTGTTAATGACCATAAACGTGGCAACAGAACAATGATGCCCTCCCTTCTTTGGCATTTTATCCCTTTGTGTTGGTTGATTTTAGAATTCTGCTGCTCCTTCTCTCAAGATTAAAGTGGAACTTTATTTTGGAGAAACTTCTGCCATTTCCTTTCCAAATAGTAGAGTGAAGTCAAGGGTATCACTGATTGGAACTAGAAATTGCTGGCAGATATTCTTTAAATACAGCGAATGGGAGAGATCTAGCTATAGGGACAACCTGGAAAACTTTGTCAGATTGTTTGGCAACTTAGAATCACAAGAAAGTTCAGGTTCCCTGACATAGCCCAGCACTGTTGCCTTGAATCAAACAGGTAAGGGGTGTGTGTGTGTTTCCAGGGAATTGCCACATGTACCGACAGAAAAGCGGCCCACAGTCTTTTGTACTCTGGTTAGAGTTGACGTCAGGGTAAGACACGAGTTCTCAGGTTTCATCGACTTACACTTGTTAATAACCCACTGTCCCAGCCTTGCTGAGCCCATTGGAGCAGTGCAGATCCAGAAGGGTTTGTAGAGATGGGGACAAGTAAAGCCAGAAATACTGGAATTTAAATTCTTTCCTTCTTTAAACTTTCCCCAGTGATGTTTATACTTTCTCATGGATCTAAATCGGGAGAGAATGGTCTGAGAGTAGAGGTGTGGAGTAGCACATTAGCAGTCCTACTTTCTCTGTACCCTGCACACAAAAATCCACGAGATATTCAGTTATATGGCATTAGAGAGGCTTGTTCAGGAAGGACTCTGTTATTATGGGTCAGTGCAAGAACCATGGCAGGTAACCGAATCTTAAGCAGGGTCCCTGGCATGTAGCTCATGTCACGGACAGCATCTTGGCGAGGATAACTCAGGGCAAGAACTGGTTTTACGGAAAATAGCCAAAAGGAGTTATTCATTAATTCAGCATACCCCCCCCCCCCCATCTCTGACATCTTTCTTTCTTGGGCACCTGTCTTCTGCAGGGCACCATGCTATGGGGTACGGTCTGGCTTCTGGAATAGAAAAGTCCAATGTTGAATAAATAGAATTGATGAGGCACATGGGTGTTGGGACCACTTTTAACCTCCTAGAGAATGAGTTACCTTGGGTGTTGACCCATTGGGATGATCAAGACAGCATGGCTATCTCTGATAACGATCAGTGAGTTTTCTTCTTGCAGTCGACCCCATTTTTGTGTTTGCTGGTCTGGAGTTCCAGTTCACCTCCTTGATGGAGGTCATCTGTTTTCGTTTTGTTTATTTGTTTGCATTGGGCTTTAGAGTTATAAAACACTGTATACAGTTGTGTGATGTAATTGCTCTAATCCTTAGTGAATAGGCTTTTTACATGGCATGGGAAGGTTGCTTTTATAATGAAACTGCTGCCATATGGTTAGGGTCTAGTGCAGTTGAAGGACTTGACAGGGACTTAAATGACAAATGGGGCAGTGGCTGCCTTTGGAATCAGTAGGTACATGGAACAGGAAGGTGGTATAACTATTCACCATTATAGCCTACACCACTTTGACTGGTATGGATCATATATGAATATTTAGCCTTCAGTGACTGCAGATAGAGAGTGGAATTAACATGGTATATTCTTAAATATTTTAGACATATTTTTTTAAGAGAGTCAAAATAAGATGCTCTCATTATCTGATTAACTGAGCAGAAAGTGGGCTGCTTACTAAAATGAATAACTTTTAGGATCTATCAGTAGAGATCCTGAATGGGGAGAAATGTCACATATATGTTGGCCTAACACATACGTAATTAAGTACCTGTGGCCAGGTAGCTTAGGCAGATACGCAGACTGAGGAATGCAGCAGCAGAAGCAGTGATGTCCTGATGAAATCTGTTATAGTTGACTAGTTAATAACCTTTCTCAAGTAAATAGTAATTCAGAATGGACAAAAGCTTCATATGTCTCTTGGAAATTTTTGTCCCAGTTATATTTGCCTATAGAATCTGTGCTCTTCTAATGGATCCAAACCGTTGCAGAGTTAGAAAATTTTTAAAAAATAATAGTCCATCTCATCTGAGCTAATTTAGATCAATAAGCCGGTAATGCTGAGTGTTTTCATTTCCCTGAAACTAAATTATAAAAAAATACTTCTTCATTAGCATTTCAAGACTAAGTAGGCTCTCAGATTTGTATGGGACCACAACACGTTTATTCCCTTCGTCTTGGATAAATTATGAGGAGAAAACTGTCTAGAATTTGGCGGCAACATGGCATGCCATTTGAGGCCACTGGAGGATTTGCTGTGTCAATGTAAGATTGAGTGATGGACACTGAGGAAATGAAGGAAAAAACCCTGCTCCATGTGAAATGGAAAGTAGAAGGACAGAAAAATGCCAAAATGTTCAGGAAATTCTTGTAATATGACTAATTGTGCATGAGGTTCGTAGATACCAGTTCTCCTGCTGGTGTCCTCATGTTCTAGAAATGGCTTACCATTGTACTATGATATTAGTTTTCGTATGTTATGTGTAATATGCTATATTGTATGTGTATCCTTTATCAGGTAGGTGATAACGTGTTTTGCCCAAGTGTGAGTTTATGAATGGGTGAACTGGGCATTATTTGTATGACACCAAGCCTGTGTTAAGAATGGAAAAAAAAATCACCTGATGGGGGGTATTTGACTAATGCAGTGATGTTAAGACAACATATTCTAGTCTCACTACACAAATCAGCTGCTGCTTGGTAAGCAAAACGATACAATGGGGAGTGTATTGGTGCTGTTTTCCACAGGGTGGAAAAATACCAAGAGCGTATGTAGAGATGATAAACAATAGTTGACTCCAAGAGACAAGCTTCTGAAATGTGTGGCAATTGAGGGACATCAGAGTGGAGCCCTTTCTTCAGTGACTTGGGTAGTTCTACCTGCTCTAGTTAAACATTTTTAGGACTTGGGAAATGTGTCATGCATTGGTGTCTGTTCAGAAGGTGGGGACATCTGCTGTCTGTCATGTAATTGGGAGACTTTTATCTCGACAGTAGACAATAATAATACAGTAAACCAAACCTCGTATTATCACTGATGTATTAAAGCTAGGATTAATCGAAGCAATAAAATCAAAACAACAGTGAACGCTTATGTACTGTGTGAGGTAAAGTTTACCTCACTATCAGAAATAAAACAATAATCTCATAATTCTAGCATTTTCCATGATACCTGTGTTATGAGGGCAGCAATGAGATGAGAAATCCATACAAGATGCTAATAATAACTCAGTTGGTCCTGAACCAGGGAACGTGGGATGGTGAAGTACATTTATATCGCACCATTCTGTGCAATGCTAGGTGATCCATGTGTACCTCTGGTTTCTTTTTTTGGTCCACTCGAGTGGAAAGGAGGCTTGCTTTTACCTTGATAGGGTGGTCAAGGAAAGAAATGCGCTTTTTCCTTCCTGAGTTAGATTTGCTGTCTTACTGCCTTTCCTTTACTCACCCTGATCTGTGTGGCTTTATTGACTGTTGCGGTTTCAGCCCGTGTAACCTGCGTGCTGTTTGGGAAGGAAAGGTGATGGACAGAGGTAAACAAAGTCCAGGTGCCTCTTCCAGATGACTCGCCATTTCGTCATCCTGGTGGCTTTGGTGTCATGGCTGCTGATACTTGTGCCCTCACGTCAGGCAGATTCTCGGGGACGAGGGGGGAGAGTGATGGATGGCAGGTGGGGGTGGGGCAGGTGGGGACACCTCAAATTCAAAAGTCGGTCCCCTTTCTCTTGGAACCACGATGGCATTCAGGAGTTGTGGTTATTTCTCAAGTATTAAAAAGAAAGAAAAAAAAGGAAGAACAAAAAGAAGGAGAACAAGGGTAGAAAAACAAACACAAAACCACCTCCACCTTACAGCCCAGTCATGTGGCCGTGATTTAGTGCACTTGTCAAAGTGACCCCGTACCCAAACACCAGGAAAGTGCTGTCATTTCTTAAGGTCCACGTCAGTCTGGTGTGTGGGTCAGCCACTTGAAAACTGTGTCCGCTGTGGTCATAGGGGTTTCTGGGAATTTCAGTTCTTGCATAAGAAGGACCGAAATAAGTACGGGTATTACTAGAGATGAAATACTGGAGACCTATTCGGACAGATCATGCCTGTGCTGGAACCACAGCGTTTGCCCTGGATAGCAGCTCGATATCCCTGCAGGTTTGATAGTACAGAAGTAAGTACACAGCATGGTGTCATAGAAATAGCACCGGGTTTTGAGTCGTCCCAGTTCTGCTGCATGTCTACAGATAAGAGCCAGCTTTAGGACCTTGGATGGGCCACTTCACCTCTCCAACGTCGGGCTATTGATCTGTAAAATGGGGATTTTAATAGCTACCTTATAATACTAATAGGCGGTGTTTATGAGGCACCTGCATAACACGGACTGTCGTCATCACTTTGCATGCATTGTCCATTCGAAGACTCACCACAGCCCTCTAAAGTAGGAGCTCTTCTGCTCATTTTATAGCGGAGGAAACAAAGGACAAAGAGCTTGAGTAACTTGCCCCAGCGCAGAGTCATCATGTGGCTCGATCGTAGACCCGTGGATTTCTAGAACCCTCACCCCGGGGGATTGGGAAGACTAATGGCAGCCATGGCGATCCCTCATGCAGCACAGCGCATGGTGAAGAGGAGGCTCTCACCAAGTGTGCCTTCCGTCGCCACTTCCTTCCTCCTCCTCGGGAACAGCGTGACATGGGCACGGAGAGGAAGTCTTTCTTTCCCGAGTAGTTGGAAATGATGTTCTGGAAATCACAGCCTGGGAATGTGCCCAGACTTGAAGCGACACACTGGTTCATGCCATCTCGGCTGGAAGGGGGGGAGGGGGCAAAGGTCCAGTCGCAGGAAGATTTGGGATCCCGCATCCTCATTCCTGGGGGGGTGGGGGGGCACGTGGAGGGCAGCCAGCGACCTTTTCTCTCTCAGCTTCAGGCCTGGGCCATGCATTTCTCTGCCACCTCCTCCTCGGGAATACTGCCCTCCTTGGTAGTTAGGCCCGAGTTCCCGGAGAACAGCACCCATGGGCGAGACTTCCCTTGTGTCCCCAGAGCACCTTCTGCAGCAGTGAGCGTGTGCTGTATCTTCCCAAGCTATTTGCCCAACCACCAGGATCCTTTGAGTGAGTCAAGGGAAGTTGGGTTTGTACCGAGCTAGCAGGAGATGAGTCTGCGAAGAACGTCCTCTTGCCATTTGAGGGGCTCCCGCCAATCTCAGCTTCCCCCTCTCCCTGGCAACGGGGGCATGAGCACCTAGCACTTGGCTGATTGGAAATAGGTGCCCAGCCCTTGAATTTGGCAGGGAGGTGAGCAGAGAGCCAGGGCGACAGAGGGGGCCGTGGCGGGATGCTGTCCCAAAGCCAGCAGCACCCTGCCTGGCTCCTGACTTCCTGCGACCGCACTCTGGCCCTGTTCTCGGCTGCCTGTGCTTTTCTTTCTTTTTTTTTTTTCCTTTTCTGAGTTTGGTTCTCCAGGCTTCCTGTTGATTCTATGAGGCACTGCATATCTGTCCATTAAAGTCCTTCCCTCGGTAGGTGAGCCAGAGTGCATTCCTGCTGTTTGTAACCTAAAACCTTGACTGGTGGAGGAGGTGAGGGTGGGAATCGGCTTCCCAGAGGAGAGTGAGCAGGGGCCCGGAACCGATCACGTTTTCCAGGGTGTATGAGGATAAGGACAAGGTTCTCTGAGTGAGCAGAGGAGTTCTGGGAGAAAAGGAGGTGTAAGCAAACTGGGGAAGGATTGCACCTGGCTGTAATATATAAGGGAATGTTGTCTAAGCCTGAAATACTGGTTTGGGCTTTGCACTGAGGCCTTTGGGGACCTGGCCTATATGGGACATGCTGGGGCCTGGAGCTTTGGGGCACTTACACCGGGCTCGAAATGCAGCTGCCAGGAGGCTGAGGCCTCTCAGCTGCACTGACGTGGCAGAGCTGAGAAGACTCAAAACACCTGCCTGTTCTGAGGGGTTGGCGGGAGATCCAGGACTCCTGCTGGGGTGGAGGGAAGGACTTGTTGCTCCTCGTCACCCTATCAGCTAGACAAAGGCAGAGTCAGCCGTAAGCCCCAGCCGCAGAGGAAGAAGGAAGTGGTTTCGTCTAGAGGTCACACTCAGTGGTTGTAGTGACGCCTGCTCCCATTGCTTTCTTTTCTTGGTTAACAAAACAGTGCTGCTCCTACGCACATTACCCTCCCCTGAAGCTCTTCAGCGCATTGGCCGCCAGTCATTGAGCTTCGAAAACCCAAGCCCAGGATGCGTATTTTTTTTTAGTGTAGTATTGTATTTCTAACAATAATACAGATTGCGGTCTGTGCCTCTAAACCAATAAGGCATCAACTGTTGATACGACTCATTCCCTTTCTAGGATTTACGAGTTCCTCCCCCACAAATTCTATGTAGTCCAAGCATGACCTGCCTTACCTGTGGAGCCAGGGGTCTTCAGGAATCTCTCTCCTGTGCTTCTGCCGGGGAGGGCGGCCAGCTCATCACCACACCGCCCTAGCCGAGCGGGTTTGGAGGCAGACACATGGCGGGTTGTGGTGCCTGTTCACCGTGCTCAAGTACGCAGGCTGGGAGCAGCCAAGAGAAGAAAATCTCTTGTCTGGTTTTCTCTGCATCCACCAACTCTTCCTCACTGGACTGAAGTCTTTTTTTTTTTTTTTCCAAGATTTTATTTATTTACTTGAGAGAGAGAGAGAGAGAGCATGAGCAGGGGGGAAGCAGAGGGAGAAGCAGGCTCCTCACAGAGCAGGGAGCCCGATGCGGGGCTCGATCCCAGGACCCTGGGATCATGACCTGAGCCGAAGGCAGACGCTTAACCGACTGAACCACCCAGGCGCCCCTGGACTGAATTCTTTGTAAGTTGAACCCCCACTGCCATTTGTTTATGTTTTAATTCTTCAGCATCCATAGTGGTCAGAAAGGAAAGGGGTGCGTGTGTTTTGAGCATCTGTGCATGGACCCAGCAGAGTTCCCCCTCTCCCTGGTGTCTGAAGGACGCCCCACCTGGCATGAGGGTTAACGTTACCTGTGGTTCATGTCCAAGGGCTCTCCACGTCCATAGGGCGAGCCCGAGACCGTTCCCGCAGTGTGGCCTAGCGACCACTAGCAATTTCACCGTAAGCCAGTCTCTTCTATTGATCTTTGTGATTTTATTTTTGGTACGAATGTGCATGTAAGCATTACCACCTCAGTGGAAGTTAAAAGTTGTATCAGCTTTTTATTTATTTCATATTTTCAAGCAGAGGTGGAGAGGTTGGTTATAGAGTTAAGGTTGGGGGTGGGGGGTAGCCTGAAGACCTAAAAAAAATATATACTCTCAGAGAGAGCATCGATTTTCTGAATGGTTTCTTCTTAAATACTCTCTAAATTCTATTAAATCAATTCCTTTCAGACTTGAAGAAAGAGCCTTTTTTTTTTTTTTTTTGGAAATACCTCCTCAGTCTGTTTTTGGAATGTTCAGCCTGACCAGACATGATTCAGCCTTCTCGGAGACATGGTTTAGGTAGAGTTCATAGGATGCTGACAGAATCCCTTGAAGTCCCCGGAAGGCCCGGATGCATGCTCTGCACTGCCTTCTCTACCAGGTCAATCCCGAGTTCCCACAGTCAAATGTGGTGGTTTGGCGTCCTGCATGATGGCTCGGGGTCAGAGGGGGCACTGAGGAGACACTTGTGGCAAGCTTGGAGCCACAGGGTGGGAGTGGGGACTTGGAGCTTCCCTGGATTAAAGTGTCTGCACAGAGGCGCCTGGGTGGCTCAGTCGTTAAGCATCTGCCTTCAGCTCAGGTCATGATCCCGGAGTCCTGGGATCGAGTCCCACGTCGGGCTCCCTGCTCGGTGGGAAGCCTGCTTCTCCCTCTCCCACTCCCCCTGCTTGTGTTCCCTCTCTGGCTGTGTCTCTCTCTGTCAAACAAATAAATAAAATCTTTAAAAAAATAAATAAATAAAGTGTCTGCACAGCCTCTTGGCAGTGGGATGCCTTTGTTCCCACGCTGTGCTGGGCTTCCCACAATCTCCTGGAGTTCGGTTCCTTGGTTATGATGATCCCTCTTTCTCCCCTGTTGTTACCTTCTTGTGATGTGAAGGTTTATCACTCTGGATTATACATATCTATGAACACGCACGTATATTGATTTTTCTTTCGCCAGGAAGTGGTTAATGTGCAGGATTTGGATTAGAACGAGTTTTTCTAACTCCTGGGTTAGAACCGTCTCCCTCCCTTATTTTATGATTGTGTTACTACAAAGAACTACATCTCTACAACACAAATGTTTTAAAATGGACTGTGATGTCAGAGAATTGCATTGGTGCTAACACGCGCATGACTTGTGCAAATATGTCCCGCCCAGCTTTGTAACTTTCAGATGTCTCTGAACACGGCGCACATGTGTCAGCCAAAGGGATGACTTAAGCAAAATGGTAAACTGTGCTTTTTTTTTTTCCCCCAGTAAGTCTTTTATCTTGAGATTTGGTCAGAGCAGAAGGTATCTTAGTGGGGCACCTCTCCCCATGGATACAACATGATCTGGTGTAATAATACGTTACCGTTCACGAATCGTGGAACCTGTTCAACATTACGTGCTTTGGGCTCTGGCCCGTAGCTTGCCTGATCTAGGCTCAGAACGTAAAGATACTTATCATCGACACGCTGTGTGTTCTTTAAAAGTAAAGCCATATCAAAGATACTTACATTTAATGAGATGATTGCACCTGTCTGTCATTGCAATTAAAACATTTATGAGATCATCAAACACTTTTTGAGCGCTCCTCAATGTATTGCTCTTGGTATGATATCCTATCCATCATAGTCCTATGCAAATAATTACATTAGCAAAGTATGGTGAAGAGTGTTGGCGCCTTAAGTAAAATATCAATTGCCAGGTAAGTTGGGGTGAACCCTAGGCCACCTTTCATAGTGCAGCTGTGACTAATCAGATGATGTGTCAGTTAATTACTCTAACCAGAAGCCAAGTGTTAAAGTCAGAGACGGTGGTCCTGTGTGCGCGAATCCAAGCACCTGCCGAATGGTACCTGATGATTTTGTTAAGGGGTTTCAGGCAGCCTCCCCGTTTGTGACAGGTAAATCCTGAATGAGGAAAAATGCTTGCTTTGTCAGTCAGAAACTGGCAGCCACTTTGCATGTGGTGAATATATTGAATTACTCATATTAATCCACGTAAGCAAGGGAGGTAGCTGTCTGTCAGTGAGAAGGTCATAGATGTCTCAACTGAAGTAAATGAACTGAGGTCAGGGAGCTCAGAAAGTGTAAGTTTCCCTCCTTTCACATGTGGAAGTCTTTCCTTATGAGGATCGGACATTAGCCAGCTGGGGAACCTTGTCCGGGGGTCCTTTTAAGGCTCTGTGTCTTCTCTTATAGGTGGAGCCTGTCCCTCTAGTCATGTGTTCAGGTAGCAGTGGTGCCGACATGGGTCACGACATTGACCAGCACCATGCATTAGGGTTTCTGGCTAGAGTTGAACCCCCATCACAAGAGACAGGTCCTGGTGCCATTCTGCGCTGTTGGCCAGCTTCAGGATGGCGTCCGCTGCACCCCGTGGCACTAGGGAGGCTCCTGCACTGGGCCAGCCCTGCCCCTGCTCCTGCCAGTGATTCGGCCACTTCTGCTCCCGAAGATCCACATGCCTTGTCATCGTGGTTACCAAAAGACCCAGTCTTCTGAGTTCAGCTGCTGCTCTTTCAGATCTAAGCTTCATCAGATTGGTGGGACCCATTTTATCTGCCTGCATCTAGCTGCAAGGGTGTCTGGGGTTTTAAGTCTTGTGGTTTGGCCTGGGAGGGTGGACTCCTAATGTAGGAAATGATCAAAATTGTAATGTCTCAAAGACATTTGACAACAGTAAAACGTAAGGCATGGGATGCTCAGTTTGGAGCCACTCTAGGAGGGGAGGGGTGCACCAGACTGGATGGATGGCATCGGGGAGCTCTGGAATGTGCTTCTGGGGTGCCGTTCACTGTCCCGTGAATGCCTCACCCTTAGAGGAGGTCACTGGGGGCCGTCTTCTTGGGGCGTACGTCTAACTTGGTGGCTCCCTTCTGTGGCCTTCTTGGCTGCCCGTGGCAGCTCAGCTCTTCCTCCCAATACCTTCAAAGGCTGGATGGAAGGAGAGGAGGCTCTGTTCATTTCTGCATTCAGTGGACACATTCTGAATGCTAAAAGGGGACTTAGGTCCATTATTATCATTATTCTTATTCGATGCTTTTGTATATAAATATGCCTAAGGTTTCAGAGATTCCATGATGTATTTAGCTAATGCTTATGTTGTTATAATGTACTCGTGTGTTCGTTTCTCAGATTAGTCTGAGAAAGAAAAATGAAATGATGATAGCTGCTCGAAGACGCCTGATAACAGATTCTGGCTGATGGAGCAGATACTCTGCAGCTTGATAAGCTCAGTAGAACTGTGGGGCTTGCGTTATTGCTATTCCAATAATAGAAATGTCCCTTGACTGGTTTCAGAGACTATCAGTTAGTAATGCTGGGGAGAGGGGCTGAAAGAGATAGAGGATGAGGGATAGGGATGAGGAAGAAGATTCCTGAGAGTCCCTGGATTTTTTTTTTTTTTTAAGATTATTTGTTTATTTATTTGAGAGCAAGAGAGAACACGAGCAGAGGGAAGGGGCAGAGGGAGAGGGAGAAGCAGCCTCGCTGCTGAGCAGGGATCCTGATGTGGGGCTCGGTCTCAGGACCCTGAGATCATGACCTGAGCCAAAGGCAGACGCTTAACCGACTGAGCCACCCAGACGCCCTATAGATAAAATCTTTAAAAAAAACTTTAAAAAATAAAATTGAGGGGAATTCGGATTAAGGTCCTGTCCCCCCAAAAAGTAGCAATAAGTAATAACTTAATAATCACTACCTCTTGTGAGTCCTGATTATGTGCTAAGGGCCTTATTATAGGTTATTTCACTGAATCTTCTTCACAGAACTCTATTTTTTTTTTTAAGATTTTATTTATTTATTTAAGAGAGAGAGAGTGCGTGCACGAGCATGAGCAGGGGGAGAGGCAGTGGGGGGGGGGAGAGAGAGAATCTGAAGCAGGCTCTATGCTGAGCGAGGAACCTGACGTGGGGCTCCATCCCATGACCATGAGATCATCAACTGAGCCAACACCAGGAGTTAGTCGCTTAATTGTCTGAGCCACCCAGGTTCCCCCCACCCCCACACCCACAGAACTCTGTAAAGGAAGACATTGATCCTGCTTTTCTCAGATGAATAAACTGAGATTTGGAGATTTTATATAACCAGGCTTGGTCACACAGCTTGTCCTGGGTAGACCTGAGGTTTGAACCTGGATTTTCTTTTAAGCACTAGGCCACACCCACAGAACAGAGCCTGCGCTCCCGTCTGTCTTGAGATGGTTCTAGCACTCTAGGCGATTCCTTACTCTCCACCCAGACTGACGCTGCCCCTGGAGGCTTTTTCAGGCCCACTGCTCCATTTTCATGAACCCTTGGCCTTGCGACCGTCCCTTTCTCTTACTGCTCATTTTGATCATCCAGTGTGTGTGTGTGTATTTAGTTTCTGTCCTTACATGGCAGCGAGCTAAGAAAAAAGAAATGCAAATGTTTGAGCTAAGGTCTTTGCCTTGTAGAAGTTTGTAATCTGAAAAAATAAATATTGGCAGAGCAGTAACTCTGACTCTGCTGGGACTGCAGAGTACAAAGAAACAGAAGACATTTGGGCCAAGACAGGAGTGTTGGGTCACGGTCAGTGAGCTGTGTCTCAGACCCCGTGGGTAACCATCTCAGGCTGCAGGCATCTTACGGACAAGACCTCCATCATAAACCGATAAGTAGTTTTTCACTGAAGCAAGGCTAGACCCTTGGTATTCAAAGAGTTCATATTCTTGGTTTCAGCTCTTAAAATGACCACATGCTATGGGATATCGTCAGCGTAAGTTTGCTGAGACACAGATTGAAGGACTTTTGTGAGAGCGAGTCATTAGCCTGGGAGAGGGCCCAGGTGGCTGCAGGCAGCCCCATGTCCACGGAGTGGGGTCCTCGTCTGTGAGGGCTCCCAGAGGTCTCCAGACAACAAGGCTTACTGTAAATGCAGTCTGCGCTCCCCGCATTTGGTTTCCTGGCCTGTCCAGACAGTGAAAGACTTTGAGGCCAGCAGGCTGTCCTTCTGGCTGGATGTAAATGGCTCCTCATGTCCCCCGCACTGAGGGTGGGTGGAATGCTGTTCGCAGATCTGTCCCTGATTGATAGGGCTTGTCTGCAGAAGTGGTGATGGATGTCCGCTTCCACTTGCTCCTCCTAGGGGAGCTCCTCCTCCTTCACGTTTTTTGGTCAAGAACTGTGTCATCATCACCACCTCCTATCATCTGTTCCCAACAGTCAACCCTTTGCTCCGTGGTCTTGAACTTGGATTCTTGTGAAATCGAGCACAGAGCCCCCACCGAGAGACTCGTTCTTCCCTAGGAGCCCTTTGTTGTGAACCTAGGCAGTTGATAAAGGGACTGGTGTACTGTGTCCGGTTTTCTTTTCCCACCAAACCTGATCATGTCTTGATGGGGCAGGTGGTTGCCTTTGAGGCTCAGAAAGGTTTCACCTCTGTAGCGAAAAAGCAGCCAGGTGTGTACCCATCCTCTCTCCTCTCCCACGCCAGCACCCCTGCACCCAGCCCGCCTCCACCAAGACTCAGGGTTGCCCGAGTGAGAAACGCACAGCCTCCCGGCCAAAGGCTGGGTCCCGAGGTGGTCTTTAGGTAGGTGTAGATAACAGGGAGCCTCCGAGCCCTGCCAGCATCACTTGGCCATGGCCCCAAGATAATATTTGAAGTCCTTGTGCGACAGAGTGTCAAAGGATAATGTACTCTTCCCCCCTCTGCCTTACCTTCCCCCAGCGCGGCCAACACTTGACGTCTTTTTATCAGATGAGCTTGGCACTGCCAGGACCTGCTCCTCGCGCCAACGTGGCAGCATCCACAGCCCCTCAGCTTGTTAGACTGAAAGAATGTGCCGTTTTAATTAATGATATGTAAATATCCTTGAATGGGCCGCATTTGCATATTAAGAGAGATTTGCGGAATCTGCGGAGTAATATATTTTAATTAAGGATTAATTAAAAATAATGGGAATTTCATTTCGCCTGGCAGAATCCGTTTAGATTTTAGCACACGTCTGCTTGGGAGTCTGGTAGGAAGGCTCTGTGTTACGATTCCCGCAGATGAGAGAGGCACTCCTGTGTTTATCATCTCGGAACCCCATTCCGGGGAGCAAAGGGAATATAAAAGGGGTACAATTTTCCTCTCGCCTTCCCCAACACCCACCCATCTTCTTTCCTCTTCTTTGTGATTTTAGGGCTGTTTTGGTATTCTTTATGGTAAAGTAAGTAAATGGCTCTGAGACACGGAACACTAGTTGTGTTGGCAATTATGTTAATGGGATGCTATTAGGCTATGATTCTATATGAGCAATTGGGGAGAAGAAATGCCTTACTGAGAGAGAATGATACAACAGACGTCTGTCTTATTGATATAGCTCCAGTGGTGCTTTCTGCATAATTACACTCGGCCACTTTCTTTGGGTGGGGGAGAGGCCGCTGCATTAGGGAGTCGGTGACAAGGGATCGGGGCGAGGGGTGCCCCCTAATCAATGCACAGAGGACATGGGGGGCAGGGCAGGCTCTCCTAGTAGATGTGGCTGTTGGCAGGTGAGCAAAACTTGTTTCACAGAAATCCTTCTCCTCCCTTCTCCTTCTCCCTGGAAGTAGTCTCAAGTAGGGATGGAGTTCAAGCTCGAGGAGGCCTTTCCAGAAGTTGGGTTCTGTGGAGTAGATGCACCGCCTCTCTGACCTTCTGCCTGGGGGTCTACCCTGCTGCCCTCTTCTGAGTTCACGAAACAGATCCCCGTATTCTTGGGGAATCCACTGTTCCCACCCCCGCACATGCTCCCAGCCCTGGATACTGCCGGTCTCCCTGCTGGCTTTTGCTGTGGGTGTGCCCGTTTGGGGGCTTGTCCTGGCCCCTCCGGGGTGGACCTCTGGAAGCCTTTCCCTGCTGAGTTCTAAAGCTGCTGCCGGTTTGGAAATGGGACGGCCAGCTTGCTCTTCCCCGGAGGGGCTGGAGAGAATTCTTCTTGCCCCTCTGACTGCTTCGAGAGTACGAGGGCAAGAAGTAGTGGACAGTCGGAGAGGAAGCCCGACTCTGCCCTCAAGTGACGGAGGCCCCAGGCATGGACTCCTGAGAGCTGCCGAGACAGCAAAGGCTTATTTGGTTTTCTTCCCTTACCCTAACATACCCTCGGGGAGATCCAGGGGAAATAGCCTAGGACCTCTTTTAGAGCTGATGGCCTGAGGCTTGCATCTTTCAAGCAAATTTCCGGATTGTTTTGATGAGTGCCACGCGGAGAAATGCTGGGGAGGAACCTGGGGGCCCAGTGGGGGGAGGCGGGTGGCAATTATGCTTCCACACAGTCCTTTCCAGGAGAATCCCCTGGTGGGAAATTTCAGCACTTCCACTGGAACCTTGAACTCTGTTTTCCCCTTACTCTCATTAAAAAATATGTGTCAGCTGTCCCCCTCTGCTCCCCCACCCCATGCGACTCCCGGAATTCATGAATTTAGGGGAAATCCACCTACGGGCACTGCCGTGATGGCCTTTCCTTGTACGCGTCCTGACATCTCAATAGCCAGCCGGCTGAAGGCATCGGGGTCAGGATTGAAAGGAAGATGGGGTTGAAACAGCATATATTGACGCGTGGAGGGCGCGGGAGGGACTGGGGCTTTCCGAGCCACAAAGCCACTCTGGGACAGAAAAACGAGGTGGGGAGCACGGCAGAGAGAGGGGCAGCAAGTGACGGGGCAAGGCGGCCTGGAAACCGCGGCCTGGGTGCGGGTGGGATGGAGGGGACAGGAAACAAAGCACGGGGTGGGGGGGGGGAGGAGGATCCCAAGGAGTGTTCTCTGTCTGCCTGTGTCCGCACGCCTGTGTGCACTTTGCAAAGGCAGCGGTGCCGTATCTAATGCAAATGGAGAAAATGCAGTTTCTGGTAAGTGTTCCCTAATAAATAACATCAAGTCTTCTTCCCTATCAGCCGGTGACATCCCGCATTTCTCTTCCCTATGCGCCAGCCCAAGACATTTAATGATGTGGTGCTCCTTATGGGATGTGAGGTCCATGCTAATATCTCCCTTGCACAAAATGGTGGGAACAGATTCCGCCCGGCTCAATTATTCTGAACCAACAGAAATCACAAAGTAAATACATATATATTTCACATCCACAGATAGATTCTCTCTCTCTCTCGCTCGCTCTCTCTCTTTTTTTAAAGTCAGTGAAGTTCTACTCTTGCTTTTTCTTTTCATTATGTAGAAATTTGTCCAGGGCTAGTGCTTGGTCGCTGGAGGATTTCATTAACGGAATGAAGTAAAAATAATCAATTTCAGATGTTCCCAGTGTTTGTGGTAATGGTCTCTCTAACAATTCTGATTAGCCGTGTGAGATGGAATTTTTCTTTTAAATGACTGCGCGCTGACGTTCAATATGGGCCAGCTTCGGGGGTGCGAGCATGCGTGTGCGTGCGCTGGCTCACCTGGCGGCCTCCGTGCCTGCCTGGAGCTGCTCGACAGGCTTACATTCATCTGCCCTTTCCCTTCGCTGCTTTGCCGCCTCCTTCATGTTTAATTTCCCCTGTTGTAACCCTGTCCCTCAGCCAGTACCGTTTCTGAAAGGCTGTTCTCCGTCCTTCGCTCCCTCCTTATAAGTCTGGGCCATTTCTGGGAACATGTGTGAAAGGCTGATTTTTTTTTTTTTTTCCTTTTTGTAAGTGGTGGGGGAGGGTAGGAGAAGCTGGTTAAATCTGCATTCGAATCAATGGAAAGCTGCTCGCCATCGCCACCGGGGAGTAAAAGGTTTTCTGTGAGTGTGGGTGTCTGAATCCACGGTATATATTATCCTGGTGGCTCTGCCAGCCCAGCTGGGAGCTCATCAGAAAGTGCTGGCTTGCCCATATGCCTTACCTTTCCTTTCTTCCCCAGACCCCCTTGTACTTTCAAAGAATGAATAAATTAAATTGAAGAGAGTCCGCAGTGGATATTCCATTATTAATATGTTTCTTTTTATTTATTTTTCATGTATTTTTCTCACTCTGTTTTTCTTTTTTTTCTTCCTTTTTCTTTTCTGCGCTCTCCGATCGATTCCCCTGTTGACACACCAAGTCTCCAGCCCTGCCATCCAGCCCCCCCAGCCCCCCCGCCCCCCCACCCCCGTGAACAGGGACGGCGATTCCTCTGCAGCCTGTGTGTGACTCCACACACCACAGAGGGCCACTGCATGTGTGAATTGTTTATACTTCCTCCTTTTGATAAGCTGTCATCTGTGGGCACTGCTCGGGGATTTGATCCCAGTGATCTCTCGACCCCGCGGAAGACATTAAACACCCTCCCGGACCCTTTGCTCTGCCTCCGTCTCTGAACCTTTCACTCTCCTTTAATGAGAATTTCTCCTAATTATTTCAGTGGCTACAGCAGAGGGACTGCAGTGTACTTAGATCTCGATACTGGGACGTGACTGTTATGCTGATAAAGGCAAGAGATCAATAATTTAGGCCCCAGCTTTAATGGCAAAGCTGAGAGCTTAAGTGTCTGCATTCAGGTTGAGTCTTAGAGGTTCCTGGAGTATTAATGATTTCCACGGGATTTTCTCCCCCTTCTTCTTAAGCTGCTGCCGATCAGCATTCCTCTACCTGCTGAATTGTATCTGTAAAGAGATATTTGCCTCATCTCTGCGAACATACGTCTCTGCGGCACATAGATGTGCAGAAGCAAGCCTGTGCCTCTTGTGTGTGTACATGTGATATTCGCAAATGTGGACCCACACAGAAGCACATAGAGACTTCTGTTTTTGTTCTTATCTGGGGAGCATCCTCAGGCACTCAGTCCTGGCTTTTGGGCTACCTATGGTTTGTCCTTTTCCCAGTTCATCTGGTAAATGCTCAGGCACTTCAAAGGCAGGGGGAAATGTCATTCTTTTTTTTTCTCTCTCTCTCTTTCTTTTTTATTTTCTGTCTAATTTCTCCCCTCTGTCTTAAAGCTACAATTGTACTTGACGGAAAGGGGCGACACCAAAGCACTGTACTCCCTCAGATGTGGGTGTGCATGTGTATGTAATAAATTGGGTTCTTATCCACAGTCGTTCTTTGAAGAATTCCAGCAAACCTCTTTGGACCCCAACAAATTATTACAATACACACACATTAACCGGACAGATAAATGCTGTGAAAGTAATCATAGTATACGACACACTTTGTATTAAGGTTGAAAAGGGGGGAAAAGGGGGTGGCATACCTCACTTGAGGTCACTAGAGTGTTCATCAGCTACAATAATGGAAGGCTGCAAATAAGTAATCAGTGCTATCCTCAGAAGGTCAGAGCAGGGCTGCGAATCCCCAAAAAGGGGGGTACAGCTGTCTTCCAGGGAACCCAAGCTCTAAGGGCCAGCACTTCTCTATACTTTTGTCAGCCCAGCCTCTCTGGCATTTTTTTTTTTTCTGGAAAAGTTGCTGACATTTTTAAGTTGCCTGAGGACATTAAGCTCCTATGCATCTGCTTATATTTTGGCATTGGAGACTCTGTAGAGACAGCATTTCTTTCCGCCCTAAACTTCCCAACTGGTTGGCATTCTTAAGGGAATGTGGTGTGATTCCATACTGATCCTAAAATGTGCCACACCAACCACTAGGGGGCGAAGTGACAGACATTCGGTTTGCAAAGGTCTCAGGAGGAGACACTGGGAAACGGGCACAGTGACGCAGTGACCTGAGCTGAAAATAAGACATGGGCATCTGTGGATTCCAACAATGAGCCGATTTCCCCATCCAGTTGACCTTTCAACACGTGGCAGGTTTTATTTACCTTGAACCTGTCCGTCACCGGTCAGCATCACCTCTGCTTCTCAAGTTCATTAAGGTTGGGGCTTCCTACCTTTACATGAGATGGCATTGTTTTGTGTCCCTGAAATGCTTATTTCTAGAAGCAGATCCACTTTCATTGTATCAAGTCTAGGTTTCGTGGGGTCATGACTTAACGCATGAACCAGGGGGAATGAGAAGTTGAACTCTAGATCAGAGAGCCTTAGTGTCTTTGTGTTTGCAGTACCATTCCAGTTGATTCTGTGGCTGAGGTATGCAAATAGTTTTCTTCCCTCGTCCTTGACTTTGCTCTGCTCTGCTAAGGTCATCATTTCTTTGCTAAGTTGGAATGCTAGGCCTTGGTAATTGCCACCAAAACCCTTTTTCCTGTTAAAAGACATAGCCTAGGGACTTGGAGTAAAAGCCAGCAGTCAAGGAGGCCTGAGAAAGCTATAAATAGGCGTGGAATGTCCTGGATAATTCTGTGGTGGAGAAATTAATTCTGAACCACTAAGTACCATTAAGAACTTGATGCCAACTAAATAGGCAGAAATTTTTACAGATGCTGCCAGAATTTCGAAGCCACCCAGTGTGCCATAGCTTCAGGGGAGCAAAACTACTAACTCTAACAAACTGAGAAAATGAAGAAACACAAGTCTGAATCAGTTGAGCCTTGGAGACCACTGATCCTAGGGGAACAGAGACCAAAGGTCATCCCGGGTGGTTGGTTGAAGAAGTCACAGGCTCACCCTACCAAAAGGGTCTTTAGACTTGAGGGGATGGTGTTAGGATTTTCTGGTACCCGTGAAAGTAACCCCTTTCTTTGCATGGTACTTTATGGGTTCTGTATTCCTACTTGATCTTCAAAACACCCCAGGGAGATTGGCGAGGGAAATACAATTATCTCCGTGTTAAGATGAGGATGCCGAGGTTTAGAGGTCTAGAATGGCTTATTTAATGTCACACGGCTGGTAGAGGTCAGGGCCAGGACAACCATCCAGGGCTGAATTCCTCGTCCTGGGCTGATAGGTGATGTCTACAGATCTCTCCCCCAGAAGTGTTCATGAAAAAAATCATAAAACCATTTCATTCATAGAAATGGAAAAGAAGTAAAGGTTCTCTTCTGGGTCTTTTTTCTACCTCTGGCATACAACCCTTAGCACTGAAGAGAATAGGACATTCCTTCCTTTTACCATTCACTTACCAAGTATTAATAGTAATAGCCATCATTCTCTGCTTTCCAAGCTCCCCCCTGGGGGAGAGAGCAGTCTCTGCTTGATTGTCCACCACCCTCACGCCGAGCTTGACGGAGACCGAGCCAGCCAGAACCAGCTTTGGCGAATGGGCTTTCCCCTCCGATGAGGGCATCAGAAGCTGTTCTGTTGTATGCCATGCATCCAGCTGCCCATCATGATGAGGGGTTCATGCACTTGACTGGCTTTTCCTTTCATGTTCTGCCCTTGTAGTTGCAAGATCCTTTCACTTGGTATTACTCATATCATTATGAATGAACTCCAGGACCCCCGTCAGACACTAAAGACTAACTGCGGTCTTCCTGTGTTTATCTCCCACCGGACCTGCTTGGATGAAACCTTTTAAGCAGACCCTGGTGTGGATTGGACATGAAATTTCCACATTTCGTCAGATTGGGTATATTCGTCTGCTCGGGCTGCCATAACACAATGCCATAAAGCAGGTGGCGTAAACAACAGACATCTATTTCTCCCAGTTCTGGAGGCTGGGAAGCTTGAGATCGGGGTGCCAGTTGATTCCGTTCTGTGTGAGAGCCCCCTTCCTGGCTTGCAGATGGCCGCCTTTACCTTGTATCCTTAAGTGGTAGAGAGAAGCTCTGGTGTTCCTTCCTCTTGGAATAAGGGCACTCACCCATTGTGAGGGGCTCCGCCTTCATGACCTCATCTAAACCTAATGACCTCCCAAAGGCCTACCTCCTACTACCATCACATTGGGGATTAGGGCTCCAACATGTGCCTTTTGGAGAGACACAGACGTTCAGTCCAGAACACTAGGTTTTGGACTTTGTGCGGGCCATGTTTGGTGTAGTCTGTATGCCAAGTCTCCTTCCATTTCTGCACTTGGAGTCCGGCGATCTCTCACCCCTTCTCGCTCAGTTGGACCCCCCCCCGCCCCCCGCCCCTTCATGCCTTGCTGGTAGGGCTGTGCTGTTTCCATTTGGCATGAACTGATGCAGTCTGCAGACTCAGTCTCCTCACCGCAGTTCTTGAGCCCACCTTGATAGAGGAAGGCCGGATCACAGTCGCTCGCTGCGCAGAGGGGAGCAAGAAGGAAAAGGAGAGGTTTTGCATTCTCTGTGCTGCCACAGGTCATTCTCTGTATTGCCTGTGATAAACCAGGGCCTCCGTGGGCCCATGAAGTGTTTTTATAACCATGTTGTATTTGCGCCGCCGACTGCCTGGGTTTCCACTTGAAATGCCTTCTCTGCTTTCAGATTCCTTCCTGAACAAGCAGATCCCTTGAGGTACTGGATTTTTATCGTCAAAGTAGAGTAGGGTTGGCTCTAGACCAACAGAGAATGGAATCAAGGACGAACAAAAATATGAAATGAAAATCAAATTCAGGTGGGCCCAAAGGTCAAACCAAGAAGGCAAGACGAAGAGGTATATATATGAAGGTGGAAATTAGAGCACCCTGCTGAAAGCAGATGGTTCCTGAGCATCAGAGGATCTAGAATCTCAGGCCCTGGAGCATGGCTGCCCTGGGTGCTGGGATATTTCAAGGACTTTGGGGCTCTGACACCAGGTCTTGAAATGGGTTATAGTGAAGGGTTTTAAGAGGATAGCCTCTGGAGTGGAGCTGCCTGAGTTCAAAGCCTGGCCCCTCAATTGGCCAGCTACGTGATGGTGAGGTTTTTTGTTTTGTTTTGTTTTGTTTTGTTTTGTTTTGTTTTTAACTGTCCTGTTTCATATGTGTTAGCATTGTTGTTGTTTTCAAAGAGCCGTGCCTGACTCGCTTCTTAGCTGCTGAGAGTTCTTTTTCTCAAAGCTTAAACCTTGACCTTAAGCCGGGGGTTGAGGTCTGCCTTTAAAGGGTCTTGCTGCCTCAGAGTCCTCTCTCCTCATAGCACTGATGGCCTGGGTGGTTTTTTTGCTTTTGCAGAAGACTGTCGTGTCAGGCTTCTCTGATCACTGTCACACCCATCAGGATTCTTGGCCTAGTGTCTACCCCTTGCCCAGCTGGAAGGTACTGCGAAGGTCTCACCATGAATCAGTAGCCAAGCCTTCATGGTTTATGGCAAGAAGAATATCTTCCATGCGTATACTGCCTTATATTTACAAAGTGCATTCATTTGCACCATTTACTGACAGTCTTTAAGGTTCTGTGAGGTCTTAAGAAGTGATACCTGCCTTAGCGGAGCCTCCAGTGTTCAGGAGAGAAGACTACAATACATAAACTGCAGACGATAATGTTCAGGGAAGTTGTAATTAGATGTCATGGATTAAAAGTACAGTGATATTTCAGAGACAAAAGCAGTGGCTTCGAGTTCGTGGCAATTAGAGTCGGCTTCGTCGAGAGGGGGTGGGGTGGGATGAGGTAATGGGGGGAGGCACAGGGGTCGTGGGGGGAGGCAGTTGCCAGCTCTCAGGAGGTTATTGGAGTTAGGAATTACTTCTGCATGGGAAGGGAGTGACAGCTAGGAAGTGGGCCTGCGTGTTGTGGAGGATTTGGGTTAGCATAGCCGTGGATTAAGATGACGCTGTAGACGGAGTGTCTGTGCCCCCCAAAGGTCATCTGTTGAAACCTAATCGTCAGTGTGATGGTATTTGGAGGTGGGACCTTTGAGAGGAGATGAGGTCATGAGGGTGGGGCCCCCGTGGATGGAATTAGTACCTTTATAAAAGGGACCCCAGCGAGTTCCCTTGCCCCTTCTGCTATGTGAGGACAGAATGGAAAGATGGCCATCCATCTGTGAACCAGGAAGCAGGCTCTCCCCAGACACCAAATCCCCTGGCACCCTGATCTGGGACTTCTCAGCCTCCAGAAGGGTAAGAAGTAAATTTCTCTTGTTTGTAGACTGATGGCTACCAGTCTACGGTATTTTCGTTATAGCAGCTCGAATAGACTAAGACAGATAAGATGAATAGGGTCAGATTATGGAAAGGAGACAAAGAGAATTTAAAGTAGGTAGTTCACATATGTATTTTGTCCTTTAATTCACCAACAGCCCTATCCACTCAGTAGTACTGGCCCATTTTATAGAAAGTATACGTGATGATGGATAACACCTACGTCTGTGTGAAGGCGTGCTCTTTCCATTCCAGCATGCATTCATTCAAGGCAGGCTTGCAGGCTAGATGTGGTTGATAGTGGGGAAGCTCTGCGGCTTTCTTACAGGGGAAGTGTGAGTGAAAGGGGAGTTAACCAGTGAAGTTGTTTACCGCACATGGATGCGTCTGTTTCTAGAGGGTGAGGAAATGGGCTCGTGAAACATACAGAGCAATCCAGGAGGCAGACCCGAAGGTGAGATTATGGACTCAGCTCCCAGGATCTGCACCCCTTTGCCCGTGTCCCGGCAGCAGCCAGCCCACTGATACCCACCCGGTGCTCTCTGGGCATCACAGCCTGTATCTAAGGCATGATCCTTTTTGGGTCTGTGACTACAATTTATGATGCTTTCAGATTACCAAACACAATTCGTTTGGCAATGAAAGAAAATAGTTTTGTGATATTGCCTTCGTGTATGGGAAATTGCATTTTTGATGAGCAAAGCTGTTGGCCTTCTTCACGCTCCTGGTTGAGAACGTGAGCTGGTGGCCAGGGCCTTGAGTGAAAAATCCCAGGACAGTCACCCCTCTGCCACAGGCCATCTAGGGGGAAGCGGACTTTAATCCTTGCCGTACGTTAAGCTATGTTTTGTAATCTGTTGGTTTTCATTAGCTGATGTATACACTAATAACTATTGGAGCAAAATAACTATTTCTTAAAGAAGATTCCTGTGATCGAGTGTGTTGTCAGAAAGTGGGAGATGGGGGTTGTGGGTTGTTGAAGGGGTGATTCTTCTCAACACTCATGGTTTTTTGGGGTGAAAAGGGGCATTAAAGCAACCTGGTTGTCTGGCACTTGTTGGGAGGAGGGCAGAGGGCCTCCAAGGAAGAGGACGGGTTTCTGTGTCTTCTCTATAGGGTGGGTTCTGATTAGTTCTAATCCAGGACATTAGTTCCCTTAACCCCTGGTGGTCTGGCTGGGTGGCCCCCTAGAGGTGGCGCTCTTCTTTTCAGTTGCCTCTGAGCTCAACCAGTGGGAGATACTTTATCAGCCAGAGATTGTTTCCTTTTCTGCAGTCTTTACTACTACCAACACAGCGCTAAGGAGACCAAAGTTAAGGGTACCATCTCCACAGGCCCCTCCCTTGAGTCTGGTCTGCAGGGCCAGTGTTACAGACAACTGTTTTTGCTGCTGATGTCCTCTGTTGATTAGGACTTGCTGTCTTCCAGACTCCGGGGGGGGGGGTACCTATCTGAAGATAGAAGGAGCGCTAAGGTCATTTTAATTTAGATTTATCTAAAATGGCAAAGAAATTGAGTCAATGGTAAGGGAACTGTCTTCACGTAGTCTGGGGGAGAAATAAACTACATCACATTCTTCGTGTATCTTCTTGCGCCCAGACCAATGTTTTGAGAAACTGGCTTGCCAATAACTATAAAAAGCTTCCATAGGGTTTCCTCCCACTCCTCATCCTCCCCCTAAAGATTACATGGCTTCCATGCTCTTAATTAACCACATCAAATGTTTTGTTTCCTGGGCTGGGCTTTTTATTCGGTTGATGAATGATACCCAGGCAGGAGATGATGGTGAGGAGAAGGAGGACTCAGAAGCCCTTGTCGAACTCTGTGGGCACTTTGAAAGGGAGAAAATGACTCATGAGGCAAGCAGGGAGCCAGTCTAGTGCGGTGGCCACTGGAGAGGCAGGTGGTCACTGCTAGGACTTAGGGACCTTGGTAGGAGACATGTAGAGGTAGGAGGTAGTCGAAGGGCTCCTTCAGAAGTGCGTGATGGGACACGGTGTATGCGGTCATCTTGGTTTTCACTAATAGTTGGCAGTCCTTTGGGACCTTTTTTATTTTTAAGGTCATGTTATGAGCTCATCAGATTGTCAGCCTCTAGAAGAAAATTGAAAATCATTGGATCTGAGACCTCACATTGCCTTTTAAGAAAAAGTCAAGCAGACTGCCTATATTCATGTAATTATTGTCTAAGTAATTAAAAGATGAAATTTACTGCTACTTTTGTAGCTATTTTCAAGATTTGCCTGAAAAACACTCCCCCACCTGTGACTAATAGCACTAGAGGGTTTCCATTAACGTTCGTGTTCTCATTTGATCTGCGTAACCAACTCTGTGAAGTAGGTTCTTGGGACAGACACAGATCTCACCCCATCTTAAAGATGGCAAATCTGAGGCCCAGAGGAAGGAAATAATGGGATGGATTTCACAAATTAGGTCTTCTGACTCCAAGCTCATGCTTAAAAACACACACACACACACACACACAAACTGATCTGATCTTAGTTGGGCAAGGAATGTGTCATTGGAAATACCAGTGATGATGTGAAATCAATTAGTGGTTTCTTCCTTCCTGGTGGGAATGAGACCTCAGAGTAGAGCAGATGCGTTACTTCATCGCATGTGGAGATCTGGCCCCTACCTGTCTGTGTGTATGTTGGTGGTGGGGAGGACCTGGATGGTTTCCCCAATGCAGAAGGAAAGCCTGTTCTCAGGCAGAGGGTCCAATGCATATTCCATAAGGAACTAGAAATTAATTACTAAAAAATTATATTTAGAAGCTCATAAAACAAGCATTTATTATATTCATTTGCTTTTTTTTTTAAGCAAATTAAGCTTGTTTGGGGGTTACCTGGAAGAGAGGACATGAACAGTTTTAGAAATACAGAGTCAGAAGAGATCCAATTTTAAACTCCTACCCAAGGAGTGGACTTCCCAGTACAACCAGTTGCCATAGGACTGGCTAATGTCGGCTAGATTTTGCCTGAATCCTCCTAGAGGTCGGTAGCAAGAGCACAGAATTCTTCCGTCTCAAATTAAGGAGTCTTCGAGATAATTATTACTTAACTGAAAGTTGTTAGGATATTATGCACATCACACAGGCTGTGTTTTCTCCTGATGGACTGAATCTCCCTCAGTGAAACTTTAAGCTCATCTCTCTGAGGTCTCCCCTTGGACATTGTGTCAAACAAATCCTTTGCTCCTCTGCACGACAGCCGCTCAAATAATTTGAAGACCACTGTCTTTTTTTTTTTTTTTTTTTAAGATTTTATTTATTTATTTATTTGACAGAGAGAGAGAGAGAGCATGAACGGGGGAGGGCAGGCAGAGGGAGAAGCAGACTCCCCGCTGAGCAGGGAGCCCGACGTGGGGCTCAATCCCAGGACGCTGGGATTATGACCTGAGCCGAAGGCAGACACTTAACTGACTGAGCAACCCAGGCGCCCCTGAAGGACCACTGTTTTTATCCCTTCATCTTCTCTTCCCTAAGTTGAACACTCTATTCCTCGAGTTTCTATATGTTACTTACACTCTCTTTGTGCTTCTTCTACCCTTCCACAGACATTTGTGGAGCACCTGCTATGTGCGGGCCCGGCACTTTAAAAAATTTAAACCTTTTCTCTTACAACCTGAGAACTAGGAAAAAGAAAACTGGTTGTGTTCTTTTCCTTCATGCTCAGGGAATAGAAAATGAAGTGTGTGTGTGTGTGTGTGTGTGTGTGTGTGTCCCCATGTGCGTGTTCACATGTGTGTCCACGCATGTGTATGCACATACCCACACACATACATACATGTGTATATTTTAACTATAGGGAATAAAAATCAGAAGGTATATAAATGAGAAAGAAGTTGAAAAGTTAGGCATTTAAAATAAATCTTTTGACTTTGTTTTATTTTATTTTTTATCTTATTTAGAGAGAGAAAGAGCACATGAGCAGGGGAAGGGGCAGAGAGAGAGAGAGAGGGAGAGGATCTCAAGCAGACTCCTCACTGAGCACAGAGCCCGATGCGGGGCTCAGTCCCATGACCCTGAGATCACGACCTGAGACAAAACCAAGAGTCGGATGCTCAACCAATTGAGCCACCCAGGTGCCCCAAATCTTTTGACTTAGATGATTTAACATATTAATTGTAGGGGTGTGGCTGGCTTAGTCAATAGTGCATGCGACTCTTGATCTTGGGGTTGTGAGTTTGAGCCCCACGTTTGGTGTAGAGATCACTTAAATAAATAAAACTTTAAAAAATCGTAATAAAATAAAATATTAATTGTGGAGTTAATTATAGCTGCCTCTTAGAGACAGAGCTGTACATAGATACATTACAGTCGCTCATCAAGGCTCAACGCCTGTGAGGGGAGAACTCCAGCTTCGGCACCTTCAGCAGCTTGCTAGGTTTCGTTCCAGACCAGTATGTAGAATACAAGTGAAGACTTGGTTGTGTGATTTTCCTCAGCAGGCTGGGAACAGGCAGACAGAAACTCAGTGATTGCATGAAGCCAGCGCTTGGTTGCAAGACGGGTGACAAAGAGCTTTAAGGACAAAGAAGAAGTAACGAAATGAACCATGAGGTGTAGCCAAGGATAGGAAAAAAAAAACCCAAAGTCAACAAAAACCAAATTGGCAAGAGATGCATTCATTTAAACTCTGCTATTCACAAAGTTTTGATCTTTTTTCCTGAGGAACTCAGATGTACCTTTGTCTTTGCTGGTAAAAATACTGACTCAGAAATAAAGAGACTTGTTAAATAAATTAATACTATTAGGAAGACTTTGGGGGAATGTTTTAAGTGTCCAGGCAAACAAAAGAGTGCGTTCACATATTTTCCTGGTATATAATGTAGATGCTCAATAAAAATGTGTTAATATGTCACTTCCATACAAGGACAGTATTTCTTTCTTAGAGATTTATTAAAACAGATATGCTCCACCATGGATGTTGTAAGCCCAATGAAAAGAAATGGGAAGAAATCATCTGACTTTTCTATGAACATACTCTCTTAGACAGTCATCCCTAGTTCAAACTGGCCCTTCTTGTTATTCTGAATTGGTGAGAAAATGGCTCATAAATTGCATTTTGGGATCACTCACTGTCTTTGCAGGTGGTTAGAAATAGAACGGTTTTGGTACCGCTCTTCCTGGACCCACAGGAAGGACCTCATTCATCCATCCATCCTCCCCTCTGTCTGCCCATCTGTCTGTCCATTTATCATCTGTTCATTTAATAAATATTTATTGAGCATCTCCTAGCTGCCAGGCACTGTTCTCAGTGCTTGGAAGACATTAGTAAACAAAGCAGGGGAAGAAAAAAAGCCTGACCTCAAGGAACTTTTATTTTCGGAATGATGACTTCTAGTCACTTCATAGCTGCTGTTTTCTATCAATTCTCAAAGTTGGATATAAAACAAAAAAAGCAAAACTAATCGTGTGTGTTAAGGATAACCACGTCCCATATGCATTTTCCTGCTACTATTAGGGAGCCCCCTCCTTCCTCATGCTGCAGGTGGAATTGGAGGCTGGGGCATCAGAAGGGGGTGCTCTAGGGCGTAAACGCCGGGGTGGCTGCCGGGCGGGGGCCACCATGGACAGCAGCCCCTCACTGGGAAACCACTTGAATGGGAGGAAAGAAGTTCTTCCCTTTCCTTTTCTGCTCACCTCACACCTGCCTTCCTCACTGGTGGGATTCCTGCAAGGACAGAGCAGCTCAGGGGCTCGAGGCTTGTTCTTCCTGCTGCTGTGTTCCCATACTTCAGTTCTGCTCAGAAGCCAGGCTGTGAGCCTTCCAACGTGGAGAGCTGTTCACTACGCCTGTCCTGGGGAAGAGCGTAAAAGCAGGAGGAAAGCCTCTAAGGGAGTGGTGATTCTACGACCCTCGTCACCTTTTGGTTGCCAGATATAAATCAGTAAGCGGATGGTAATAACTTACACTTGCATGACCCCGATTAGCATCTGTGGAGTGGTGTGCAGCTTCCAGATGTCCCATCAGGTGTTCTGTCACTTGAGTGCCATCAGGGTATCCTGAGGCAGAAGAGAGAGCCCTGTTCTATAGAAGAGGAAACCCAGCATTTCAAGGAATTTGCCTGGCTTCCTATAGAAAGTGTCCAAAGTAAGACTTTTTTTTCTCAAAGATTTTATTTCTAAGTCATCTCTACATCCAACCTGGGGCTCGAACTCACAACCCTGAGATCGAGAGTCCCATGTTCTACTGACAGAGCCAGCCAGGTGCCCCTGAAATAAGACTTTTAAGCCTGGTCCTGTGATTCCAAAGCCAGTGCTCCTTCTAACTGGCTACATTGCTTCACCTCTGTTATCTTGACTCACACAACAAATGAGACAAGCAGGGTTCATGTCATTATCTTCTGTGTGTTACAAATGGGAGAGCCGAAGTGGAGAGGCTCAGTGCTTTGCTTGGGGTTGCATAGGTGGGAGTAGAATTTGCATTCAAACCCAGATTGTGTGAATCAAATCAAAGCTTTTCTGCTCTATCATCTTGCTTAATGTATCAGGAATCACCACCCCACCTGCTGGTGTGCGCGTGCGCGCGCGCGCACACACACACACACACACACACACGCGGTTAGCTTGGATCCATCACTGAGTAAGCTAATTAAGGGCTGCTGAACCTGGTCTGCAAACTCACTGTGATAGTAAAATGAAGTTTTGCTTTTGATATGTGCTTGTGTTGTACCGTGCACCATTTTCTTCTTTTTAGTATCGATGGGGGGATCACTTTAAGATTTATAGTTATTCTTAAGATTTCTTTTCTGTTGTTTATGTGCAGAATATCTAACAGCTAGACTTACATTTAAAACAGCCTTATGAATATCCTTGTGAATTCCTCAAGCTCAAGCGTACTTTTTGCTTTTTGTAGATGATTCTATAGATAGATCTACCTATCTCTGGCAGATAGCATTTTCATCATGTTTTCCCTGTTTCTTGATACTTTGTGAAAGTATTGCAGAAATAAAAGAACTGTCTTTATTCTTTGATCTCTCTTATGCTTTATGAATTCTGAAAAATTGAGGGAGAACAAAGGAAATATATGCTTTAGTGCTTGCCCTAAGTTTTGAGAAGCAGGTTTAAAAAAATGCTTTAAAATTATTGGAAACCAGAATGGACAGACGCTAGAAAGAAGGATCCTGTCTGGTCAAGGCAGACAAGGATACTTCTCTGACCCCAGCCCTTGGGTTGAGAAGACTGTATTTAAATGTTTCTTTACATGTCCTAGATTCATAGACCTGCTTCTCTGGTATAATGTATATAGATGTTACTTCCTAAGGATAATAAATATGGAAAGAGAATTACTGCCTCACGTATCCAGAAGTCACTTAAAATGGGAAGGGGGTGCTTTTCCTATGAGCTTCCTGAGATAGGGTCCTTCTTATATTGGCAAAAGAGATTTGAGGCATTGGGCTCAATAATGGAACTTTTTTGTTCTTATACATATGTCGTCTTACCTATCATACAGAAAGTAAATAAACTTTATATAGCATTTGTGGTTAAGAACCACTTAGTCTCATGTGTCGAGCTTGAGTAAGAAATAAAAACGCACTTACAGGTATATTGTGGCAATCATCCCCTTGGCACCAGGAGTTCGACATAAATTACTAGAGCCAGGTACCGGTCGGGAAACTGAGTCCTGGAGAGGTTGAGTGACTTCGTCAAGGAAGGCTGTTCCATGCTAGGATCAAGGCTTGAGCCTCGTTCTCTGAATCCGGATTCTAGCTCTGTCTGTTAAGGGATGTCTAAGAACCCAAAGGCATTGGCAGAATCTTCCAGTGTGATTCAGACTCTTCTGCAGCCCACTTCTTGAAGGCTTCCACTGTCATGGCTATTCCTGGGAGATGGGGATGGCTTTTTCTAGATCTCTCTGTGTTATTATTGTTGTTGTTAGCTTTAGTTCTATTTTCATGAAAAATGTACTTTTAGCTCATGAAAATAGCGTTGCAGCAGCTTATCACAGTGTTCCGGAACGGGAAGGTCTTATCTCACCTACAAATTAGGGGCACCTTCATGCTTCCTGGAAGGAGGCAAAGCCAACTTTCCCCCAGGGAACAACTAAAGCCAGCAGGCTCTCCTCCCCTCCTGGACCCCATGCTCTGCTCTTTCTTCCCTCCTACCTCATAGAGGCATGAAATAATGGAGAAGTGTTTCCAGCTTCCCTGCGAAGGGAAGGGGGTTCTGGAGACCAGAGGAGAATTACTACTCATTGGTTCTGTACCAGGAACAATGCTAGGACTTTGATACACGTTTTCGCTGTTATCACAACAGTTCTAGGAGGTAGGCATTATTTCCATTTTCCAGATGGGGAATCGGGACCTGCGTAACATTCCCACACTTGCACGGGGGTGAGAGATTGAAGCCTGGATGGGAGCTCAGAGAGTCCAAAGAGTAAGAGTCCAAAGCCTATGCGCATCCTGTCTACACAGGGCGCCTTCCCTCGTGCAGGAGAACACCTCAGACCATGGCTTCTTGAAGCCTTCTGAGTGGATCCCATTAGGTGCCCATCGCATGGAGGGTCACAGAGGGCAGCACCACCCACTGGGAAGAGCCTGGACTAGGGAGCCAGTCTGGTTTGAGTTTGAATCCTGCGTTAACCACTTACTGTGGATTGCGTTGGCATGCGGTGTAACCTCCCCAGATCTCTCTTTATTCGCTGGTAAAGGGGAAAGCTACCTACAGGGCAGGGGACCTATGAGGATTGGTTTGGAGGGTATGGGCAGAGCCCTCACCTTGTAGGCAGGCGTTCGCTAAAGGATGCTCCTTATTATTATCGTGAGTCCTATTACACTTTTTAAAGCTGACAGTGGTAGGTCCCCTGGAGCCTGCGAGGGTGCGTTCTTCACCAGTCTTCTTGATCTCCGACAGTCTGCCGATTTCCCAGCCTCTCCTCTCTGCCAGCGATCCAGATCTTACCAGGCTCTTCTGTTGTGCCAGACCTGTCTGATCTGGCTTCTTGGGCAGCTTCCCTGGCTCGTCTGATGGGAACAGGGCAGGTGAGACGCCACAGAGGTAGCATCAGGAACACCTGGGCCACATACTTGCCTTGGCTGCCCCAGAATGATTGGAAGGAAGTGCGCATGAAGATGTCACAAGGCAGAAAGGAATGGTGATGTTTCCTTGGGTTCACAGAGGGGAGTCAGTGAGTGAGATCAGGATGCCACTTAACTTCCCTGGTCCCCTGGCCACAGGCCAGCTACGTCCTCAGCCTCGGAGAAGTGTGTTGAACCCATTAGGGAGGCCTTGCCAGTTCCTCAGCCTGGCTGCAGAAGTGTGTTCAGGCTGCTGAATGACAAGCAGGATGGCGCGGACACGGGCCAGGCAGGATGGACAGGGCCATGGTGCTGGAGCACGCCCTTGAAGACTACTTTCTGTGTGCTGGGTATTAACCCTGGAGCTGCTGGGTTCTCGGAAAGCACGGGGGAGAGACGGAGCAGAGAGAGAGTGGCCCCGGGAGACGGCAAGGTCGGTTAAGGTGTAGCCGTTGATCAGCCAGCGTAGAAGCATTTCAGGGTCTAAATCAGTGGTCCCCACGTGTTGGTACCTAACTGTGTATCAGCCCCGCTTATGTGCTGACAGGGATTTTCAGGGCACCTCGGAACCAAGCCAAAAGCTCGTGCCAGGTTTTAAGAACACGTTGTACGTCTTATTGGCAATATGCGGTGGAGAGTCATCTAGGAACCATACCCAGCCTTGGTTTCTGGTACTTTGTGCTGTGTTCTTTTTAAAAAAACTTCTGTAGGGAGAAACTTGTGGACTTAGCACTCACTTAAGGAAAAAGTAACTTTGATAAGAACCAGGTGGGTTTTTCTTTGCCCTTATTGGTTTCGTGTTTTTCAGCTCTCACTAACTCTCCCCAGCTGGGTCCTGCTGTGGGCACGTGTTTGAGACCCTGTGTGTTGTGATATCCCCAAGGTGCCACCCGGGCCCTGGGCTCTTCCCCTTTCTGACTTCCGGTGTTCCCCCAGGCACAGACTTTGGGGAATGCCTGCCTGTCCCTGCTTCTCCTACTCCTGCCAGGACACATGTATGTCATGTCATCTCTTCGTCTTCATTTTTTTCAACCTTACATCTGTATCTTATTTTTTTTTTTAACACACAAGCTGACACTTCCTTTATTTTTTGGAGGGGAGGTGGAGAGGGGGAGAGAGAATCCCAAGCAGGCCCCACACCCAGCGGGGAGCCCATCACAGGCCCGATCTCACGACCCGAAGATCATGACCTGAGCTGAGATCAAGAGTCGGACACTTCACCGACTAAGCCACCCAGGCGCCCCACGGCTGTGTCTTTGAAACACAAGTACACCTGCCTTTAGTTTATCATTAACCGGAAGTAACTGTTCAGACAGACCTGAGGGTAGCTCTTCACGTTATTAAAAAGGAAGTTTTTTTGTTTGGTGGTCTTCACTAGCCGGCTCCCATGAGTAGAGAGATTCTCTGGTGTGTCTGAGTGTGCGCGCAGGTTACTGGCAGCTTAAAGAGAGGTGTGGCACTTTGCTAAGGAACTTTTCACTAAACTTGCAGGTGCTATCAGAAATGGAGGTAGAAATGAATTATAAATAATAATAATAATAAATAATAATAATAAAAAGAAATGTGTTGAGTCCTCTAGCTTTGCAAAGCTCGTGCACACATTTTCTCATGGGTGTAGGAGCTCTCTATCCCTGATCCTTTGCAGGATGGAAGGAAGGCTGCCGCAGATGTTTCTGACAGGGTTGGGGGGTGGGTGGGCAGAAGCCGTCACCAAGAGCCCCTCCGGCTGCAAAAGGACCACGTGTCTGCATCCATTTTTAAGGCCTTCATCCATGACCCATGGCCCTCTCCATTCTCCCATTCTTGTCCTGGTATTTACCTTTCTAGATATCAAGGCTTTGCTCTTCTCCATGAAATGGTTGGCATCTGCAGATTTGGACCAGGAAAAAAAAATAGGATCTGACTTCCTTTTCCTTTTCGAACTCGGGCACACACCCAGCCTCTCACGAAATTGCAGTAGCGCAGGGCTGGGTCTTCCCTGAAGTGGGCCCTCTGGTCGCGGTCTGACCGAGGATTGGTGCGGTGACAATCCATCTCCCCTCCGTCCTGCTCTCCCCACTTGGGAAGAGCTGTGCCCCCTGGAGGGTGGAGCCGTGCCCCCGCCGGCACCAGGGGCCGCATAGAGAGCCAGCGACCTTCCTCCAGGGCTCCTGATATCGAGCTGGGGAATGAGTAATTGGGACTCGCCAAAGTGTTTAAACACCAGAATTGAAATTAATGTCCCCTCATTGCTGGCTAGGCTGACAATACATTACAGCAAACACCTTCCCAAAGTGAAATGAATGTTTGTTTATCCTCATGAAATATACATCAAAACATGTTGGTGGAAGAAGCCCTAATGAGGGAAGGGGCCGGGTTTCTGTTAATTCCAGGCGAATAGTTAGCCCAAGTGGAGGGTTTTTTCTTTCCTTTCCTCTCCTTTCTTTCTTTCTCTCTTTCTCCTTCTCCTTTTTTTTTTTTTTTTTAGAATAACCTGTCCACAGCTGTGTATCTAGGACATTAATATGGGTTTAATGAAAACTCCAGTTGATCTGTCCAAAGATACTGATGAGCATTGCCCAGCTGTATTAATCATCTCCTTGAGGGAGGAAATGAGGGAATGGGCGAGCAGCTTTCTGTCAGATGCCAATCCAGATGAAGAGATGAGAAAAAAAAAATTTTTTTTAACCCTCCATAGCCCCATCCATTTCCTGGGACGTGGATGGGGCCAGGAGGGAACGAGAAGGACCCATGACAGCACAGGAAATTCTGGGGGCACGTGTAACGTTAAATCATTAAGCTAGTGCCAATAAATCCATTACTGTTAATTATATTGAGATGGCCAACGATCCACTGACAATATTCCTTCATTGATTTTCATTCGCGGGGAATCGATGTTCCGGCTTTAATCTCTTTGGTGTTTTCATTTGTTGGTTTCTTGCTCCCTCTCCTCATCTCTTTCTCCCCATGCCCCCGCTCCCCACAGCCATGCCTCCCCCTCCCCCCATGAGCTTTCACAGTCATACAGTTGCCCTCTCACTGGTGATAGAGTTCTCTCCCTAAGTGCCAAATGTTTCTTGATAGGAACAAGCTACATTTCTTTATGGCTTATGGCAAACTGCCTTGATTACTTCTACTGCTGTACCCATTATGTGAATTAAATATGTATTCAGTTGCATGCTGCTTGCGATGTTATTGCAGGGTGACATATGGTACTGACTCAATTAGAATGAGACTAGCATTAGATAACCCTTCTGATTACATGCATCCTGACCGGCTCCTCCTCGGCCTCCCCTCCGTGCACCCGCTCGCTCCAGTGTCTGCAGGCTGCAGGTTTTCATTATTGGTTATCATTGCCACCACCCTGGGTGCGGGCGGGGGCTGGGAGGGGGGGGCGTGGGTCTCTGGGAAAGAGGGCACATCAGACAGACAGATATAAAAAGGTTGCTGGCGGAGGACTAGAAAGGACTCTAAGCTTGGATTGGGAATTAACCTTTAAAATTATATTCTTTGGAAGCAGTTGTCAGGCCTACTATGAGAAGAGACCAGAAAGGTCTCTCTAGGGTTGGAAGATCAGAAAAGAAAAAAAAAAAAAAAAAGACTGTGAAATGGCTCGTGTGTGTGTGTGTGTGTGTGTGATTAGTTAGTTGGTCCTTACCTTAAAAATTCTTCATTTAAAAATAATGCCTCTCCCCCCGGAGTAGAGGCAGTACTTATTCTAACACCAATAGCCTTTCTTCTTCTTTTTTTAAAATTTTTTATTGTTATGTTAATCACCGTACATTACATCATTAGTTTTTGATGTAGTGTTCCATGATTCATTGTTTGCGTATAACACCCAGTGCTCCATGCAGAACGTGCCCTCCCTAATACCCATCACCAGGCTAACCCATCCCCCCACCCCCTCCCCTCTAGAACCCTCAGTTTGTTTTTCAGAGTCCATCGTCTCTCATGGTTCGTCTCCCCCTCCGATTTCCCCCCCTTCATTCTTCCCCTCCTGCTATCTTCTTCTTTTTTTTTTTCTTAACATATAATGTATTATTTGTTTCAGAGGTACAGATCTGAGATTCAACAGTCTTGCACAATTCACAGCGCTCACCATAGCACATACCCTCCCCAATGTCTATCACCCAGTTACCCTATCCCTCCCACCCCACCCCCCACTCCAGCAACCCTCAGTTTGTTTCCTGAGATTAAGAATTCCTCATATCAGTGAGGTCATATGATACATGTCTTTCTCTGATTGACTTATTTCGCTCAGCATAACACCCTCCAGTTCCATCCACGTCGTTGCAAATGGCAAGATCTCATTCCTTTTGATGGCTGCATAATATTCCATTGTATATATATACCACATCTTCTTTATCCATTCATCTGTCGATGGACATTTTGAATAGCCTTTCTTCTTAGAGCACACTTGTATTCAGTGTGCGTTGACACAGGGGGTTCTCATCAGCACCTGACAATGCAGGGAGACTCGGAGTGGTCGCCCCCATTCCATAGATAGAGCAGTGGAGACACAGAGACATGACATGACATGACATCATAATTCAAGGTCATAAAGTCATTTGGTGGCAAAATGAGGAGGACTCCTTAAATATGCAGAGGAGCCTGAAGGACGGTCCGAGGATGTGCTATGAAGTGATTGAGAGTTGTTAAATCTTAAAAACAAAACCAAAAAAAGAGGAGGTATTTTGAGTGTTGGGGGCAGGGGCAGGAGTGACTGGAATATCGTGTCCTGCCACAGCACAATTCATGGCAGAGAACAGCTGACCACAACACCTCCTTCTGAGGAGTAGTTTTCTCTCCTTGATCATGTCGCCATGTTGGAAGCTGTTCTTAGCTGCTGTCCTTTTGTTTTTCCCGCTCTGTCACTTCTGCTCCCCGAGTGAGGACCCATCCTCTCAATCTCATCTGGCCACAATCTGAGGCTGAGGCAGACCCTTCCCTCCAGGGCCTGCAGGCCATCTTGGATTTTCCCACAGCTGACAGAAAGGCTGCTGGACCCCAGAATGCCTGCCTGACTGTTGTACCACCATCCAGTGGGACTTTTTGTCCATGACCAGCTCAAGTCTGTTTGAACATCTGCTGTATACATTTGTGTGTGCCACACCATATGCTAGGGGAAATATAAAAAGTTTACTTGGTGTATGGTCACTGGCCATAGGCTGCTATACCCAGACAGAAAACTAGCATGAGGGTGAGAATAAGTATAAAAGAGGATGGATGGTATGAACTCAAAAGTGCTATGGATGCACTTATTAATCTTAGTAATCCTAGAATTATGCTGTCACTTAGCCTTGAGTATAGGTGGCACTAACAAATATTGCTTGGATGGATGAGTGGATGATGGAGGGAGGGAGGGAGGGATGGATGGATGGATGGATAGATGGATGGATGAGTGGATGATGGAGGGATGGATGGATGGATGGATGGATGAGTGGAAGGGTGGATGAAGGGGATCAGTGTGAACCATGGTAATACTGAGGCAGGTTTCCTTGGAGGCAATGGGGCTCCTTGTAGACAGCACAACCATCCATCCCCATCCTACTCCTCACCACCTTCTTTCCCATTACAGCAATGATCACTAATTTATATAGCGCTTTACATTTGAAACAATCCTTTCAAGAAACACTGAGGAAATAAAGAAGCAAAGAGTAAAAATGATTACCTGTAGAGGCCAGGCGTGAGGGGCGAGTAGGGGTATGGAGACAAGAAAGGGAGCAAGACCCAGCAGTATATGGGAATCATAACACACATATTACGGATGTATTTTTATACTGTAAACACATTACCTATTTAAAAATAATAAATATTAAAACCAAAAAAAGTTTCAGGAGCATCAGCTTACCTAATCTTCATAGCAACTGTGCCTGTGAAGGGGGTGGGTATTTTTATTAGGTACTAATTTCACATAAGGAAACCAAGGCACAGAGAGGTTAAGTATGCAAGGTCATAGAGTTAGTAAGTTGTAGAGTCAAGACTAAACCCAGATTGGGTTCTTTCTACCACAGCATGTGGCTTCTGTGAGCCTTGGCCCAGCTGTGCTGATCCCCAGAGGGCTGCCTGTGTGAGTGACGCCTTCCCTGGGACCTTGCTTTGCAGTGTAACTGTGTGTATACTGAGGTCTCTACGCAGGAGGGAGGGACGTTGGGTAGGGACCCTCCCACTGCCGCTGTGGACATGGCAGAGTTAAACTCCCAGGGGCAGATGTGGCTTGGAGTTAGAAAAAAAGGCATCTCTGAACCGGCCCTGCAGTTCATACTGCTGGGGAAGGGAGGAGACCTCCAACAGGTAGCTTTCACCTGGTCCTTCAGGTGGCCCTGCTGTCCCCTGGGTGCCTGCCGAGGAACCAGGGAGGTACAGGTGCACTTTTTAAAAATTCACATTGAGCCACTTCGCTTTTAGGAAAGAAATACGTTAGTATCTGTTTTTGCTAACTGAAAGAAATCCGAAGGGGATTTTCGCTTTTACGAGAAAAGGTGGGAAGCGGAAATATCGTTCAGCGTTGGCTTTGCAGCAAGAGTTACGGAGGCAGTGAGCACCTGGGCAGCAAGGGGCACCACCCAGCTCCTTCTGGGACCCACCCTCAGTGTCTCAGCCACAAGCTGCTAGAACTCTGACCTGGGTCCCTGAGCACCTGTGCTTCATCTCTGGGTAATTCGTGTATCCCGTAGCAAGATGTATCCTAAGGTATCAGAAAAGCCTGAAGGAGGGTGCCATTGGCCATTCTAGTGTGTTCTCACTTAGTGTGTCTGCTGTTCTGTTTGCAGCTCTCAGGCCCAGCTAGTTCATGGCAAGGCTGTCCCCCGAGCATCACACAGCTGGTGAAGAATGGATCTGTCCATAGACTCCATGAGAGCGTCTACTGCCCCAGACACCATAATGCCTTCCTTTTAGCAACCTGTTGCTCAGCAGAGGTATCTTATGCCCGTTTGCCCTCCAGAAGAGTTAGGACGGTGTCCTCCCAGCCCAGCCTTTATATGGGTCACATTCTGTTTGGATTTCATCTAAAACGGTCCATTGTATCTTCTGCACTTCCTGACCCAGGTCCCACCTCCATGAAGCTTTCTGGGGCTATTCCAGACGTCACAGCTACCCTGTCTGTTGATTCTGAGATTTCCAACTTCCTTCAATAACTTCTAGAAGCTTCTTTGCTTCTGCTGAAGTGAGATTTCTGCCTCTCCAGATGGAATCTCCCAGTTGACAAATCCAATGTACACTCTTTCCAGTTCTAGACTCTTGCTGTATTCAATACCCATGACTTTTCTCTTGTGAAACTTCTACCCCCCTTGATTTCCATTTTATCCTACCTGTTCCATAGTTCTTTGGTTGGGACTTCTCAGTTAACTTCAATAGTGCCTGTCTCTTGTCTCATCACTGAAATATTCCCCACCATTTCTCAGGACTTCATTTATCCCCTCAATACTCACAGCTCACGAATGTATCTGCTTGTAGTCTCACTGCAGACAGGGGCCTTATCTTTCCTGGCAACCTCTGCCTCACCAGGGAACAACACAATGTCTGAACCAAAGCAGATATCCAGTAAATATTTATTGAATAAATGGTAAATTACTAAACCCTGTATTTTCAGCCCTGGTTGATTCTATTTCAGATGTGCACATAGAACTGCCTGGCAGGCATCTCTCTGCCCATGTTCAACCGGGCCCTCCAGCCCTTCACATCCAGAGCAGACCTTCTGAACCTCCCTGTCTGCATCAGTTTTCTCTTCCTGTGTGCTTTCTCTCTTTCATCTGCCCAATCCAGAGAGCTCATGTTTACGCCAGACTCTTAACTTCTTCCAGCCTGCAGCATCCCTCTTCCCCACCTCTCATCTAATCACTGGACAATCTGTGTTGATTCTAGAAGCAGGCATTTATTGAACACTTTATCCCAGGCTTGGTGCCAGGTGAGGGAATACCAAGGTAAACACACCCTAACTATGTCTCATAGCCTCTCCTCCCCGCATCTGCCACATTCCTGGGTCAGGCGCTCACCATCTTTCACCCAGACAGCTACGTTGACCTCCTAGCTGGTATCTCTGCCCCTAATATCTTACAGCTGTTCATCCTCTCTGAGGCCCACCATGACACTCCTAACATGCAAACCTGTTTGCCACACCCCTATTGAGAATTCTTCACTGGCAGTCCCAGTGTCAAAATCGACAGCCCCGAAACTACAGTTGTGAAGTATGTCACAAGGAATTTTGATACTCATAATAGGCTAGGACCTGAGATTCGCAAATTATTTAAAATTTTTAACTAATTCGGGACGCCTGGGTGGCTCAGTCGGTTAAGCGTCTGCCTTCAGCTCAGGTCATGATCCCAGGGTCCTGGGATCGAGTCCTGCATCAAGCTCCCTGCTCCGCGGGGAGCCTGCTTCTCCCTCTCCCTCTGCCTGCTGCTCTCCTTGCTCATGCTCGCTCGCTCTCTCTCTCTCTCAGACAAATAGATAAGTAAAATCTTTAAAAAAAATTAAATAAATAAAAAGTAAATAAAATTTTCAGCAATTCAAATGATCAACATTCAAATGTCGCTTTCACTCACTTGAATTCCTGTATGCTTTCCTGAATGGAAGAGAAGTAGCTGGGAAATGGGCATTTCTCTGGGCACACACGCTGGAGTCGGCCCTGAATCTGAGCATCATTGAGCGTGCGTCCTAGACACAGCATTCAAATCTGCAGGATGAACAAGGCCTTGGCATAAGTCCACGAGTCTCATGATCTAGCCCTTGTCTACCTCACCAGGGCTATTTCCTATCATTTTCTTCTATCTCGTGGTAGGCTACAAATACGTGGAGTTCCCTACAATACCTAACACTTGCCACTTTTTTTCTTACACCTTTGAAGATTGTCTCCCCCACCAGGGATTCCCTGGACCTGCCATCCCTGAAGTAAACCACAGCTAATCATTCAAATCCTAGCAGAGGCCTTGTCCATGTACTCTGACTCAGTTCTAGATTTTCCTTCTTCTTTCTATTCATTTTGCCTTATATATTCCTTCATTGTAACATATATTACCCAGCCTTTGTAATTTTATTTTTTACATGTTTATTTTCCCATTGGACTGTAAGGAGGTAAATGCCTTTCTATATTCTTCCAATTGTTGAGGATAGGCTTGGGCATTTAGTAGGTGCTCCATAATCATTCACTGTATGAACTAGGGAGTCACATGGGTACATCTTCTCCATTAGTCCCAACATTCTCCAGAGGTAGGCAACTTTAGTACCATATCATATCTTGATGGACTCAGAGAGCCCGGGACAGGGAGTCTGAGGAGTGAGCCCTAGCTCATCCATGAGTGGTTAATGGCCCCAGACATGTGACATAAAACGTATATCCACCTGTTTCTGTGTGCATGGTCTCTTTGTTGGGAGAGTCCTATGAAATGGTTGCTTAGACCAAGTTGGAAAATACATATTGGGAAGTATGAGTAGGATGTAACAGGTAAAGTGGTTGGCGTTGATGGTGTGGCATTGAAGGTCTAGCAGAGGGCTCCGGGCAAGAAGTGGAGACCCTGTGGGGGTGCCTGGGTGGCGCAGTCAGTTGAGTATCTGACTCTTGGTTTTGGCTCAGGTCATGATCTCAGGGTTGTGGGATTGAGCCCCGTATCAGTCTCATTGCTCAGTGGGGAGTCTGCTTGAGATTCTCTCTCTCCTTCTCCCTCTGCCCCTTCTGCTTGTGCTCTCTCTCAAATAAATAAATCTTAAAAAAAAAAAAAAAAAAAAGAAAGTGGAGACCCTGTGGTTATTTGAGCACAGATGACACATACTGAAACCAGAGTTAAGGACTTTTATTCTGATAAAAATGTGCAGGATGTATACTAGACTGGAGAGGGATTGAAGGCAGGGATGTCAGCCAGGAGACAAGAGGACCTGGGGTCTAGGTAGATGAATGGTATTTTGGGAATGAAAAGTCTCAGACTATTTCAAAAGAAAGATTAACAATGTATGGTGACCATCTAAATATGGAAGTTCAAGGAAAGGTAGGAGTCAAGAATATTTAATTTAATTCATCGATTTAATTCATTTAATTCATCGATTAATTTGGATTCCACAAAAAGTTTGAGATGGGAGATGACTTACTACAATGAAAAAGTATTTAACGATATAAGTGGCCCCAAATAGCCGGAGGATGTGGTCATAGGTGCCCACTTTATCATGTAGCTGTGGGAAATGAGGCTTTGCCAGGATTGCCCTTGAGGCGTTTGCTGCACTGTGTGCAAGTTTAAACTGGACTCTAAGTTGTCTTCCATCTCTTTACCTATGTGTCTGTGTCTCAGGTGTTACTGGGAGAATGGGATCGGCATTAATAAGAACAAGGCAATTGGGAAAGGGATGGAATTGGAATACCTGGTAGGCTTTTGTTCATTTCAGATCGTGGTCGATCTTTCAGTTTCATAGAATATGGTGCTGGCTTCTGTGCATTGTTGATTTTCTTATTGGGTATGTGTTTGACATTCATTCGATTTTGTCTCTCCAGAGACAATGTGTGATCTGTGAGAATCATGCTCTATTTTCCTGTGATTTCCAAGACTTTGCCTTCTAGATCTTGCACCTCCTTTCTGGGAGGAGCCCGAATTTTTTGTGGACCAGAGTCAAATATAGTGAGAAAGAACTTTGATTTTGGAGTCAGACTGACTTGGGTTTGTGTCCCGAATCCTCCATCTACTGTGTGACATTAGGCGGGTTACCTAACTTCTCTCATGTCTGTTTTCTCAGTACTAAAAGTGGAGATGGTAATATCACCTACTTCATAGGGTTTGGGAAGTATTATGATAATAATAGCTAATATTAATTTAGGGGTGGTATACCAGGCACTGTGTTGTTTATGTTCATTATTCTATTTAACCCTCCCTGCAAAGCCTATAAGGTAAATACTATCATTGTCCCCACTATATTGACCAGTAAACTGAGCTCAGAGGGCTTAAGTAACTTGCCCTAATTACCCAGGTTGGAATTGGCAGAGTAGGGGTTTGAACCTAGGTTGAATGACTTTGACAGCTTGAGCCCTTAACAACTGAAAGCTCCGCAGCCTCCCAAATCTCTCTCTTTCTATGAAAATCTGAAAGCTCTCCTAAGACTCCCATTTAAGGTAATCACCCCTTTTACCATGTTCCTATAACAAAAATGCCTGTAGCTTTAATTAGCATGTATTTTCTACTTATTCGTCTCCTAATTTTAGCCAGTTGTTCATATGTCCCTCCCTCTTCATTGAATTATAAACTTTTGAATGTAGGAGCTGTGCCTACCTATGCATTTTCCCTCCAGTGCCTTCTTTATCCATAGGCGTTCTCGGTCTTGATTTGTTGGAAAGAAATTCTATGAAAGGCTCAGCTTACTCTTTCCCTAGGGGCCATCTTTGGTGCTGTGAGGTCACCTTTGCCATTCTGTTACCAAAATAGAAAAATTCAAGTGTCAAGGAGTCCTATCAACAGCACCAATGAAATGTGACCATTTAAAATAATGAAATAATGTCACTTAGTCTGATGATGGCCTTTACATCTACTCTCCCACCCCCACGCCCCCAAATAAAAAGTCATAAAAGCAGAAGTGATCTTTGCCTCAGTAAGTTAGATTGTTTGTGATATTTGGAATTGAACTAGACAAGAAATGAAGTATCAGGAACCGGTTCCTCCTTGCCTCTGGGCATCAGACATGCTGTATCCCATTTGGTCTTAACTTCTTCTCACATTTGCCCCTTCAGTTGGAAGGCAGGCATTATTCTGAAGCTTTGCATAGACATATGGGGTTCTGACCTTCCCTTGGTGGGGAGCAGGCCTGGGAAATCGGTGGGGGTGAATTCCCAGGGTACCCATTATCAGGAGGGCTGGGCCCTGAGCCTATCCTTTTCCCCATTCTGCCACAGACTGAGATGGAGCAAAGAAAGCCGGTGGCCCCTTGGGTAGCCGACAAGGGCAAGCAAGAATGCCCTTAAGGTTAGAAGTACTTGTTAACTGCTCTCGGGTGCACAGTTGAATGATAATAATGGTCCTGTCGGTAAAAACAGTAATACACAGAGTATTTCATACTCATCAAAGCATTTTCTACAGTGTGCCTCTTCTTGTTGTCGAATAGAAGGAATTACAGGATTGCGTTTGGCAGTGTTCAGTGGAAGGCCTTTAGTTGTTTTTCCCGTTTCGCCCCCTGTCTCTTCATTCTTTCCTTATCCCCAATGATCTCTCGGATAGTTACAGCTCACCATTCAGAGCTCCATGTTGGCAGCCTCGCCCGTCTGTCCAAAATAACGGGGAGCCAGGATGTTAGCGTAGAAGGCACCGTGGACTGGGCAGTTGAGTCATCAGAGTGCCCAAAGGCCACCCCCCAAACCTCTTGGATCGTATTTCAGACATGATTCCAGCTGTATGGTGGTCTGGTTTTCCAGCTTGGTCTGATCTTACCATACCTGCATGGTAATCGCTAATATTTACTGAGCATGGTTAGCAGCTGCTAACTGTAGATCTGAAACGGTTACAGATACTAACTCAGGTAATCCCCACCCCACCGGGAGCGAGGTAACATGTTTGTCCCCACTTTCCCCGCGAGGGCACAGCACAGAGGGGCTCGGAAACAAGGTTCCAAGGCCAAGAGTCAGGTCTGGCTTCCATGATCTGGTACCACAGCCATGCTCTTTACTATAACACGCCTCTGAAGAAGAGGAAACTCCAGGAGGCAGTGAAACTGTACGAAGGAGAGGAGAGAACTTACAGAGCCCAGCAGATGGAGTTTATGTACAATAGACCGGCTGACTCCCACCTAGCCGTGGGTCTGGGTGGTAATTGGCATTCATAATGATAAATGATTCAGGTCACGAAGAGGAAGCCAAATTATGTTCAGGATTATCCATCTACCTATCTATGTGGATATCTTTTGAAGAAGCTAGATGGAAATATACATGCTTTTAAATGATTGACATCCAGAATGATGAAAATACACACGGTTTTGGTAGCCCCCCAGAACGTGGACACGAAGCAGCCTTCCGGAGTGATTTATTTCTCGGTGTAATGCTTCCTCGCCTTGCTGCCTGCTCTGGGGTTCCAGAGTTGCGGCTCCCTGGGTGTCTCCCCCAGAATAGAGGTTGCGGGGGTCACGGGACCGCCTCTACCCCTTCTCGCTCCAGGAAAGATGACAGGGCTGGGCCCTGTGTTGCTCTGCTTCTGCCATGGCAGGTAGAGGGCGTGCAGTGCGGTCAACATCAGTCCCTTCGCGAACCACCATGGAAATGGAAGGGGGGCGCTCGGGATTCGAGAGGAGAGAGGAGAGATCACTTCTTTGTCTGCAAGGGAAGTGCTGTGACTGTCCCTTCAGGTCTATGGGGGTGTCTGTTGGATGAGAAGGAAATTCTTCTCTTCTTGGCTTCTGCCTCCCTGAGCCCCTTTATTTTATTTTTGTTTTTTTCTTCTTCTCTGCCTTTGTAGAATCATATAAAATAAAAACGCCCAGCAGAAAGGGAGCTGTGATGCTGTCGTCCCTGGCGTTGATGTTATTTATTTTCCTCAGTTGCTGCTCTGGAAGCCCGGAGTTGACAGAGCGGTTTTGTAGAATAGAAACATTATAGACTGTTACTGTCAGAGTGTTAAATGTGATGGATAGAGAAATAGAGGCGAAGGAGGGGACTTAATACTGAGAGCCAGGGTGCTCATGGGAAAATAAACCATCCGCATATAAGAAATGAATGAGGTAATGTGGCGGGAGGTAATGGGCTTTCGCAACATGCCGGAACAGAGATGCTTATTACAGGGTGCGCTTAACCCTTGGCACGCCGGCTTCCCTTTGTGGGTTCCGGGGCCTCTCGCGGGTCCATCTGCGGGAGCACGTGGGTGGCTTTCCTTCAGGCGGGGGAGCCGGCGGGCTCGGAGCGGCGGAGACGAGCGTGTTCTTAATGACGCTGGGGGAGCTGCCTGCACATCACCGAGCCTCGGCAGCTCCCGGGGAGGGGGCGCGGCTGGGGATCCCCGTGGCCGTGCAAACAGGCCCTGATTGCCAGGGGAAAGGAGCCGGGGGCGGGGGGTGGGGGGGCTCTGCTGGTTTCTCCACCAGAGACCCACGGGGAAGGCGCACTTCCGTTACTTGGGAGAGAAGGAAATTCGTGGTACTTGGCTCCCTGGGTGACCCCCGAAGATGCTCTGCTACTTTATGTAGTCAGCGCCTAGCCGGTTGTGCGTTGACCAGAAGGTGCTGGCTTTGCTGTAAGGTGGGGAGGAGAGGGGCAGAGAGGGTCATCTCTATCACTCCTTGTCAAGCATGGCGCCTGCTGGGAGGTGAGTGTGTCAGGTGGGGACCCTGCATCAGACCGGATGATGGGAGGGACCCCCCGCCAGGCAGCTGGAGGGAAGTGAACTGAAAGGTGTTCGGGTTCAGCGAGCAAGATGCTTTTCCTTTGCACTGGGTTCCTGTGACCTTTCCCACCCACTTTTGCGTCCTGATGGTGGCCAGCTTTGTGTCCTGTGTATGACGAGCATTTGGTCAATTATGAGGACTCAGTCGATAGGGCCCCCATCTACCTGCTGGGTGGCCCTGAGTGAGTCATGTAGTCTGTGGGTGTCAGTTTCCTCATCTATAACATGGATACATTTATTATCAGGAGTAAACATAATCACGCTTATGAAAGCGTTGGCAGGCTATAAGACATTGTGCAAATACCAGACTATTACCATTATTTCTGTTGTTAGTAACGGAACAATAACCAGGCATTAAGTGATAAGGTGAAGAACTTCACCCAAGAAATAATGTTTTCAAGCCAGCAGCTGCACATGCTTTAACCCCAGGCAGTGCTGTTCTGGGCTGATGGTAAAGTGGTGGTCACATGGTCAAGGACACCGCCCTGGTGGGATGTTTATATTGTTGGCACTGGGTCAGGGGGACCCAGGGGACCACTATCACCCTCGAGCTGGGGCATTCCTCCTCTCCTGTTCAAAGTTTTCACAGAACCACCAAATTTGGGAGTGAGAAGGACTCATAGGGAATGTCCGTCATTGGCCTTGATTTGGTTCGGAAAGCGCTTCCTGCTGGAGCACTGACCCCACCTCCCCGCAGCTGTTGGATTTTCCCCTGGAGCTCTCCCATCTAAGATGTTCTCAGCCCATCCTCATCCTCCGAGATCTAACTGCTGCCTATGAGACCCTGCCACTGAGGGCCCTGTCTTTATCGTGATGGTCCACATCCTGGGTTTTGTTTTTTTGTTTTTTGTTTGTTTGTTTGATTGATTGTCATGATTTCGAAGGTCCTTAGTATTTTCACAGGAGCAGAAGGACCGAGGTTCCTTCTAGAAGGACGTAGGCTGGCATGGTCTGCCACAGTCTGGACTCTGCTCTGGGTCTCAGGCCGCCATAGGGCGACCACCAGCAAGGTGAGGGGCCAGTCTGACCTTCCTGTTTCCTTTTCTCTGGATCCTGTCCCCACTCCTGGGTCCAGACCTGCCAGGCAAGTGGGAAGCCCTGCTTTCCCCTGCCCCTCCTGGGATGCTTTCTCCTGTTTGTCCTCTGTGCATATCCGGTCTCTGTCTGTCCTTTGCACTTTGCTGCTTCGTACTTTTCTCAACAACCACAGCCTGTAGTGAATTTTCCTTTCTCCTGATTCCTCAGATTTGTACGACTCTGTGCAACAGGTAGCTCTTCACAGTTTTCTGGTGTTTCTCTGATTGTTTCACATGAGAGTATCTTGTCTTATGAAGGATAGTAAAAGTTTCCTGAGAAAAGGGCTATGTCCTGTATATATATATATATATATATTTGTTTTCTTATAACTGGTATTACACTACCCTCTCCTCTATTGATTTGTCATGTATAGCTTTCTTCTGCCTATTTCCAGTCTCCCTCACCAGATTCCCAGTTCCTTCTAGAAAGAAGCATTATCTGAGGTATCTTTTGCTGTCACAGATCACCTAGTATATAAGCTCTCTTGCTATTTCTTTAGCTTATTGGACAGTTTTTGACAGAAAAGTGCTCTTCCTGCCCTTGTCTACTTTATGTGCTCAGACACCCTTATATCCAGCCTCGAATGGAACCGGAATGGATGTTGGGTGGACGTGAAGAATAGTCCCAGCCGGTGACAGGATCTTGTCTCTCGGTAAATAATACAGTCGTGCGTTAGGGTTAAGAGTAGCTCTGAGGATGAAATGCGCTGGTGCATCTGAAGGGTTTAGACCCGAACCTGACACCTGGCCGACTCCAGAACTTGTGAGTTACAGCAGTCGTGGCGTCAGTGGTGATCGTGATCCTTGAAAAGCAGAAATAGTAGCAATAATGCCCGATGCCCGCCGGTCTGCCTTTTGTGCTCCATTTATATTTTGAGGGAGTTCCACCTGTAATCCTATTTGGATAGAGTCTATAAGCTGAGGACTACCACCACCAGACCCTCTCAGTGTGAGTCTGCCTTGGGCAGGTGGGATCCTTCTGCCTCTTGCTTGTTCTAAAGGCTGGAGCCTGTCATGGTATCTTCCTGAGTGTCTCTGTAGTCCCAGATACTCTCTTCACATATGTCCCTCTAAAAGCCAGCTCCATTTGGCTTCATGAGGGAGGCTACATTTTCAGACCCAGCGAGGTACAAACCCCTGGTTTGGTTTGAAGTGTACAAGAACGACAGTGATGAAGCAAGAGGGGAGATCCAACTCTGGGCCTTTCCGGGAGACTGGCTCTCTGCATCCAGACCCCACTAGGATGCATAAAATGGGAGGGTATGGAGGGAGAGCAGAGTTCAGGGGAAAGGCAGAACGAGGTAAAACTTCCAGGGCAGTTCTTTTCCCTTGTTGATCACCTATTTTGCTCAATCCTTTCTTTTCTGTCTCAAAAGGCACAGTTCATGGTGCCATCAGTTTCACCCCCTGGTCCCTCAGAAGGGGGTGTACTGAGGCCCTTCGTATTGGAGAAAGGGAACGCGATTTGGGTGGGAACTGCGAGACCAGTCAGCTTCTAGAATAAGCTGGGCTACTTATAAAATGCAGAGTCCCAGGCCCTGCGTCCACAGGTTTGCTGTCTGGCCTCGGAATCTGCATTTCATAAATACCTCCCATGAAGTAGATGGCTGCCGTGCATACCTTACTCCTTGGGAAATACCTCTACCTCCACCCATCTCCCATTCCACCGTGGTGGTGGCTTGCTTCCTGGCCTTGAAGCTGACGGTCCACTGCCCTGTGAGAGCATTTTCAATGCAGCCTCGGCACTCACTTCACCAGCACATATAAAAAATGAGAACAACACAGAGAAGATTAGCATGGGTCCTGCCCAAGGATGGCGTGCACATGTGTAAGGCATTTCATCTTGTTTCACTGAGCTCTGCATGTGTGGTATATGCCCCCACATTTAAAAAGAGCATCTCTTGTCCTTTTATGAATGCCCCTATGACATACGACCCCAACCCAAGAACTTTTGACCTACATCAAGAACCTATTTTGGGGACACCTGGGTGGCTCAGTCGGTTAAGCGTCTACCTTCAGCTCAGGTCATGATCATCAGGGTCCTGGGATCGAGCCCCACATCAGGATCCTTGCTCCACGTGGAGACTGCTTCTCCCTCTCCCTCTGCTGTGCTCTCTCTCTGTGTGTCAAGTAAATAAACCTTAAAAAAAAGAACCTATTTTGAAGAGACTGAAGAACTGGTATTATGGATCCAGAATTTTCCTATAGACAACTGTTGTTGAAGGGTTATTAAGACACATGTACCTACACCTTTGTTAAAAACTCTAGTTTGTAGCAGTTCCAGGGAGGGGCGGTCGGAGGGAGCACGGTGCCCCTTGTTCCTCCTGGTGCCTCCTGGTAGTCTGAGGTGGCTACTGTCCTGATACTTTTAGTGTCTATTTATTGGACACGGGTCAGAATGTCTGAGGTTTGAACTGGGCCAGGGGAGCCCATGCTAATGTTGCCTGAACATTCATGGAGATGGGGATCATGAAGGGAAAGTAAGAGGATGTCCTGGACTCACATTCACTGACATGAACGTGCTCCCAAGCTCCAGGTTTTCCAAGATCACGGAGATGTGACTGTATTTACTCCATGTCACGTGCACTGCCTCCTTCTGGTAGAGTTGCTGATGCCTTTGGGCGTTTACCCGTCCACACCAGAACTTCCATACTGGAGTGCCCTCTTCACTCAGAGTTGGCTGAGTTGTGTTTGAGAGTGAGCGTGTGCACTCACATGGGTATATATTGCGTGTGTGTATGTGAATATGTGTACACCTGTGTTCAAGTGACAGGCCATCCTCATGGTCTCTTGGAGGGACTTCGTCTACGCCAGAGTGCAGAGGTAATTAACTTACTGCCTCATTTCCACTGATGTCCAACCATATAATGTCTTCTGATGTTTGAAAAACGTGGTGTTTGCAAAGATCCTTGTTCCTCTCTGACCTTTCGCACTGTGTGATTATAAATGTGGGAAGGCAGGGAACTTCAGGGTGATGGTGTAGAGGTGTGACAGAGAGATGTCTCTAGGGCAGCTGGATTGTGCATGTGGTGGATTCCTTGGTGTAGGTTTGTATCATTGGAGTTGAGTTGTAATGGTGGGACTGGGGGAGGGAGAGAGAAGGACACACACAGACATCCGGACACACACATAGACAGACATCCAGATACAGACAGACAGACAGACACAGAGACACCTAGACAAACACACACACAGACACACAAATACAGACACACACACACACACAGACACAGAGACACCCACAGACAGACAGACTCACATACACACAGAACTACAGAAACACACATAGACACACACACGTTCAGATACAAACACATGGACAAACAGACACACACATACATAGACGCACAGACACACACACACAGACACACACACACAGACACACACACACACACAGGGTCTTTGCTGATTATCACGAGCCTAAACTCATTCCAGCAGAGATGACCTGTTAGCCAGGAGCCCAGGCCTACAGGTGACAAGTTGGGCATCTCTCTGGCTGGTCACAGCAGCTTCTGCTGGCTGCACTCGGCTTCCTGTCTGAACCGAGAAGCACAGATGCTCTCAGACCCAAGACAGTTCGGGAAGGAAAAGGGATGGTTCGTCCTCTGACCTTTCCTAAACCTCTTCTCCACACAGATCCAACAGTACCCATGAGGACCCAACCACCTTGTTACGGTGGGCTCTGGCATTCAGAGCAACTTCCCTACAAATCTCTTTTTATTGGCATTTCCTCCAATTTAACCATCCCTGAATTGCATTTGAATCAGTTGAGAGAAAGAGAAGGGGAGGAGGCTCCCCCCCTTGCTCTTGGAAAAAGCAGCTCACAACCAGCTTTATTTGGTAAAACGCTGCAATAGATGCTTGTCAGAAATAATTTATTCCTGTTAGCTGTAATCTGAAGGAAAACAGATACAAGTCCTATAGTTAAAAAAAAAAAGTAAAGTAGTCTTGCTTTCGCTGACAGTACAAAGGTGTCATATACAAGAAGGATTGACACAGACCAAGGGGTCTTGTGGGAAATATGATAATAACTATAAAGAAGACAGATTATTCCCCAGTTGCCAACATTCAAACCTTTTTACAGTCAGTTCAAACATATAAAACTTTATTGCTCTAGCAGAAAGGGGAACAATTTCTGGTTGCACAGCTTTCCCAGGGCTGGGTTTATACTGTCTGTGTTATTGGTCTATAGCGGCATTTTAAAGTTTATTGAACAAGACTTTTACAATTGAAGGAAGTATATAAAACTGTAAATTTATTAGATTTTTCAGGATAAGTGCCCTTTCTAGTTGTGCTCAAGAATTCGGAGCTACGAGAAACTGCTAGTTACAAGACTTATTAATATTAAAGACTGAGAGTACGCACATTTTATACCTTAACCGATCTCAAAAATAATGTTATTATATTACTGGGATTCAGAGCTTAGAAGCTACAGAATTGGATGGATACACACATGTAGGACTCCAAGTACCAGACGTGTTTATTTTTCGCTGGCTAAAAAGTTAGCTTTTGTTATATCTTACTTTATTTGATTTTAACACAGTTGGTCAGAATACTCCTCTGTTCACTGAAGGATGTCTCGGGTTTTTTTTTTTGTCAGATCCTTGCTGATTTCCCAGCATTTCTCGGTGGAGGGCTATAACATGAGTGCAGGTGGTGGGTTTTCAGAGCATATTTTAGGTGAGGTCATATATCGTGGCGTCCCCCCAAAGCAGCTATACATTCAAGTAATCAACGCGCTACTAAAAAGAGTTCCCTTTTATGTTTTTCAGCTTCTCATTTTTCATTTCTTTCCTTTTAGGGACATGACTTAAGGAATTTTGCAGTGTTTGTGATAATCTGTATCATGGTTTCTGACTCTCTGCACCCTAGACTTTTTAGGCTGGAAAAGTCTTTGTTGAGGGGGCTGTGCTGTGTGCTGTAAGGTGTTCAGCTGCATCTCTGTTCCTTACCATGGTAGCCGGCATCCCCGTTATTCCGTGGGGACAACCAAAAATGTCTCCAGATGCTGCCAGATGCCCCCCGGGGGCATAATCATCCCTTGTTAAGAAGCACTCATTTATACAATATTATCATATGTCTTTGAAAAAATTTTTTACTGTAAAACAGTAAATGATGTGGGTTGTATCTAGTAATTAAAAAAACTATAGTTACCGGATATGGTAAAGGATGGGCTTATTTAGGGCGCCTGAGTGGCTCAGTGGTTAAGCGTCTGCCTTCGGCTCAGATCATGATCCCAGGGTCCTGGGATCGAGCCCCGCATCGGGCTCCCTGCTCCGCGGGAAGCCTGCTTCTCCCTCTCCCACTCCCCCTGCTTGTGTTCCTTCTCTCACTGTGTCTCTCTCTGTCAAATAAATAAATTCTTAAAAAAAAAAAGGATAGGCTTATTTACTTTCAGAAATATCTAACTATGGACTTCTCTTAAATAGTGTGTTACCCAAAGATTATAACATAACTCAGTCTTTAAAATATGACATATAATTTCTCAGGACCACATTGCTGTATAACAGGAAATGTCCTGTTTGCTTGCCTAAGTCCGAGGGCATGTGTTTACAGGTATGTCCATCTCTGAGTCTGGAGTGCATATTCTTTCTGTATTGTCTTATGATTCACCACTTATATATGTTAGCCTCTTTGATTTTGAATATGCATATGCAGAACCATATGTATATATACATAGACATGTTCGTATTATGTGCCCTCACAGCAAAGGTTTTCAGAAGTACAGAGACACTTTGATTATAATTTTCTCACTTGACATGTTTAATTTTGAGGTTCCATCAACTTGCCTTTAATTTTCAATTTGTGTTTGAGAATTTTTTTTAACCTCTTCAGAAGGTTTTATTAGTGGATACATTAAAAACATTCAAAGAAGTTGTTTATAGCACCTGTTCACCTTCCTGCCACCTAATGTTGTGTAAGTACCTACCCTCGAATGGCACTTTGATCTGGGATTTTGTGTTAATTTGCCTAATGGCTATAGCATTTACAGAATAATTAAGACAATATGTTTTCAAAAGAGAGTACGTTTTAACAGGCCTTTTGGTTTTTTATCGCTCGCATTTTGGAATTCTACGTTTGCTTTTTTCCCCCTTCTTTTTAAAACTGTTAGACACTTGGGACTTAGTGAGGGGTACCTGGAAAAGTCTTGCTTCTGATATTATTTTGGGGAGCCACTGATCTTTTCTGTCGCTGTGGCCTTGGGTGGTTGGTGATGTTCGCCATGAGGCAATGTGTCTTTTCTCCTCCTCTTGCCATCTCTCCAAGTCATTGGGCCCTTATGGGTGCATCAGAGATTTTCTTTTGTGAAGATGTGTGACATCCCTAAGAAGTATGGGATAACTCACTGAGTCACTAAATGTTGTTCTGATACGCTGGATATGAACTATATGATTGGAAAGCAGATCATACAATTGGAACACTGGTGGGTCTTGGTAAGACACCTCTGGTGATCTCTCAGCAAGTCAAAGGATGTCTTCACCATCACCCCTCTAGTTACATCTGGTTTCCTTAAATCTTAATACACCTTGCTTGAGTTTTTAAACTACTAATACCCATACCCGTGTGGTACCCATTGTGAATGACACTGTGGAGTCACACATGAGTAATGTGCCTGTCTTTGAACTTGGCCATCAGAGAAGGTGCTTGGCCCCTATTTGGTGGGCTCCCATCCCTACAAATGATCGCATCCACACTTCGTGGAGTTAAATCGTGCATACAGTCTCTGATGTAAGTCGTAATGAGAGCCTGAAGATGTAGACACACTGAGTCAGGTGTACACAACCCCCCCCCCCCAACAAAGCACTCCTGGTGAAGAGGGGAGTCTTCATCAGGTCCCGCTAACCTCTGGATTCCTAAGTCCTGTTTCCAGGTACCACGGGGGAGGCGGCAGATTGCAATCTTAGAAAAACTCTAACCAGGTGAAAGAAGCCGCTAAAGGAGACAGGAACCCCAGGCACAGTTAAGCTCCCAGGTAGAGTTCGGTCCCGTGCTTGTTCCGAGTTACTGGACGTCCTCGGCCAGGTCGCCACCTGCAGCGGGGGGTCGCCAGGGGCTGTGGACTCTTCAAGGCTGAGAGGGAAGGAGCAGGAACAACATGAAACAGCAAATGTCAGGGAAGTGGTAAGCCCTGAATCTTTTATGAGACCTTGGGTATTCTGATCACAGCTCTGCTGACACTGAGATTGGAATACAGATTACAGGAGGGAGCGGCTGTGACATGAAGCCCAGGCTTAAATCTTCCCAGGGTTTTAACGTGCCTCACCAAATGAATATTTTGTTATTTTATTTGGCACTGTCCCCCCGCAGGAGGCCAGGAGAGAGAGTGCTGACTGAGCCGGGGGCAGGGCGGGTCCCGAGATGCAAGAGATGAGAACCACACTGTGGCTAATGAGACTCACACTCTTGTGCAGGTGTGTACGGATGTGCGAGTGTGTGTGGGAGAGAGAGAATGAGTGTGTGAGTGTGAGTGTGTGGGAGAGACTGTGAGGATACAAGTGGGCGTAATAGTGTATGAGTGTGTGTGTGTGAGACTGAATGTGTGGGAATGTGTGTGTGAGACTGTGTGTGAAACAGTGTGGGAATGTGAGTGTGTATGTAATAGTGGTATGTTTGAGAGAGAATGAGTGTGTGCAGCAGAGTGTGTATGTGAGAGATTGTAAAAGAATAAGCATGTGTGTGAGAGCATGAGTGTGTGACGGTGTGAAAGTATGTGTGAGTGTGGGGGGAATGTGTGTATGTGAGAGATAGTGTGTGAGAGATGGTGTGAGCATGTGAGAGAATGACTGAGACTGTGTGTGTGAGAGAATGAGTGTGTGTGATAGTGTGAATGTGAGAGTGTGGGGGGAATGTGAGTGTGTGTTAGAGACAGAGTGTGTGTGAGAGACTCTGGCCATGTGTGAGCGAGTGTGTGTGAGAGTGTGGGGAGTGCGAGCACGTGTGTGTGAGACAGTGTGAGCATGAGTGTGAGAGTGTGCGCACGTGCGCGTGCACGAGAGCACAGATCCCCTGTAATCCTGTCTCATGTGAGGCCTGGATGCTAAAACCACCAGAGCTGTTTATGCATTCACTCGGCTTCCCAGTGAGGAGAAGGAAAGAAAAGAGCAAGACCCCCGTGCTGAAATGAATTTTATGCCTAAGCGCCTGTCTTAGGAATGCAAATGGTTTAAGAGTCTCCAAACTAAGACGCCTTTTTGGGAAAATGGAGAAAACCCGTAAGAACTCTGGGGCCTCGAGGGACCGTAGGACATGCGAACAAGAGAATGTGCTGCTCCCAGAGGGGAGGCCAGGCTCCTGCTGAACGCGCGTCATGGGCAGAGGGAGCTTGTCTGGGTGTTAGGCCTGCAGGTGGTTTAACTGCCAGCAGAGCTCCCAGTAAGGACTGCAGGTGCAGCGTGCGCTTTGCGTGCACCGTCCTGATGGGAGGCCCTCAGTGAAGGCCGGAGCACTGGCAGAGCCCCAGAGAACTGCAGGCGCCGGCGGGGGGGGCAGTGCGCGTGGAGCGAGGTCCGCCGAGTGCGAGACTTTGAATTGCTTTGCCGGAGCACGACTTGGCAGCAGATTCGATCGTCTGGATTTCGCTTTTCCACACGGGTCCACATCTGGTAGGTCATGCTGTCTCCTCGCCAACCTGCGAGTCAGTCAGGCGAGGCAGGGTGACCCCAGCCAAGCACCGGCCACAGAAGCAGGGCAGGCTGATGACGCAGTGGCCTTTGGAGCTCGGGCACAGCAGGGACTGGAACCAGGGTTCCTGGCTATAGCCCTGTCTTTGGTCATCGTGGGTTGACCACCAGAGTAGCTCTGGAAGGGGCAGTATGGGTGCATGTGGGGGGAGAGTCATCCATAAAGAAGAACTGTTTATCAGGCTCTGGTCTAAGTGCTTTTAACATATGTAATCATAGCAAATAATGGCACAGCTACCTTATCCTCATTTTAGAGATGGAGAAACTGAGGCTAATTTGAAGATTGATTAATTGATCGATCGATTGATTTTAGACAGAGTGAGAGAGCAGGGGGGAGGGGCAGAGGGAGAAGGGAAATCTCCAGCGGACTCCCCACTCGGCGTGGAGCCTGACACGGGTCTCCATCTCACGACCCCGAGGTCATGACCTGAGCCGAAATCAAGAGTCGGACGCTCAGCTGACTGAGCCTAACGCCCCTGGAGCCAGCTTTTGAATCAAGGCTGTCTCCAAAGAACTTGGCCTTGAACACCCACCGATGCCAGGTCCCGTGCTAGGTGCTGGGGGTACAGACTGGAGGAAGACAGGACCCTGGTCCTTCGGGGGCTCCCAGTCACGGGGACACCCGAGCACATTGACAACAGCAGTGGTGCCGTCGATGGCCTGTGAAGGCTGGACCCGCCGCGGTGGCAGCCATTCAGCAGAGACAGGATGGCTGCATCTCACCCAACTTTTTGTGGTTCCCTTTGTGAAAATCTACTACCCTGAAGGCTCCATCTGCCCCCATTGTTGACACGGAGAGAGCTAGCCTTCTTTCTACGAAAATGGAAGCTTTGTAGGGGAAGGGGGGGCTTGTGGACAAAATGGCAAGCAGACCCACCAGAGAAATAGGCCCAGCTGCTTGTTGCAGGAAATCCTCTAGTCTCGTTAGCCCCAAATTGTAGCAGAACAAAGCTGGGTCCATTGAAACAGAAAGAATAAGTAAACAAAAATAGAAAGGGAAAAAAACCCACTTTAAGTTGAATAAACTACCGCTGAGCCAGCTCATGAGTTCAGAGGGGGATTCTCATGTTTCCAGGGCATTTTCAGATTCTGATGGTAATGAGGGGAAGACCGTTGTGACCTTGAAACTTGGTCTGGGGGCACGGAGCTGACGACCACCAAGACGTCGCACACGGACCACCCACTGCAGGTGCTTGCATGGATCTGCTGGTCGGTCTCTTGGGGGTACTGCAAGGCAACCTACTAAGCCCTAGTTTGGAGGGTGAGTGGAAGGGTGAGAGCAGGTGTTGAAAAGCCATGAAAAAAAGAATTAAAACAAAAGTGTGCCTCAGGCTCATTTCAGCTGGCTGCAGGACTTCTCTCTCTTTCTCTCTTCCTCTCTCTCTGAATTTGATATTATTACAGGAACATTATCACGGACTCAATTTTCACTTGATAGTGAAACACCAGTCAGTCCTGGGGGTGGGCTTCTCGTGAGCCCCCATAAATCCACGGAGGAGTGTGCGGGGCAGGTGCTACTCTCAGACCCCAGACAACACCAGGAAAGGGTGTACCCTGGCTGTGAGCAGGTCTCCACAGTGCCGGCCAGGGAGCCGGTCACCTGGGTGTGAATCAGCCTCGTTTTGAGGATTCAGTCAGCAGGTGTCTGTAGGATGCTCTGGCTAGTGCCTGGCGTGTTCACCAGCGCCCCATAAATATCGGCTGTTGCTCTGTTTCTTCCTGGGCAAAGCCACGCCATTCTTTCTCTGCAAAATGAGAAACTGACGTCAAGAAAAGAGAGGCACCGCTGTGGGTAGGAAAGAACTTCTTTGGGGTTTCCTTAACTTTTTTCCTTTTTCTCATTTCAGTTCTCTGCTTTCTTCCTCATTAGAAGGCCAGCAGAAGTTGAGTCGAACCTGGGGACTTCTCCAGGGCTGTTGAACTGATGGAGTGTGGGCACTGGTGGTGTGACTTGCCATGGTGACAGGGGAGACACGTGTGCGGGGGATAAGGACGAAAGTGGGAGAAGGGAAGAAAAGGAAAGCCAGGTTGAAGATAGTCAGTTTCTTCCAGTGAACGGGAGAGTGGACAGTGACGGCTGAGTCCACGGTGGGGGCGCCGGTGCTTCTCCTCGGAACTGCACGTGCTGTTCTGGCCCCATCTGGCCCGCCAGGTGGGAGCCCGCGGGCCACAGCGGTGATGGCGGCAGGCCGGTCTGCTGCCGGCTGCAGGGAAGCGTGCTCGCCTTGCACCGTCTTGCCCTGGGCCCTTCCTCCCTGCTCCTCAGCCCCTTTCCTTCCACTCGCTTCTGTGGACACAGGAGGGGAAATTGCAAATTGCATCAGCTCCTGAAAGGACAGGGTGGCTGTGGGCCATGTGCCAACGGCGGTGACCCAGGGCTGCGCTGTCAGCCCCTGAGACGTCTGCTGACCTGGAGGCAGAGGGATGAACACTTTCAGCAGAACTTTGACCGGCGCGATTTTCTTTGTGTTCTGCCGCCTCCCTCCCCTGCGACGCGCCAGAGAGTTGACTTTCTGTGACAAGCCTGAGAAACAAGTCTGGCACAAGAGAGCATGGGGAGAAACCCGGTTTGGGAAATGGCTTTCAGGACACAAAATCCCCACAAGCACAGGCTTGTCCCCCATGAGCGTTCTCATGCTTGATGTAGATGTTTGTCTGTGAAAAGGTGAGGGACACAATGTAAAGGCCCCGTTGTAAATGTCCAGCCGGTGTGTGCTGCAAGTCTGATCCCTGCTGGACCCTGTGCTCACTGGGGGGGGGGGGCTTGTCTCCGAACACCCTTGGCCATGGGGATGAGATCCGGGTGCGGTGAGCAGATAGGTTCCTAAAATGGAACGGGGGGCTGAAGAGCAGAGATAGCTGTATTGGTTTCCCTGTTCCTCTTTGCTGTTTTTCTTTTTCTTTCTTTTCTTTTCTTTTCCATGAGAGCATCAGAAAGGTCCCATCTGCCTTTTAGGGGAGGGTCCTGCTTGGTGACTGGTAGCATCTGGGGTAGGGTCCAGTTCATTATGCCACCCAGAATATCAAAGCGGTTTAGGCGTTGGAGACCAGGGAAGGAGGAAGGGATTTGGGGGAAAAAAAAAATGCACACGCGTGCACGCACCCCCCAACCCTGCTGCCAATCGGGGTGCTGTCTGCCTGCCGTCTGCAGGCCGCTGCTACCCACTCGTTACAATTAAAATGAAGTGTCCGTCAGCGGCTGTCTTCTCTGTGTGGCCCATATGTTTCTGAGCTGATACTGTCCGGATTATTCTGTTCGGGAAAACGATAACGGCTGTTTATAACCTTGGCAAAGACTGAGGCCTAATCAGGCTGGAGCACATTTTCACCAACTGGCTGATAACAGGCTGTTAGCAGCCTTATCGCTGGGGAGAGATAGGCCAAAATAAGCAGATCTGTGAGCACAGGAGCCCAATCGAGTGGTACACACTCTGGCCCCGGCTTTATTTTTAGATTCCCTTTTCCCGGTTGATATCAGAAGGCGCAGAGGAAGGAGGCGGGGTGGGTAGTAATGCGTGCCCCCGTGGGGTGTTAATCAACATGAGAGGCAGAGGGTCAGCCTGGCTTCCAGTGCTCCGGGCTCCCTTCAAATGAGGGAAAACACGTGCAGGTCTTAGGAGACAAAGAAAGGGAAGGGATTCTGTTTCCTGGCCTGGTGTGTGGGCCCCGATGCCTGCTTGGCTCAGCATCTTCCCGCTGTTGGAGTCTCCATCCGGCCCGGCAGGCATAGGTCCTGGGCGCTTGCCACGTTCTCTCCTGCTGTAGGGACTGACTTTTGCTTTCTGTCTTAATCCACTTTGCCTGGGCATCTTCATCTTCATGGCATCACTCCAGAATGACATTCCCTGCCCAATTCATCCTCCTCACACAGGCTTAGAGACCACACGGTGGGCTGGGGCACGGGGAACACAGGCAGGCCCGCAAGTGCGGAGAGAGGACATTGAGTGAGGAAGGATGTAACCTGAGGCCCCATGACATCTTGGCTTGATAACTGGTCCTCGGTCCCCAGGGAGGAACTTTGAAGTTTTTGGAGAGGTCCAGGTTCCTGCCTCGTGGTGTAGCCTTCAAGGAGAGGCCCCTTTGAACTTGTCCCTGTACAGGGATAGATAGAAGCCAAATCAGGTAGCTTTTGCTTCTAGACCCAGTCTCCGAAACAAGTTACATCTGGGCCTTAAAATGTGTGTGGTGCTAGAACAGTTATGTTTTTATATATTTATCATATATAAAAAGATATATGTGAGGTCGTCAAGCATGTGATGGGAAGCTGGGACAGACGTCATAAAGAGAAGGGAAGTTTGAAGGTATTGTTTGCCCTGGACGATGGCAGTCTGGTATTTTCTCTGTTTGTTCTGCAGAAACCTTGCTATCCTAAAGAGCAGTAGGCATTTTGCTCTCTACTCTGCTTCCATCTGTCTGTCTGTCTCCGTCTCTCTTCTCCCCTTTCTTCCTGTCCTCTCCCTGCTCTCTCTGCAGCTGCCCGATTCCCGACTCACTTTTGTCTGCCTGAGACTGAGTGAGTAGAGTAGAGTCAGGTGGCGGGAAAGAGGGGCAAGGGGGGAACCCGTGCATGGGGGAGGGAGGCGTGTTCAGGGGCACACAGATTGAAGTAAGCACAGAAGGCAGCAGAGAGCATTATTACCATTATCATGCAAATCTATTTACAAGGCTCCCTTTATTCATTAATCTCTGAATAGCAGGACCCGTTCATACAGCCTGAAATGGGAACCACCTGTGCCTCTACAACCAAAAAAATACGGGTGTTAAGGACAAATGATATGTGGGGGCAGGAAGGGAAAAATTAAATATAAACAAATCCAATCCTTCTGTCATTTAGATCTCCATATATATGGTTTACAGCTCACGTGGTGCAAAATGGCCAGCTGATTGGCAATTTGGGGGACGTCCCCCAAGTTGAGAGAAAAATCTCTGGGGAGGGTTGGAAATGTCATGAAATTATTCAACAGTCTGTTTTTAAAAATCCAAACAGAGGTTTTTCTACACCAATTCTTATTCTCCTTTTTGGAGGTTAGTACCCATAAATGGAATATAAATGATTTGGGTTAATGTTTCAGGGTCCCTGGTGAGTTCAGTATAAAGGAATCTTTTACATTATCATCACCGAATTCATAGTAGTATAATCTAAAAATCTAAATCTGGAAGAGACCTTACATATGATCCAGTTCAATCCTCTCACTGTCTATTAAACCTTTAATTAAGAGTTCTTTACACGTAGTCCACATCCCCATTTGTCACATCGCACATAGACTGGTTACATTATCTTTGGAGCAGTGATTCTTACAGGGAGCAACATAGCTCTTGCAAACACTTATTACCCTGTGTTATAGGCAATTAGCAGGGGCTGCAGGGAGGTGTAGGGAAGGGCTGCAGCTTTCTTTGCCACTATTGCTAAGATGGCAGAATACCAGCTAGAAAGTCCACAGAAGAGAATCCCACTTAGGGCTAAGCGTCTTCTAAGAAAAAATACAAGAGTGCCCATGGAATGGAATGGCTTCCATATTCCTTTCGGTAGGACTTTAAGTGAGCAGAGTAACAGTTCTCACTAAAATCTGTCAAGAGATTGAATCCTTTAGTTCTAACCACCAAACATTATTGGTCACAAGTATTAGAGTCATAGAATCTTAGAGCTGGAGGGACCCACTGTAAAGAACCACCTCCTTGTGTAGATGACGAAATTGAAGCCCCAGAGAGGGGACTGGACCTGTCCCCTGAGTCTGAACATTGGGGGGGGTGGCACTCCAACTAGGGATGAGGAGGAGATCCTACCTTCTAGTTCTGCGCTTTTTCATCTTTATGATGACTTTATAGGATGATTTAGTTGTGGGATGAAGAATTTAAAACAAATCCCTTGACTGTCCATGCCACTGTGTACTCATCTATAAAATGAGGATCGTTAATTCCCCAATTGATTTTTAAGTTCCTCAAGAGCTGGGACTGTGCTATCCATCTCTACCTTTCCCAAGGCGCCCACCTCCGCACGTGGACCTGCTCAATAGATGTTGACTACAGAACATTTGAATGAGTGAATATCACTTTTAATTGGACTTCTTGAGTGATGACTCTTTCATTAAATGATTTTTCTAAGTTGGGCGCACATTCCCAGCCATTCACTTCTTAAATCTCTTTCAGGAGAAACAGTGAAAAATGGTGATGAGGTCTTCGGCGGTTCTGACGGAAGACCTCTCAGGACCTCAGCGGCCTGATTATAATCAGGGAATCTTGTTGTTGTTTGTTTGCCTTGTGGTTGGTTGTTCATGAAGCCCATGCTCCTGAGGGTTAGTTGACTTTGAGGTTCTCAGTAGCCAGGGTCCCGCACCTTCTTAGTTGTCCAAGAATCCTCTTTCAATTTTTCCCGGTGGTGGAAGGGACCTTCTTTAACTTGCTTCCTGCTGTTTCCTAGTGTCTAAATAACACCTGGATCCAAGTAGGTACTTGGTACATGGATGAGTTAAATGTAGGTAGGTCTGCTTTGGCTTCCCAAGCCCACGCCTTGGAAGCAAGAAGCTGGATTGCAAGTCTGTGAATTATCTGAGTTGATTCCTCTGACTCAGAAATCCTGGCCAGGATACACTTTTCCCCTCAAAGCATACATTCTGTCAGTCGGTTAAAAACCTTTATCTTTGGACCTTACCTCCCACCGCCAGGGCCCTTTGTATCCCAGGCTTCTCTCCTCCTCACCCTGAGAGGACTATGCACAAAGGCTGATGGTCCACCTGGGCTTCCCAAGGCAGCCGTTCAGAGGGTCAGAATGCAAGGCAGAGGGGTTATTTGGGGGGGGGGGGGGGGGGGGGGGTGATAACAAAATCGCAGTTCTTTTGAAACGAACTTGCTTTTCTGAGGCACGTGACTGGCATATTTGGGTCATTAAATATAAAGACATTCTGCTTCTGAATTACGCCAACAAGATGTTTCAGATCAGATGAAGATGGTGTGTGTGGTGACCGCCAAGGAGCGTGCTTTTCTGCGCGGGCCTCTGAACACACCCATCGCTGGTCTGTGCCAGGCAGCGGTGCCCGGCCCGAGAGGCAGCATCATCCATCCCGGCATCTTAGAACCTTCCTTAACCATTCAGTCCCTTAAGACGCCTGTGAGTTACATAAATAATAAGATCCTTACCCCCTTGAACGGAATAGGAAGACTAAATTTTGAAAAATTAGGCAATTTGGCCCAAGGCAGGATGTGCAGAGGAAGCGTGACCCGGTGAACCCACCCTAAGGGCCGGTGGCAAGAATTTTTCCTGTAAACACGTTTATCATGGTGGGTCGCCGTGTGGCTTCGCGAGGGGCTTTCAGGCAGTCTTCAGACTGACATTCAGCACCTGGTACGTGCCTGCTACTGAGATACAAACGGTTAAAGAGGAAAAGTAAAAAAAAAAGACAAAACAGACACAATTCCTTTCTTCTAAGACCTAAAGACACTGTCGGCGTGACAGCTCTGTGTGGAACAGAGTTAAAATATGAAATGTTATGATGCAGATGATACTGGGTTTTGGAGGTGGAGAATGGTTAAGTTGCAGGGTGGTGGTGGTGGGGAAGGGAGCTGGGGCTCTGACTGAAAAATGGGTAGGATGGAAGTCAGCGGAAGGTGGAGGAATGGGCCTTGCATTTGAGAATAACCAAATAAATAAAGGCAGAAAGATGGGAAAGAGGGTGACCGTTTTGTAGCAACTCTTGCTATATCTCAGTTGCCCTTTTGGTAAAAACTAAAGGACATGGTACTGGTTAGGGGTGTGCCACCGTGGGAAGGACAGCTGAGGGTGATGGACGTGTTCGTAGCTGCCAGGGGACGATGCTCTAGATCTGACCTGCACAGGCATGGCTTTGGCTCTAGGTTTCTTGAGAGCCTCTGTTTAAGACCAGGGCATGGGATGTGTTTCTTCGAAGACTTTTATCCACCTGGTTTGTGGTGCATTCAGAACCAGACTTGGGGCAGAGGAAGGCCCTTCATGGCCACAGGATGAATCCCGACCAGCGAGTGCAGCCATATTGGGAAGGAATCCTTGGGTGTCCCCGTGGCACCTCCCTTCCAAGACTGAGCTCTGTCAGGCAGGTGTTCAAATAAATAATGCATCTAAAAACACTTCCAGCAGCAGCTGGGACTCTTAGTAGCTCAGGATAGTGGGAGTACATCATCCCAGCTACTTGGGCAGGTGTGTGTTGGCTCCAGAAAGTTAGAACAAACGCTCTCTAGACATATCCCCTGCATGGACTAGGGCCCCATTTCTGACGGAGAAACAAAATGAAGCATTTATTTCATCGAGCCCTGCCTGGAAACAGGTGTGCCTTGGCTGAGCCCATCAGCTCAAAAACAAACAAAATTAATAGGCTTCCACTAGGGGGAGACTGTGGTTTCAGAGCACTAAGTTGGAATTAATAATACCTGCTCCTATCCAGTTCTTGTCCATCACTAACAGTACCTAGTATAACCTTAGGAGAAGATTAATCTCCATTAAGAATCAGAATGTAGATGACTTAACTTATTAGCAATCTATTTAGCACTTATTATGTGTCAGACACCGTATGTGTTGTTTTATTTAATCCTCAAAAAAATACCAAGATAGGTAACAGTATCCCCCTTCCCCAAATAGTTCTGAATGGTTCATAATAGTTAAAAACTTTGCCCAAGGATGCATAATACTTAAGTCATGGAGTTAAATCTGATTCCTGAGCTATGATACTTTAATAAAAATGTGAATTTGCCATTAATAGCATGTTTTACCTTTTTTTTTTTTTTTTGTACTTTAAACTTAGAGATTAGAAAAATATCTTGTGGGGCGCCTGGGTGGCTCGGTCGGTTAAGCGTCTGCCTTCGGCTCAGGTCATGATCCCAGGGTTCTGGGATCGAGTCCCGCATCAGGCTCCTTGCTCAGCAGGGAGTCTGCTTCCCTCTCTCCTGCTCCCCCTGCTTGTGCTCTCTCTTTCTCTGTCAAATAAATAAATAAAATCTTAAAAAAAAAAAAAAGAAAAATATCTTGTGTTGGCCTTGAGCCTGTTCGAGGTAATTTTGGAGAATCTAGATTGTTTTCTGCAAAAGGATGTCACCCCTAACCCCCATAAAGACAGCTGTGCTTGGGGTGAAAATCAGCTGCTGCCCATTGAAGCTCCCAGTTGGATCCCATTCGGGAACTCTGAGAGGTCAAGATGTGGTGACCTTCATCATTTTGGATGCTGCTTCTGTAGGACTAACTCTGGTACGTGTGGGTCTAAGAGGAATATTTGACAACCAGTAGTATTTAGGATTTGGGTGACAAACGTGGTCTTGAAAATGATTGTGTAGGTTCTAGTTGTCATCACATGATGAGTGTCCATGTAACATTGACTTAGGACCACTCGAGCAGCCAAACCTTGCATCGCTCAGGCATCGGGGATGAGCTAAGCCCACCTCTGCTACTCTGTGGAATCAAAGCTGAAGACAGGGGTTACCTGGCTGGCCCTTGCCGGAGACCCCGCCATGCTTTTGACTTCTCTGATCATCTGGACTTTATAGAAAGAGGGTGGAGATAGCCACACGCTCTTCTCTTTGTGGCAGGGACTTGTTTGGAGAGAGCAGTCTGTTTCAGAATTTCAGAGGTTGAAGTGTAAAAATGTCAATTGCAAGGGAGACAGAGGTTAGGTCTTTTTGAAACCGAGCCTGTAGTCCTGTGTTCCCAGTCTCTGTGGTCAACCCCCACTCCCTTGGCGTGGACTCGCACTTGGATTTACTGAAAGAGGAGGGGCTGACCCTCAGGAACTGGCTGAATGACAACCTTTTGGTTGATAACGAAAATGTTTCAGAATTCTACTCAGCCTTGCTCCCGGCCAGTGACCCCGTCAGATCTGATAAACCGAACGAGCTGGGGGCTACCACGAGCTGCAAAGGAGACCCGCACAGGCATGCTGGTGTGTGAGAGGCAAAAACAGGCAGGGTGGTGCCCCCCTGAGCAAGCGACACCACGCTGAGCTGTTTTTCTCTGCCCTCCCTCTCATGCAGGTTTAAATCGGAGGTGGGGTTAGGGGAAATTCTTCCGTCTGGGAGAGGGAAGGTTGGGAAGCTAGGTTTGATGTCTGCACTAAAATGTCACATATGTAGCCCTGATTCCAAAGGCGATGCAATTCCGTGACGAACATTCGACCAGAACCTGGACATCTGGGAGTGCTAGCCGTTTTCACTTGGCCTGAGTATCTGCAAGCTTTAGGCTGTTCATTGGAGTTGTAAATAGAGTATTTACAGGAAAACCAGGGAGTAGCTGTATGGTGTGTATTAGAATTACCTGGAGACCTTGTGAAAATTGTACATGTCCTGGATCAGAGTCTCAGGATGTGGGGAGGCCCAGACCTGTGCATTCGTGAAATGCACAAACGATGCCCAGGTGATTTGGTGCCGTGTCTCACGGAGCGGAGGTCCGGTGCTTTATAGTAACATTGTTCTTGTCCTGTCCAGTGAGCATGCCAGTGGCGGCCCGCTCTTTCTGTCTTCGCATCTGGAAGTGTTTTGGCTCCTGAAAGTACATAGGGGTATGCATGTGTCCAGCTGTGTGTGTGCGTGTGCGTGTGTACGCATGTGTTTGTTTTCTGAAGCACACGGTCGGCTGCTGGCCCTGTGACATGTGATCAGAGTGATGTGGACATGCTAGCCTGGGCAGACCGACTCTCCCCAGTTCACCCTGCCCGCAAACACAGCCAACATCCTCAAGGTAAAGCTCTGAAATCCCACGCTGACCTTTTCGTGAAGCATTATAATCAAGTTGAACATTTCCAGTTGTACCACAAATGCTTGCCCCATGGGAAAACACTTCCCTACATTTTATGACAATTGATTCTGATTTTGAGGAACTAATTTGTATTGAATGCAAAATGTCCAGCCTCCCATGGAAACCGGAAAGTCCCCATGTCCAAACAGGTCCAACGCTGTGTTTTTATTATAAAGGCAGGGCAAACAATGAAAGATTGTGTTTTCTGTTTCAGAAAATCCTTCCTTCATTGTTCTGCATATTTTAATTTTCTTTTCTTTTTTTTTTTTTAACAGTCCTGTGGGTCCAGCACCAGCAGGCAATTTTTAGATATCTGGGCTCATGGGAAACTTTAGCCTGTCTGGATTCTCAGCTCCTAGATGGCAGAAACCACTGGATCTTTTACTGTGTGTTCAGGCTCCTGTTGTGCCAAGGATCCCTATGTGAACGTGCTGACCCCTCTGAGAGACTCCTGTACTCTGTACTGAAAGTCACCATTTCACTCCCCGCAGGATAGTTCTGGCCACAAAGGCAGCTGAGCCCTGGGGCCTTCTAACTTCCTTTGGAGGAAGTCACAGAAATGAAAGCTACTCCTTCTCAGGCTAACATCTGCTGACACAAACAGGAGCCCCTCAAGGATGCCTCCTGCCAGTGCCCAAACCGGGGGCTCACATGGAGAAATATCACTGAAGCTTGAGCTCCCCCTGCCCCCAGACCCAGCTAGTTGTCTTCCTCAGCGGGAAGCACGAGTGGTATTGGGGCTGGTGTGTGGTGAGACCCCTGTTACGGTAACAGAGATGCCCAGTGGAATATTGCTCATTTGGCTTGGCGATCTCTGGTCCAGGGAAGGTGCTGCCCCTCCAGAGGAGCCGCGGTGGGCTTAGGGCTTCTCTGGCATCCTTTCTGAGGGATATTCAACAGAGGTCGTACCTGTGTTGTAACAAAAGATGAATTTTAGGGGAATCCTCCTGGGCAGGGGGAGGGGGTCTCTTCTTCCAAAAGAAGGTCAGGCTATCTTAGGAAGCCATCATCTTCTACTTCCCTGGACCAGTGAGGAGATGGCCAAGCGAACTAGGGCAGCTGTGGGTGTCTGGAAAGGCTTCTTCCAATCCCAGGAGTCTGCAAGCGTTCTCAGGTGCATGGCAGACTGTCTATACCTATTTCTGGAATTTGCCTCTTGGCATTGTCATGCAGCGGGCTTTTTCTGGTCGTGCTTTGTGGTAGAAAGGTCAGCTGGGCACCGGGGAATATGGGACTCACTGTTCTTCTCCCCCTCGGGCCCTGGAGCAGGCATTTGACTGGGATAGCTATGAACTGGGGAGCGAGAGGGTCTTTAAGACTTTCTCCCTCATTCTCAGTGTGGCCAGAATTCTCTTTAGGGCACTGCTCCAAGTCTGTGACTCCCATCTGTAAAATTGGGTGGCAGTGTTTGGTGGTGGTGGTTTTTTTTTTTTTTTTGCTTTGTACAGGATTGGGAGAGAATGGAGGTAGAAGCATAATGACTTAAAAGCCAAAACAATTGAATTCTTTGAGCTACGGCACTCTTAGGAGAGCACGGTTGTTTCCCGTTGTGGAATACCTTCCAACACATTTATCTGGGTTCCCTCACTTTTCCATTTGCTGTCATTGGCATGAAAGAGCAATTTACTAAAGGTTCGCGAATGTTCCCCAGGTATGAAGGCGGAGCGTTTTACAGTTGACCCTTGAGCTACATAGGGATTAGGGGCACTAGCCCCCTGCACAGTTGAAAATCCACGTAGAAGTTTCGACTCCCCCAAAACGTAATAGCCTACTGACCCGAAACATTACTGATAATATCAGTAGTCGATGAACACATACTTTGTGTGTTGTATGCATTGTACGCTGTATTCTTACCATTAAATGAATTGAAGCATTATTCAGAAAATCATAAAGAGGAAAAAAATGTAAAAAAACCTGTGTGTAACGGACCTGTGCAGTTCAAACCTGTGTTGCTCACGGGTCAGCTGTGTTTAATTTCTCATTAGTAGCTCACCTGTGGTTCTCCCTTCTCTACCTGGCTGCTGTAGGGACATGGCTAGCCCCACCCAGGGATTAGCCAGGGTGCATATGTTCACTTAGAATGTTTTATTTATTTGTTCATATATCCGTTCATTTAATGAGACTTTATGGAACATATTTTTGTGACAGGCTATATATTTTTTTAAGATTTTATTTATTTGGGAGAGAGAGCATGAGCGGGGTGAACGGCAGAGGGAGAAGCAGGCTCCCCGCTGAGCAGGGAGCCCGATGTGGGGCTCGATCTGGGGACTCCGGGATTGTGACTTGAGCCGAAGGCAGACGCTTAAATGACCGAGCCACCCAGGCGCCCCATGACAGGCTATATTCTAGGCACTAGGGATACAATATGAATGGAACAGACAAAACCCTTGTCCTCATGGAGCTTCCATGATAGTGAAGGAAATAGACAATACGGTACGATGTGGTATCAGGTGGTATACTATCCTATAAAGTACTAATGTCTTAAGCCCAGTTTTACATTTTACCCCTGGACTGACCCTCAGCTCTAGGCTCCCTGGCAGGTGGTCCCCTGTGTGGTGATGCTGTCACTGATTATACATATCTGCAGTGCTTATGCTCATGCTTTGTAACCATTTCTGCTATAGGATCTTCTTGCCGCTCACTGAAGCCTTAATCTCGTATGCCGCGATCAATGGGCGTGTGCCTTTCCCACTTGGATGCTCATTTTTTAATCCTTACTGCCTCCTTCAATGTCATCCTGTTCCATTTTTCTTTATAGACTTTCAGGTCTACTGTACCTGCTGATTACTTAGTGGAGAGTACTGGGCATCTCCCTTAATTAATTCCATCGATTTCAAATCCCACAAGGTTCGAGGTCCTTAGGTTCCTGAAGCAGCTAAATGGAATGTCTAAATTCCGATCTTTTCCTTCTACAAATTGTTTTGCCACAAAGTTGCTGGGGGAAGTGCTGTGGTTTTATTTATTTGAAGGAGTATATTAATCCACAGAGGATTCTTCATTCTTAACTGGGCTTTTTATAGATAAGGTAGAAGGAAAAAAAGGGGGCTTGGATCTCTCCCTCTTTCTCTTCCTCCCCTTCTTCCCCTACTTAACTTCCAGAATGCTGGCTGAGGTGGGGCATTGTCTTAGCAGCCAGGGGTTTCCTGCATTCTTTGAAGAAGGGTATGACTGTCAACCCAGGACTTCTCTTTGAGGAGTAACCGCGTAGGGTTTTTCCGGGAGGTTACAGCTAAAACCTATGGCAGTGACCTTGTTGAGTGATATGCATGTGATTTTCTAATGCTCCCTGTTAAAAGGAAGCACGGAATTTCTGGGAAAGGGTTATCAACCTGGGCTTGGCATCATAAGGTTTGGAAGAACAGTCCATCTCGCACATGAAGGTGAAGAAATCAGCATTGCTGGGAAATTGAGAGAGTCTGACCTCATTTCCCTCATTGTATGAACATGGATCAGGAATTTGCACCAACTGAGTCCTTGATGTGCGCCAGGCCCCTAGATTAGGCATTACGCACATGCGGTCTGTGAATGGTGCAGTGACTGGCTGGATTGGGCATATTACGTGTTGCAACTAAAACCCCATCCCTTTCCAGTCATCCTACAGACTATAGACTATACAAAGAGCCAAAGAGAGGGAAGAGAGACTCAGGGCAAAGCAGTATCTTTGGCTGACTCCTTCGAGGCTTCTGTCCGGCTCTGCCTGCTAGGCGGGCAGGCGCTGGGGGGTGGCCAGCCCGGCTGAGCTTGGAGCATTGGCAGCGATCAAAGAGTTAATGTGGGACCTGTGTGGGTGGCGGGCAAAAGGAAGGGGCTGGAGGGAGAGATCGACAGATGAATACACCCCCCTCCTCCCCATCGTGCCATCTGACTGTCTGAAGTTGCGTGCATGGTGGACGGCCAAGAAGTGCATTCTAGAGAAGGGCGTGGGTTTCTCTGAAAGGCCTTTTTCCTTTCTGCTGGGGCCAGCCAGGCAGCAGAGCCGAGCCCTGCCTGCGGCTAAGGAAGAAGACTCTGTTGCTATGCGCCGGAAGCTTAATTTTATTATTGCTCTCCCCTCTTTAATGTCTGTCTCTCAGGCAGCTGGTGATGTTTTAATGAAGCTGGAATTGTGTAGTCTGTAGCGCTGGATAATCATAAGCTGCCGAGTCAGAATCAAATTAATAATTCATGAAATTAAAGTGTATAATTAATTTGAACCATCAGATGAGAAGAAGGGCCGGCACCCACAGCCTGGAAGGAGCTGAAGTGTGGGGAGTGTTTACCGAGCTCAGCTTCTGTCCCCCAATGGTGTCAGTCGGCGTACGGGTTGGGGGTGTGTGTGAGCCCGTTGGTCTGTCCACCTGCACACGTATGTTTACTGGAAACAAGACATACTTTCGCCTGAAATTTGAACTAACCTCAGAAGCTCCAAGCATTTTAGTGGGTTTTGATTCAGCCTTCCCAGGCCCTGGAAGGAGCTTATTCCAACCGGAAATGAGATTGTCAAGACGTTTTCGGGGTATGTATCCTTGTAGCAGGGGTCCCATTGAAAGCTCCATCAGAAGCTTCACTCTTTGGTGCGGATCGCAAGGACATAAATCAGCTCCAAAAATTTAGGCATTTTGCTGAGCATCCAGTCCCTTGTATTTCTGTCTCGTGAGTGCACGCGTGTGTGCGCGCGGGTGGGCACACGCACACACACGCACACACAGGCAAACACACACACAGCAAATGCGAATGACTTCCCCTAGACAGCAGCAATGATGTGTTTCCCATCTAGCATCTTGTTTGTTTGTTTTTCTCCCAGATGCCCTTGGCCTGGCAATCGCTTGAAAAGATATTCTTGGTGCCATTGCTTAGCAGCAAAGTGAAGGGACAGGAGCCCAAGGGCCTCATCCAGGGATGGGGACTGGTCTGCCCCCATCCGAACGGCTCTACCTTTCCTGCGTGCTACTCTGACGTTTGTCTCTCTTGCCCCTCTAGGTGTAAGAGGCAGGGGTTCTGTTTATCACTGGTGCTGTTGACATCGCGTGCTGGGCATCGGGCCTGCCTTCTGCAGACGTTGACTGGGATCCCTCCACTGTATCTGTAGGGGATGCCTGCACCGCTCCTTAGTTTTGAAAGACAAATGCTCTGGTACTCTAGTGAGGGAGGGATCTCCGGGTTGCGCTTTTCATTAGAAAATCCCTTCTGGTGTTTCAGCCTCCTAAGCATGGCATCTCCTTTTCCCAGTGGAGGCTTGCAGAGAGTGAGGAAGCAAAATGGGGAACCACAAGTGTCCGTTCCTCTTTGTCAGGTCTTTGAGAGTTCTTGTTCTAAAGGGACAAATGATTGGAAGCCGTGATACAGACTAATAACGCATAAACCCCCGAAGGTTTGGGTTGCATTGAGGCTCAGTTGACTTCACAGTCTTGAGTCTTCAGAATGTTTATTTGTCCCTCACACAGAGGCTGGCTCGGTCTGCCTCTGTGTTCACACGCTTAGCCAGAAACACTGGGAGGGAGTTGTACCAGAGGGAAATCTCCAGGGGTACCCAGGGCCTCACAGACAACATCAGTTCTCTTTACCGTCTCGTGATCTGCGTGCTTCCCCTAACGGGCCTTTGCTCACATGGCCTCAACTTCTGTAGCAGCTTTCTGCTTTCCCACAGGTGACTTTTCAGCCACTGGTGGTTTGCCAGAGCGGCTGACTCCCTCTAAACACATCTCAAAGTTCTAGCTTGCTCCCAGCAATCCTTAGACCATTGCCTGCCTCCCGCTCTCAGACTGAGGCACAAATCAGAAACATCTGATGCCCAACATACAACGAACTCATTTTGGGGCAAAAATAATGGTCCTGTAATATTGGATTCCTATCTTCAAAGCACTTTGCCTACACAAGTAAATCCTGACTGTGAAGTTGCTATCCATCATCTTTTGGTAAGAAAGTCAAGATAGAGAATGAAAGTGACTTGCTCAAGACATCTAGAGTGCTTGGCACCATGATGGGATTTGCTTTGTCTTACTTTTCATTTGGTAGGGGGAGCCTTTGACAACCCTAGGATTTGGAAATGAAATGTAACCACCTAAGCATATCTGGAATTTCCTACTCTTGTGTTCAGTTGAAAAGTTTTGACTGCCCTGGGTGATTGGACGCCATGTTGCTGGAAAAGTGTTATACTGCATGGGTTCTTGTATGGCCCTTTCAGCCTTAAAAGTTAAACCTGTTTTTTTAAAGATGAAAAGTCATTTGAAACTGCTACGGAATGATTGGAGTTTATGCACAGTGTTTACTTGCGATCTCTGTTTTTGCATACAAACATTTTGGTCAACCCATAGCTGTCTCCTCCAGGGAATGGGATCTCTCTGATTTGAATATGTTGATTACAGTTAGCAGAAGCTGAGGTCTTTTTTTTGCCATGGGCTTAGTGTAGAGAGAATGGGAACCATGATTCCTGAATCTACTTATACATCCCCTGAATAACTGGACAGTGACCCTGCCAGCCCAGTTATTTTAGCCAGGCAAACAGTGATTAAGGTAGATTGCCATAGGATCAGTTTAATTAACCAGGTGGCGTTCAGCCATGAATATGGCTGGAACCAATGAATTAACCAAAAAAACAAAAACAAACAAACAAAAAAACCCAACAAAAACCAACCCTAGTCACATCTGGGTATATGAATAGATGTATGTTGAAGCCACATCCAGGAATTATATAAAATTGTGAGCATGGCTACTTCATCATTGAATTAGCACTGTGTTTGAAGTCTATTGGGTATAAAATGAGAGGTCTATGGAGTATAAAAATGGTCTTTAGAAAGTCTTTTAGGAAGAGAAGTACTTCCTAAAACCCGTAATGACAAAATAACGCTTTGCTGGTAAAAGCAGCCCTTGTGTCTCCCACGGTGAAATAATTCTTCATGGTGGTCCTTAGTTCATGTCTTTATAGTGGTATTTGCGCTGGGCTGGCAGGTGCATTTTTGGCAGAGGAGGGAACTGAGACCCGTCTTGGGAGCATTGACCTTATCGGCTTCCCTTCGGATGGGCGCAGAGTTGGGGATCCTCTTCCATCCTGGCTTTGGCTTCCTCCAACAGCCTCTCTTGTGCTTCCGTAATGCAGGGGAAAGCCTTCCCCTTAGTTTTCTGGGTTCCCTCTGGCGACTCTTTTTGATCCCTTCATTTTGGTCAGGTGCTCAAGCAATGCAATATGGTGTTACGGTTTTGCTAAAGCCTAACACCAAGCTTAGGCTTTATTAAGTTACAGACCCCTAGGGATAAATATTCTGACCCTTTAGCAACTCCTGAGTGAGAGACTGCAGTCTCCCCTTGGCATGCACATGACGAATATGTAATAAAATTCAGTAATTAACTTATTTAATTTATGGATTTAACGTGTGGACTTAACGTCTGTCTTACAGTCTCAGAAAATCTGCAATTTCTGTTGGTTTCAATTGGAAGGTTCTAGAAGTCAGGGACTAGGCGTGTGCAGTTTTATTTGCTACTCCCTGTGTAATGTTAATAAAACTACATTTGGTTATAATTCAAAGCAATACAATTCAGACATCGGGCATTTTAATAAAGTGCACGTTTCAAGAACTAACATACTTTTTTTTTTTTACTTTAAAAGATTTTATTTATTTATTTATTTGAGAGAGAGGGGGGAGGGAGGGAGAGCAGAGAGGGAGAAGCAGGCTCCTGCTGAGCAGGGAGCCTGACGTGGGGCTTGATCCCAGGACCCTGGGATCATACCTGAGCCAAAGGCCGATGCTTGACTGACCGGCGCCCCAAGAACTCACATATTTTTAAAAGCAAACAGGGCACATGACCATTTAGTGCTTCTGAGCAGAGGGTGGGAGTTCTTGGGTGGGTCTTCTGGCCTGCCGCATCCACTCACAATGGTGGCTATTGATTTTTGTTACTGAGATTTAGAGATTGATTGTTACACACACAGTCCTGTGGTGGTGAGGTCTTGAGTTGGTTTGGAGCAAAAGCCAGCAGTCCCGTCCTGTGTACCAGAGATGACTCGTGGCCACTTTCCTTTGGCATGTGAGGAGGGGGCCTCTGCCACTCATGCCGTGAGGGCTTTTTGCCTTTGTCAGTAGCTAGAATTTGGTTGCAGGTATATGGTCTTCTTTTTGTTTGAGCCCCAGAGGATTTTGCTCCAACTTCCAAGTTAGCAGTTAATACAGCTCTATAAGGGGCAAGTGGGAAAAGTGGTCTGTCCCTCATTGGAGAGGGAGGCTCTTACCTCGTTGATGTTTCCTAGTGGGATTTGTCAGCATCTGTGCCCTCCTTCCATCCTCTGGGAGGATATGAGAAGAGAAACCAATGAACGAAAAGTGGAAATGGCTCATTCTTACGCATTCTGGTGAGGATGGGTGTGACTCTCATTAAGATGAGTGAACCGTTTCAGGCTGTGGTTCTTGGAGATGCGAGCAAGGAGCCCACGTGCTGTGTTTCCATTTCTTGGGCAAACCAATAATTTATTTGTTTTCCAAAATGAAGCCAAAAGCATAGAAGGAATTTGTAATTTTCAGAAATTATTTATTATCATTATAACATTTCCCTGTGGCAGCAGATAGCCCATTATTCAGAATTATAACCTATCCTGGATTTAGACATGGCCTGAATAATGAAATTGGGGGAAATGCAGAAAATACGGGTATTAATGTTAACTAAACATACTTCACTCAACAGAAGGAGGGACCCTCTCTGCTACAGATTTGTTTGTTTTCTCAAAAATGCATGTTTTTTGCTCAGGGCCTCTGATTTTTAACTTTACACCAGTTGAGAGTCACTGAGTAATTTTTAACTGCAGGATGCATCTCTTTCCCGATATTCTCTCCACCCACTGCAACATATTTCAGCTTAGATGGCCTGTTATTTTTCTTCACAGAGTCATGTCTCTGCATGGGTGAGAACTGCAAAACCAGTCAGGAGGAATTTGATATGCCAAATGGGTCAGCTCATTATAACTTCTAGGAAACCACAAGATAATTGTAGGGTTACTGCTGGTAGGCTCCTCAGCCCCGTGTTAGGCGTTCATACTCTTCTCAGCTTGCAATGGCTGCTTCTTTTTGTAGTACGTTTGATAGGACATCTGAATAAAGGGGGGAACATGCCTTCTTAAGGCAGAGTTTTCGAGGCAGCATTCAGGAATATGGGGTTAACTGACGTTAGAGGTTTAAAAGAACAAAACTAAAATATGTGACTGAATTCTTACAGTAAGTAGGAAATACATTTTGGGCAGTCTGCTTCAAATAATTAGAGTACCTTTGTTGATTCAAAGTGAATTTTCCCTAAATGATGTCCTATCGATAGATTCAGTCACAATGAAATGGTCAAGGTCCTACTGAAGACGTCTATCCATGTACTTATATTTGGGTCTTCATCTGTGAGGATAGCAATAGGTTGGGCCTGCTTTCTAGGGACTCATGAGTTCATGTAAATGCTTTTAATATGGATGTAGGGATTTCAAGGGATTGCATATATGTGTATGTGTGTGTTATAGGTGTACATATACATCTTTATATATGTGTGTATATATAAATAATAATACTACTACTAATAGGCAGCATTTATATAGCAGTTACTATTTGCTTAGGGCGATTCTCAGTGCTTTTTAGGCAATTTGTTTTAAAGAAGCAGATGAAGCAGGTATAAATATTATCCCTCTTTTACAGTTAGGGAACCTAAGGTCCAGAGAAGTTAACTAACTTGCCTAAGGGCACACAGCTCATAAGTTGCATATTTAGTTAATGTAGGCAGGCAGTCTGGCTCAAGAGTCTGTGCTGCTTCTCACATAAGTGTAATAAGCAAAGGGCAGATGGTAATAAGAACAAGAATAAAAGAAGCGGGGTGCCTGGGTGACTCAATTGGTTAAGCATCTGACTTGATTTTAGCTCAGGTCATGATCTCAGTGTCGTGAGAATCGAGCCCCACGTTGGGCTCCGCACTGAGTGTGGAGCCTGCTTCGGATTCTCTTCTCCCTTTTCCTCTCCCTGTATCCCTCCTCCCTGCCCCTCTCTTGCGCGTACTCTCTAAATAAATAAATAAATAAATAAATAAATAAAAGAAGTAACCATCACCAGATTTTCCCTGTGCACCAAGATCTGTGGCCGGCACTTCACATCCATCGCCTCATTTAATCCTGTCCGTAACGTGATGAGGTGGGTACCATCCGTACCCTTCACTTTGCACATTTAGAAGCAGACTTCATTTCTGACTTGCCTCATGTTGCACATCTGGTAAGTAACAGCTCTTTAGTACTGTGCAGATACATCCCGGAGGGCTTCAGGACATCTAAAGACACATGTAAGACCCTGTGAGGGTAGCAGAGGCCGAGCCGGGTTTGCAGGAGGGTGAGGATGGTGGGTCGATCAGCTGACTAGAGCATGGAGTCTGTGAACCCATTTCTCGTCAGTTTGTTTTGCTCTTCTCCATGAACATAACCCTGAGTGTTTAGTCCCAGAGTTGATGGCATCAATGAGGGAAGACCTGGGTCTTACGACCTAGTTAGGTGTACTATTTGGAGGAAGGAGGTGATTCTCTCCTCTCACCTTTCCCCTCAGCCCTCACCTGCCTCTTGGAAAAGGTTCAACCCCATCTCCCCATGAAATGTTTTACTGAAGAAAGACATCTCTGGCCCTTGTTGTTCTCCTCACTTTACCTACCGCAGCTGAACTGGGATCTGAACTACCTGGCAGTTCAGGCTCCAAGATTCATTATGCAGAAAATGTACTGCTTTGCCTATGCTTGGTCAAGTCTGGAGTGGCAGTAGGGCACAAAGTCAAATGAACTCAACTGGCTCCGCCCCCTTGGTATTAAAGAAGCAACTGGAACAACCATTTATGTCAATATTTTGTCATATTTTCTCTCCTTTTCCTATTTGTCAACACCTGTCTCTGGATGGTAGGATTTTGAGTTTACTCTTTTGCTTAGATGTACAAAAACGTAATGCATGGTTGGGTGGCGCTCATGAGAATGAGGTCAGAAACGTGCAAGACTGGTGGGTTTTTGCCAATGCGGTGTGTGTGTGTGTATGTGTGTGCACGTGCGTGTGTACACATATGTCTGTGACTCTGATATATGGGCACTAGGTCTTCTGGAGGCTGACTCCCTCTCTGTAGGCTCTAGAAACGTCTTACCAGCAATGACCCACTTGACCTATTTTTGCAAGTGTCTTTTGCCTTCTTTCTACTCTTTGCTTTCCTTCCCCCATCAGACATGTTAATGGCTCATATCATCTTCCCTTTTCATCAGCCAAAAAAAAAAAAAATCTCACTTGGCTTCCCCTCTGATTTCAGCCTGTCACTTGATGAGGTCCCTGCTATTTATATTTTTGTTTGTTCGGAGGGAGGGGGGGAAACATATAAATAAAGCCCCAGCAAACCCAACCGCCCTGCTGGATGGGAAGGGGCTCCCTGGCCTCATGGCAGCGGGGCTGCCTAACTGGTAGTTAAGCAGGGACCAAGAGGTCCACACCGTGAAAGCCGTTGAAAGGGTTACTGGGAAATGCAAACAAAAACAACATGCAAATGAGGCTGCCAGCAACAGGTAGGCTTAATCAGATGCTGTCAGATGAATTCAGCATCTCCCCGATTGTCGCCTCTCTTTGCCTCCCATTCGGAAGCCCTCATCTGCTCCAGATGTGGTTTAATTTACTGCGACTTGGCTAATTACTGTAATTAAGGATTAATTACTGTTAATTACTTTCACATAAACTCAACGCCAGTCAAAGAGCGGAGCCTTATGAAGTCTGCCACAGGAGTGAGCACGGCTTGGCGGCCTGCGTGCGCTCTGCAGGTCTGTGGATGGCGCCTGGGTCCCTGCTGCCACAAACCTTCCTGACCTTCCAGCCTCGCCAGTGGGATGGGAGGGCCAAAGGTGTGGGAAGGGTCAGCGCTCAGGCCCTCACAGGGCGTCAACTACCAGGCCCTTCCCTCCACACGGGGCAACCGGACGGACAGGGATGATGTTGGGGAGAGGGCCTGGTCAACCCGCAGAGAGAGGCGCAGAGCACCAGCCTTCCCGGTGCAGGTGGGAGCCAGCCTTGTCTTCTTTTTCTGTTATTACCCCACTGGCTTTGTGAGCCTAGTGAAGGAGCCAAACAGGAGATGTTCACCACAGGTCATTGGAGCAAAAATAAAAGGGGACTGGAAATCAGCACCAGCCCATCCATTTCTTTCTGAGTCCTGCCTTCCCATCCTAACACATGGGCCTGGTTCTGTGGCGTGGGATGGCTAGAGGAATGGTTGAGCCTACTGCAGGTACCTCATCACACAGATAGGAGATTAGTGCCACCCCAAATACCTGTTCCCCAACTTTGCCGGGGCTCTCAGCTCTGCCAGTGAATGCTTCCATGAGATACAGAGAAGCGAGTTGCCCTAGTGACTGTTAAAACATGGGCCCTTCTTAACTTCCTGGCACATGACATTGCTTTCTGTTTCATGAAGGAAATGGAACGCTTTAATCTCGAAATCCCACAATCTCCCCCCCACGTTGTCTCCAAATGTATCCATATTCTACCTTTCCCTTCTCCTTCCTCTGTGAGAGACTCCCCTTCTTATATGAAGGTGATGCGTCTACCTGTGCCCCTTATGCTAGTCTCTTCTCTCTTCTGGTCCTTGGCTTTATCCTTGGCTCTGTTTGTCTTCTGTGTCTTCATGGGCATTCTTAAGTCCTTTCTAAGTTATAGGAACCTTCCTGTGGCTCCGTCTTTCAGTAGCTACATCGTCTTTCCCTTCCTCATATCATTCAAATGCTTGCTGATAGAAATCTCCCTCTAATCTTTCTTAGCCTGCTTCAGTTTCCCTTTGCCCCCATCCTTAGACTGTTCTAGATAATGGCACTAAAGCCCCACAGCTGCTTGAATGTAGTGTGTAATTTTCAGTCCTCATCTTATTGGACTTCTGCCTTGGCTGTGTTTAGCACTTTTCTTCATGACCTCTTCTCAGAAGCTGTACTCCCTTGGCTTTTATGATTCTGAATGACTTTGTTCCCCTTTAATGGGCTTCTCTTTCTCCCTCAGACCCGTAGATATTGGTATTTCTCTAGAGTTCCAACCTCAGATGGACTATAGAAGGACTTCATTCTACATACTTGTTGGGTGATCCCATTGATCTCAGGGTGTTTGCGACTCACCAGGTAGACTAAGAACTCCCTGATGCGAGGCCATGTGTCTCATTCAGTCTTGTATCCCACAGAGATATAGTGCCACCATTATCCAGTGGTGTCCCCTGCTTGCTGGACAATGGAACCCTGGGTCATGTGCATCTTTGGGTACCCAGCAGGGCAACTTTCAAGAGTCTTTCTTGTTCCCAGTGCCGCCTTTATTCTTACACAGGAGGATATTTCTGTTGTGGTGAGGCAGGTCTTCGTGTCATCTAAGAAAATCCCAGGACTAGAATCATTTCAAAGTCGGGTTCAAAGATCTTTTCTGATTGTGAAATTCCAAAAGATGCATTGTTGGTGCAGAAAAAGAATACTGGAATATGTGCTACCATCTGTTTATAAAGAGTAACCTGCTTGTACATAAGTAAGGTCGTCTTCAAATTGACAGAAGGATACTGCTGGGAACCTTAATTTGGGACTGAAGAAACACTGAGGGGAGTTTTTTTTCCCTCTATCCAATTAAGTTTTTCAATAAATTAGAAAAGAAAAACTATTAAACAGCTTTATACTTGAATTAATTATAAGTGAGATTTTAACTTTCTTGAAATATTTTTAAATCTTAACGAAACCTGATTATCAATTAAAGGAAAATAACTTTTACACAATTAAAATGTACTGTAAAAAATAGACCCTTTTTTTGTGTTTGTTTCTTGCTATGACCACAGAAATATTCTACTTAGATTCTTTCTTTAGTTGACTCATTTGCTGATGGATTATTGGGCTTTATCGTGCACATGCAAGTCCTCACGTACTGTGTGCTGCTGTGTTGTCCGTGTCAGTGTGGATTCGTTATGTATGTGTGCTTGTATTTTTCACTGTGCATTTGCAGATCGTAATTTTTTTTTTTAAAGATTTTATTTATTTATTTGAGAGAGAGAATGAGACAGAGAGAGAGCATGAGATGGGGGAGGGTCAGAGGGAGAAGCAGACTCCCTGCCGAGCAGGGAGCCCGATGCGGGACTCGATCCCGGGACTCCAGGATCATGACCTGAGCCAAAGGCAGTCGCTTAACCAACTGAGCCACCCAGGCGCCCCTGCAGATCGTAATTTTAATGGACATTCAGTTGTATGCCGTTTCAGTGGCCATGCACTTTATGTACAGCACTAATAACATCAGATGCCAGTACTCTATATTTTGAAGTTATCTCCTTTCTCATTTTCTCCTGGAATTTTGTTGTAAGAAGTGTAGTATTATAGGTCCCGATTACCAGTAATGGTTTGAAGGAGGCATTTCTTGTATATCATGGACCAAAGTCAACGTCAGGGGACAACTCATTTGCATGTTTAAAATACAGAAAATATAAAAACTGCAATGCTAAATTACTTAAATACATCCTATTACTTCTTGTCTGAATAATTAATTTCATGATTTGAATTTCTCTTTCAATGTGATTTTGCTTTACAAGTCATCACCATCAGATGATGTGTTTGCCATGATCCACCACGTACTGATTCTTGAAGTTTAGGGGTTGAGTATCTTTTCCCCATTATATGATATGGCTATCATATAAGGGATTGACTTAACCAACACTTTTTGAATGCCTGTTGTATGTCACACACAGTACTAGGCCCTGCGGATAACATGGTGTTCGATGATATGTACTAATGAATTATCGTGTGATAAAATTAATAATATACCATTACCAAGAGTAACAAAGTTTGACACATTGAACATTTTTTCTCTTGTGGCAGTATTTACTTAGGTGCTTAGACAGCTTGTAAAGGGCGAAGGATGGAAAGATGAAATTGTATACGATGGTACTGTGACCTGGAGTGGGAATATTCATGGGGCTGCCTTTTTGCCAATGAAGTCAGTTATTTTAGGAATATCTCTAAAGTAAGGAAACGTGGAATAAAGAGATAATATCATGACATTATTTTCTGAGTTGGATAGCAAGAGCAATAGATACTAGGTGAAAAGTGAAACAGAGATTCTAAAAGCTTCTGTAATTCATTAATGCTATTACAAAAGTATTCATTTCCAGTTAAAATTTAATTTAAATGCTTAATTTGTTTCATTATATGTATTATGCAGTTATTTACATTATATTGCATAAGCTATAAACATACACTGTAGCTTTAGCTCATCTCTGTTCCAATCACAATACAAATATATTCCATCTTTGCAACGCCTCGATCATTTGAAAAGATAAATATTCCTTTTGTAAAATGAAGTATTTAGATAGAAATACTCATTCAACACTTGGCAGCGTAAGAATTTATTGATTGCTTGGAGAGGCCAAAAATAAACCTGCACAGGGGGCGCCTGGGTGGCTCAGTCATTAAAGGTCTGCCTTCAGCTCAAGTCATGATCCCAGGGTCCTGGGATCGAGCCCCGCATCGGGCTCTCTGCTCGGCAGGAAGCCTGCTTCTCCCTCTCCCACTCCCCCTGCTTGTGTTCCCTCTCTTGCTGTGTCTCTCTCTCTCAAATAAATAAAATCTTTAAAAAAAATAAAAAAAATAAAAATAAATAAATAAACCTGCACAGATATGCATAATCTAGATACAGTGAGATTAAATTCTATATGTTATTACGTATGTATAGAATGCGTATGTTTTTGCACTTTGGAAATTTGTTGTAAATATTATAGACGCACGTGTGCCTATATGCGTGTGCTTATGTCCGTGTGTATGGAATCTCAGCGATGTGTGTAAGGGCCTCACCGCAGATAGCGGGAACAAAGCTGAAGAGCAAGAGGGAGAAGGAAAGAGAATAGTGATTAAGCCAGCATTGTTCTATCCGATCCTGGCTGCCTGCTATTGTTTTCGAGCATTTGAAGAGGAAACATACTCATTTAGCTTTCAGAACGAATGACTTTAATAAGGGCAGAGCGGAGAGGTGGGGTAGCACTGATGACTGGGGAGGCCCATCAGGGCTCCCCCTAAGGCCATTCCGTCAGAGCTGAGGACCACATGACCGTTAACTCTGCAATCAGGACAAGTTTTCAACATTCCGGGGTATCCTTCAATGGCAGAAAGAGCCATTCGGAGTCAAGAGAAGATGTATATCAGCAGTAATTGGATTCGGGCCAAGGCTCTTAGGACAGTGTTATCTACGGTGAGGGCATGGGAGGCGCTGGGCAGAGCACGGCGAGTGGGCTTCGAGCCACAGCCCAGGGAGCAGTGGCTGGTACGGGCCACAGGGAGGGACAGTGGTGACACACCAGAGCTGTTGGTTTGCCCAGGAGTCAGCGTGGCCTGTCTGTGGGTGTAAGCAATCCTCCAGGTTTCTGAATGTCCTGCGGGATGCAACTTCGGGCTCAACAGACGAGGCCGCCCCAGTTGTACTTGACTAGACAAAGCTATTTAAGGCCTGAAAGTGCCCCCATCCAGCCCCCTCCACGGCTGCCCCCTCCCTTCCCTTCACCCTGACTACTTCATTACAATCTGCCTTCAGGCCGGAATTGCCCTGCTTAAGCCTCAAATCATTATAATTACCATTATTAGAAATAGCTGCAGGGGAGGCGTTGGAACACCAAGTAAAAATGTGTGAGTGTGTCCGCTAGGCCTGGAATCACTCCTTTTGAGCTCAGGGACCACGAGGCATGAGGGTTCCACCAAAGCCAGCTAATGCGACGGCTGTCAGCTCCACTCACCCCACCTGTCAAGAGGGGGATGCGGTGGGGTTCATTTTTTTAATTGACACCTTCCTCTCTCATTCCACGCTCTCTCGTCTCAATCTAATTCCCCCTTTCATCTTCCTTCTTTGAGAGGAATCCATTCCTCTGCTACCCGAATAAAGAGAAGGGAAAAAGCCACATGAGGAATAATGACATATGCATTATCCTCCAGAAAAGACATAGGTTTGTAAGAAAGGCACAAGCCAGGAAATGCAGCGAAAGTCAGAAAAATAATTGTCAACCTAATATGAGGCAGACAAGATGGACAGATGGAGGAGAGAGAGACACAAAGTCAGTGAGGCAGAGTGGGAAGGAGAGGAGAGAGGCTTGCTGGACCATCAGAGGGGGAAGAGAGGATGAAAACATTGTGTTTCTCAGTGTCCGGTTTCCTTCTGTCCCTCTTGAGGCGAAGCCCAGAGCTTCATACGGGGAAACCAGAGAATGGAATCCCGTGTGAATGCCCCTGTGAGTTTTCAGCTCCAAGGAAGGACAGCCTGTAGGTATTCACGAGCCTTATGAGGTGAAATGGGAGGTAATGTCGTTGACCGAGATCCAAGGAGACTAGGAAGAAAGGGAGGTGTCCACATGGATTCTACCCAACAGTCGTGACTCAGGACCTCCCTGGCCTTGACTCTGGGCAGCCCTGAGAAATGTGGCCACTCTGTGTTTTCTCTGCACCTGATGGCAGAGCCCCCCGAGGAAAGCTCTTTCCGTGAGCCTGGGCCTCTTAAGCTCTCAGGGCCCTGAATGATGGTTTACTTGAAGTTAGATTGACATGCATCACTTGTGACATTAGTGCTATTGAAAGGTAGAGTGGATCAGCCCCCTAAATCAAGAATATAGCAGGATGAAGTTAAGGAAGTAAGTCAGAGTCTGTATTTCAGTATTGAAGTATGAATGTTGCTTCTTTTTTCTCTTTTTTTTAGTTTTTATTTTTAATCAACTTGAGGTATAATTTACATAAATAAATGCATTTTTATGTGTACAGTTTGATGAGCTTTGACAAATGTGTGGATCTCCCCCAATCACCGCTTCAATTAAGATAGAGAACTTTTCTGTCACCCCAAGAAGTTGCCTCATGTCCCTTTTACAGCTTCCCCCCCCACCCCACACACACCATCCTTGCCCCTGGCAATCACCTTTCTGTCACTATGGTATAGTTTCTCTCTTCTAGAATTTCATATAAATGAAATTATATAGAATATAGTCTTTTGTGTCAGGCTTCTTATAAAATTATAAAAATAGTATTTTGAGATGCACCCGCATTGGTGCTTGGCTCAGAAATGTGTTCCTTTTGTTGCTGAGCATGATTTCATTGTGGGAAAATACCACAATTTGTTTATCCATTCATCCATTGATGGACATTTGGATCATTTCCAGTGTGCAGTTCTTATGAATAAAGCTACCATGAGCATTTGTGCACAGATCTTTGTATGACAAAGATTTTCCCTTCTCTTAGGTAAACACCCAGGACTTACACTCTTCAGTCATAGAGTAACTTTATATTTAATTTTATAAGAACTACCACACTGTTTTCCAAAGCGGGTTATACCTCTAGCTCTTCTTAAGACCATACCATCTTTTCCACAAAGGAAAAATTAGATGAGATTTTACTTACAGTGATAGAAATAGGCCAGTTGATACGGACTTCTCGTATTCTATAAAGCTGTCTTTATGCTCTGATGAATAGTTCGTATTATTCCATTTTTAAAATTAAGTAACTTTGAGCGGCGACTGGGTGGTTCAGTCAGTTGAGCATCCGACTGTTGATTTCTGCTCAGGTTGTGATCTTGTGGTCGTGAGATGGAGCCCCGCGTCGGGCTCAGCACGCTCAGTGTAAAGTCTGCTTGGAGTTCTCTCTCCCTCTCTCTTTGCCCCTCCCCCACCCACATGCTCTCTTAATTAATTAAAATTAAATTAAGTGACATTAAAATAAAACCCCCATTCCTAAAATCCACAGGTCTTAATTATTAATTGGTCTAGTTGAATTGTGCAGTTATTTATGGAAACGTGAAAACAGGGTTCTGCTATGCATTGTGTTCCCTGGCCCCATTTCTCACCTTCTGCAGGAAACCTTTTCCAAAGGGCTCCCTCATTTCTCATTCCTTCAACTATTATTTATGTAAATTTTACTGCAGTGCCGTCTGGTTTGGACAGTATTTTTATAACTATTCCATTGTCTCTAGCTGGGGTGATGGTTGGTCTCTTTAGTGACATCAGTTTTGGTAGAGGTCCCTTACAGACCGGGAGCATGTTTTCTCCTCTTCCTACTCAACCATGCTGCTTACGAATGTCACGCATACCATAGGCGCTCAGTAAATTCTTCAGTACGCGAAATTGGTCCCCAGAAGCCGTAGTTCAAAAACCCACTACCGCTCTGTCATCTAAGGTAACATATCTTGAATAACGTGGGTCCCCCTGATGTCAGTCACGGCCTTACACTCATGCTACTCCGTCTAGGTGCTTTGTACTCTGAAACCTCCTCACCTGCTCCTGAGCTTTAAGTGGGCTCCACATGCCGCTCCCTGCCTTTTGAGTAAATAATCACGTGATAAAGCTCAAGAAATATTTGGTTGCGGGTTTTATTTTCCATCTCAGCTGCTGATGTGTTACCTAGCAGGCTGTATTCTACACAGAGCTTGGTTCTCTCGCACAGCTTGTGGTAAGTGAAATTATTCCGAGATTCAATGAATACCTGCTATTGAGCAGCTTCCCTAACCACCCAAACTGGTCTTTTGTTAGTGGTTATTGAGAGGATTGTCACAGCCATTGACCTACTCAATTTTACTTCAAAAGAAATGAGCATTTTTCTTCCCCTTTTATTTCTAAAAGCAGATATGGCAATTTGCTTAAATTGCTGTCTTTAAAAGTTTAGATGATTATACTTTTTCCCCCCTCTTGCCTTTTTTTCTTCCTTTTCATTTAAGTTGCACAGTGCCGTCTCTTTTTTTCTGGGATTGGACACAGTTTCTGCTGCAGCTTTTATGAAGTAACTCTGCGTGTGTGTGTGTGTGTGTGTTTCCTTGCACATTAGTGTTCATTTACCTGAGACTCACAGACAAAATAGGTTATATTGAAATATTTGAGTAACATTTTATATTTTAATTATAGGGTCCATTTCTTTAGGCACAAAGAGCAGAGTTCTGTAGCTTAAAATACATGTAACTGCACCTCATGGAAATCCTCCATTTCTTTGGGGAGAAAGATGGGGTAGCTACTGGCCTCTGACGTAAGAGTAAGCGCGGTAAGTTCTATTTTAAAGATTTTTGTATCTGAAGAAGGGACAGTTTGATGTAAATACGAGGAGAGGAAATAAAAGTTCCAAGGGAAGGACTGACTAGGAATGGGTATTTAGGGAAGAGTGGGGTGGTGATGGAATCCTGTGGCCAGTTGGCGGAGGCCAAGAGCATCCTAGCCACTGATTCAACACCATAGGTTCAGTTTCCTTGGGTCACAGGTTGACTGTGCTCTGTGACCATGGCAACAAAGCATACTGAGCCATTATTTCATGCCGTGTGCTTTCTATGTGTTGAGCCATATGATGGAGAAAATATATTCTAATAGTATGGAAAGGATGAAAAATACGGAAAAGACTCCGTTCTGTCTTCAGAGAACTCAGAATTGGTCATAAACTTGATGACCAGTAGCAGCAGCTATATTGCAAAAAGGTGACTATGTTAGAGAGAGGACCAGTGGATGGAAAAAACAAACTTGTGACTAATTTGGGGTGGGAGGGAGAGAACCACAAAGCTCAGACCCCAGTAATATTTTGTCAATTTATGTAATATGGAATTAGTATATTTACTGAGTACTTGATATGTACCAGCGATTTGTGTAAGGTACTTGGGATTCAAATGTGGGCTCATTAATTAATTTGCAAAATATTGAATATGTATCTATTATGTGCTGAGCATGGATAAGACATTCATTATCTTTGCTCTCAAGGAACTCACAGTTTGTATAACAGATATATAATCAGCTCTTTTTAGTACATAATTAAGTGCTACATAACATAAATATTTGCAAAATTCTGTGGGAAGGCAGAAAAGGAAAAATTATTGATATTGATATTGATATTTGATCACTGTTACTAGATACAGGATAAAGATTTCAAAACCATCGGACTTGGACCATTATTAAATATTGCAGGTAGAACTAGAAAGATTTAACAAGAGAAGATCTGACAAGAGCTGGTAATTTGTGTATGTGTAAGTGTTGGTGTTGGTGCCGGAAAGGGCTGATTCTTCCTCTTCTTTGCTACTATGTGGTATTAATAGTTTTACTCAGGTGTATACCGAGAGACACATTTTCTAAGACATTAGCAGAAAAGTTGGCCAAGTAGTCTCTGTGGCTGTTTGAGGCACATGGAGTGAGAAAAGCCCCCGTGGGCCATCAGGAACATATCTCTGGATTCAGTGGGCAAGGAGGACATTTTGGCAAATTCTTCTTAGTGATCCAGAATTCGTATGATTTAGATGTATGGTTTTACTATTCCAAAAGATGCTGGACAGATTTCCAAGGTTATAAATTGCAATTCCTGTTAACAAGCAGCCAGAAAGTGTCCTATAAGTAAAATGTACTTCAGATCCAAGAGTGAAAGAATGATGGTGTAGTAGATCAGAGTCTTTCGCTCCTGTCATTTAAATGTAATATCTGTACAAGGAAGTAACTGCAGAAATGGGCTGTGGGTCCCTGTTGGTTGCACGAGTAGGATGGTAGCCAACCTCTTGTTTTTTTTTTTTCTTTTTCACTATACTGCTCTAATAAATGGTGAGAGTGTTTTAATAATTCCCCTGGCCATCGTTGTAGTTATGATCTCTAGATGAAGACAACGATGTGAAGCTGCTATCCTAGGAGGCTGTAGTCAGCATGTGTGTGTGCATGCATGTGTGTGTGTGTGTGTGTGTGTGTGCATACACACGTATGCTTGATTTATGAACCACCAAAGCCACAGTGAAGTACTAGTGTGAAAATCACCTACATTAGCAGCAAAGAAATGTCATCATCAATTCCAAGAGAGACTTATAAACTCGGAGCTAACAGCCAGTGGTTTAATTCTTTTAAAGTAGAAATTTCTTTAACCTTTCTAGGCGAAACCATATCCCATCTGGAAAAAATGCAAATTTATGGGCAAGAAGAAAAGCTGAGAGTTGTAGTTTTCATCTAAGAGCCAAATAAAAATTACCCATCTTTGAAAGACAGTCTTCCAGGGAGTCTTGAAGAGAAAAGTACCTTTTCCACTCACAGTGCAATCAGTTGTAGAGAAACTCCGGAATAGGGAACCCTGCAGATACTTGATATTTGTTCTATCCTAGGTAGGGGGAGAAAAGTCTTCAAAGCCTTCAACTGTGGGGTATCCAAGTTGCTTATGGACTGGAGGATCCATCATGTATTCAACACTGAGGATCACAAAAATGGATTTCCAGTATAGTAGGAGACTCCTGCTAAGCAGTGAATGAATGAATGAAAAACTGATATATTGAAGCCAGTATCTACATTAGAACTCAGGTATGGGCTCGAGGAAACTGCTGTGTAAAAACAGTCCATTTTTAACTAACCTTGTTAACCACTGACTTAAAAAAAATAAAGAAATCAGAGAGCTGCAGCTTGACTCAAGAAAAAAAAAAAGACCACATGGAAATCATTTTAACCAAATTTGGGCTTATATTTAGAGATCTACAGACTGGGGCTTAATAGTCCTAGCCAGCTTGCAGCTTGGAAATGCTAGAGGCACAGCTTCTGAAAGTGACTGTAGAGCACTTGACAGTGATGAATGCGAAGTGGTAATGAGTAACTTCATCACAGAGCGGAGATGTCATGGCTTTGCATGCCACTTACTGGACGGAAGGAGTGGCACCAAGCTTTGGCTCCAATAATAGGATCGACTTTCCCAAGCAGCATGTAAGCCAGTGAAAAAGATGCCTCAGGGGCCAAGACCAGTGATGGAGCAAAGTCAGAGAAGCCAGCTAACCTCAGGGGGGCGCTCCGGGTGGGACCGGAGCTGTTGCCTCCTTCCACACAAACGTCCAATCAATGGCATCATAATGAGATGACCATAATAATAGTCATATTTATTGCCATGATAACAAATTTGATAACGGTTCCATTGATCTGTTTTGTTCACTTCCTTCCCACTGGAATGTCCGTCTCAGTTGACTCTGACATGCTGAATTGTTCCTTTTTCCTTTCCTTCTTTCTCTCTCAATCTCTCACTCTCTTATATTTAATAAGATATCCTTAGGACTCAAGGATCCAACACTCCTAACCCTCACTACCCACTATCTTGATCTTTTTGCTAGAAAACTTCCCTCTGCTGCTGTTGGAAATAAATGATATATGTCCCACCTGCACTTCAGCACAGCCTATGTGCTAGGCCCTCGGAATTTATTAGGTGGTGTCTGTGAGGCTGTGCATCATCTTTCATATATGTTTCCAAAATTGATTCCAAAGAAATCCAGGATTCTCTTAGACAGTTTAGCGACCCTGAATTACTAAGCATTAGATCTGTCTGCTGGCAACATTAAAAAAATAAATAAAAATGGTGGCTTAAATAATATCTTGTGGAATAGAATTCCAGAGGTGAGTCGTCAGAGAATCAGGGGCCTTAGAAAGCCATCATTCTGCATTGAATTTCCATCCTCAAGATCCCCTCATAATTTAGCATTACTGCTGGATTTCTAGCCATCTCATCAATGTTCCAGGAAGTAAGGAAGGGTGGAGAAGGTTAGGAAGGGCATACTTCTCATCTGAATTATTCCTTTAAGGAGCCTTCTTAAAACCTCCCATATATATATTATTATTCAGAACTTAGTCCCATGACCATTGCTAGCTTCAAGGAAGCCTGAGAATGTAATCATTTGCCTGGGCATATTTTCTAAGTACATTGGATTTCTTGTTTCTAAGGAGGAAAAGGTAGCATGGGGATGGGCTAGGCAACGAGAAGTCTGAGGGGATGGATTGTAAGGACTTGTTGTATTAATCTTGATGACTTGATTTCACATTTGTTCCATACACCAGAAGGTAACACCGGGACGTGGGGGTCACAGAACATCAGAGAGGCATGGCAGAATGTCAGAAATACCAGAAGACACAGGCAAACCATACCCATGTTCGACACCAAGTTGAAATCAGAAATTCAAAGTAACGAATGTGACTGACTCAATAGTAGATTATGTTTCCTAGGCTCATTTCTAGCCTAATCTTATAACTTTAGAAGATTCCCTCTTCTCTATTCTATAGTTCTTTACTTCTTTGTGTTTGGATTGAAACCTCACAAGTCGTCTGTACTTACTACTGAAGAACTTCCAGCCACAACACCTTGTATGTGTCCAGTGAGCAAATAGTTACTGAGCACAGCTCTCATGTGAAGTAACCGTAACACTCATGGTCGTTCTGATGTAATCATATAGCCTCCATACCCAGTGTCTTTTAGATCCGTTGCCTTCTTGGATCCTTCCAACAACCCTGTAGGGCTAAGGGTAGTGTCTCATCTGTGGGAAAACATCCTGATCTGTCTGGTTCAGTTCTGCTTCCCCAGTAGCTACAACAGGGCCTGGTATATGACAGTCCCCCAGTAAATAATTTCTCCCTCTCTTCCATAGTCACTGCATGCTCAGAGGTGAAAGGGTTAATAAACACATGCCCTCTACTCTGAGGGAGCTGTTACCCAGGAGGTAGGAGATAAATAGGTAATCTGAGGAGAGTTTATTCATCAGCATGGCTGGAAATTTCACATGGGTCCCAAATCTTAGTTGAGCTATTTGGTCTAGTGTCATATCTAAGAAGGTAGGGTGTGTGGGGACGGGGAGGGGATGGGTGCGGGGTGGGGGGAAGAGAGGGATGGCATCTTGGCTGATTACCTGTCATCTGCAAGACTCTATTCCATATAATATACCAAGCTCACAAGGCAATATTTTTATTCTCTACACCGCACGTAGATGGTAATACTTTGTTATCTACACCAGACTTGCAGGTTAATATTTTCTATTCTCATTTTAAAGATGGAGAAACTGAGTCTGAGAGAGGAAGAAAGTCGCTCAAGGTCAACATATCTAGTCAATGGCAAAGCTGATATTAAGATCCATATTCCTTTCCATGGCGCCACATTGCCTCTCCAAGGAAAAATATCAAAGCAGGACACTTAAACTTTACAGTGAAAAATAGAAGGAAAGCACGGGCCACAGACTGAGCAATGGCCTGGAAATTAGAATTACTGAATTCTGTCTTTCCCTCAATGCTGCCCTGGGACGTGTCTTTATCATCCCACACTGTCTGCTGAAAGTGCTTTGTAAAGGATCGAGCCTTTATTATACAAATCCTATTTTATCTTCATAATAACAGTTATATCTACACCTACACTTCTGCCCTTATCAAATTGAGCTAATAATACTGTTTCTTGGCCAAAGTGATGCAATAATTAATGTGTTGAGAAGCGCGTAGAGAACCACAGATGAGGTGCCTCACGGCTTGTCGGCGTGGTCAATTTGTAAAGTGGTTTTGCATCTTCTCGTTGAGCTGCATCCTCCACATTTAAAGCACCCAAAGAAAGGAGTAGTAATAGTAACAATATCAACTCAATAGTCAGTAGTAGTAAACTTAGTCAGCCAGCCACAGGTGAGGCCAAAGGTTCGAAGCATTTTCTGCCAATTTACTCCTTCCGTGAAGTGTCTAATAAAGACATTAGCAGAGTGAGAGACCATCTGAGGTTAGACCTTTCCAAGAGCCTTTAGAAATCTCCTCATGGATTCTGCTGCATGCCTTCATATGTGCATATATGACCCAGTGCCATTAATATTAATATATTCCTGCATTCCCTTCTTCTCTGGATACTGTTACTTTCCAGTCCAATCAGAGTTGACATTATTGAGTCACGTGCTTCTGAAGGATCCTGCCAATGGCCCTCCATCGCACATCCTAAATATCAGCACTGAAACAGTCTCTCGCTGATCTGTTGTTGCCACATGGCCCTTGTCAGTGCCCAGAGAAGCATCTGATTATTTTCTGATAGAACAGTATAACATGTATATTTTTAGGTGACCATCCTAAGTACTTTGAAATAAAGTATTGAATCTACTTTTCCTAGAGCCAAAGAAAAGCTAAGAAAGTCAGCTTTTCAGGTATCGAAAGTATTCAGAATTATTTTTCCTATGCTTGACATTTTGGTGCAAGAGGTTCCTAACAGACAGCAAAGTATTGGGAAGCACTCTACTCACACGTCTTGGTCACTTAGCTGGGATTTGTAGGTAAAAGTGGTAACAGGTAGTCAAACTCTTAAGTGTAAGTTGAGAAAGTTCTGGTTAATAGTTGTCTTTTTTTCTACGTATTTCCTGTGTAGATTTCTTACCAGCTCTCATGTTAGCAGCAATAGTTTTATATTGCTGTGACACGCAATTTCTCAGATTTTCTGCACAGAATTCCATGGGCTCCTCATGGATGCATGTGGTAACACGGGGTGGGGATGAGGTAAGGCGGGCAGGTGAGTTGGCACAGGATCTCACTTTTCTTCTGGAGTAGAGCTGCCTTGGTCTAGTTTCCATATTGTGCTTCCAAATAATCCCAAAGAAGGATTTCATGTTTCACAAAACCCAAAACTCTTTTGAAAATCACTGTATTTTCTCATTTTATTATCTCCCCAAGTCTTTGAGAGGCTGTTGTTCCCTTTCTGCAGATGAGGAACTGAGGTGTAAGCAGATGGAGTTTGCAGGGAGCATCTAACTCAGAAGTTACTGAGGACCAGCTCAGATTCTGATCTGCTGACTCTAAATTTTACTTTCTTATCACTAAATTCAGATGCCTTTTTCCAGATTTAAATGCTAGTAAATTTGAGAATGATCTTTTCCTTTTAGCAGATCCAGACTGTAAAGAGTACTATGTTTGTAACTCTCCTACTTATGTTAATGTGGCACCCGTGTGTGTGTGTGTGTGTGTGTGTGTGTTTTACATATATATATATATATATATATTTGAAAGTACAAGAAGGGAGGGCAAAAGCTAGGACAAAGACAAGTGTGGTCATGTTTCTATTCTTGGCCTGTTATGGGTATAATATGATAGTGCATTCTTATATATTTTGTGTTCTGCTTGCCAGATCTTAGAACTGCCCTCGACTCTGTGTAACCACAAGCAGGTAACCGTACCTCTCTGAATCTTGAATGACCATGGGCACACTAGAAATGAAAGTATCTGCCACTTTCCACAGGAAGAATAGGCAAAGCAGGATTTTGTTTGCCATTTCTTCTTGGTCTGAGGAGTAGAGAGGTTGTGAGATAATTAACCGTCCTTTGAGTGGAGACATTTGCTGGACCTTGGCGATGCTCAACTTGACCTGAGTTGTAGTGAGAGCAAGGAAAAGGACAAACTTCATAGCTGTGGAGGAATGGTGTTCCAAGACATGTTGGGATCAAACAGCTTTAGAATTTTGTTTAGATTGGAGCTTGACAGCTGGAAGATAAGGTTTACAAATCAGAGCAGAAATATTTCTTACTCCATCTCCTAATGTATACACTGATCACAAGTAGTAAAATAGTATACGCCAAACAGCCCGTGAAGAAAGGTCTGTCCACCGTTTTAACTTCAAAATGAAGTTTAGCCAATGTGAGAAACAGCATGGGTGCCATTCATTCCTTTTTTTTTTTTTTTAATTTTTGTTTGGCAGCAAAAGTTAAGGTCATTGCTAATTACATAAATAGACCAGCAGGATTTGGGATGCAAAGTGTCAAACACTAAGAGTTCAAATTCTTTATTCAAAATAGAAGATACAGGAAGACCATATCACACCATAAATAATAATTGTGTGATCAAAGATGTGTGTGTGTGTGTGTGTCTCTCCAGGGATAGCAGAGAGAGAGAGGCAGTTCATGGGGGGTTCACCTGACTTCCACTACTTCTTGATTCCTGTTTGCTGGCTTCTAGAAGCAGTCATGTGTTTCAGAGGACGGGCCAAGAGATAATTAAGTGGAAATAAGAACTCTTCAGAAAGAGGCAGCAAATCCTCCTAATCAATTCTGATCCCTGCTTGCTTGGTAGCCTAAGATCAGCGTAATAGTCATTAGAAGAGGTCATGGCGGGCTCTGTGACCTCGGTCATCTAAGGTTAAATAATACGTCATTAGAAGGGTCAGTCAGAAAAGAGCAGATTTTTTCCCTGTGATTCACTTATTTTGCAGAAGCTTCTGGCTTCTTGGAAATTTCTGTCACAAATTTCAAATCTCACGGCAGAAATGTTTATACATTGCAGTTTCACTGAATTCAGAGGAAGCTCTCTTGGAGCTGATGAGAAGGCGGGGTTGTGGTCTTGGGGAGCAAACAGCCATGATATCTGTCCTTCACTCTGGATGAGGAGAAAGGTCGCCTCATTGCATCACATTTTGTATGAGGATTTGAAAATATCATTCTAACCTTATGGGAGCCCCTCAGGATGGAGTGGGGATGGGGGGTAGTGGTGGGGGATGGAGAAGACAGGAGGAAATCTTTCTCCACTTCAAGTAGGATCAGGAGTATGAGGAGGAAACTGGAAAGAAAACACTCACAACTCTATAATAGGTTTGATTTTAGCCTCACCTTGACATTACGGGGTAGGTCTCACTCCCTCTGGGAAAACTTTTCAAGCCACCAAAAGTAGGGAAAATCAAGTATAGCTAAAGCCCTAAGATGTCCTTCCTTCTCTTTGTGATAATCCAGACAATATTAAAGCAGAACAGGAAATTGGAAAAATAAAAGAAAAAATACTGGTAGTCCTGTCCCCCCAAAACAGGAACACATTGCATATTTTAGTATTTTCCTTGTGATCCATTTGTAGACTGGTAATTAGATAGCTAGATGGACAGATAGAGATATAGATTAGATAGCTAAAATTGGAACATACGCAAGTATCTTGCTTACTAAACTAACAAAACAGTATAGAGTTTTCCCATGTTGCTATATTACTTTCAAATAATTATTTTCAACAACTCTTTAATAGTCCTTAGAGTTTTTAAATCATTTCCATTTTTTAAAGATTGTTTATTCATTTGAGAGAGAGAGCACACGCAGGGGGAGGGTCAGAGGGAAAGAATCTCGAGCCGACTCTGCACTGAGTATGGAGCCTGATGGGGGGCTCGATCCCACAACCCTGAGATCATGATCTGAGCCAAAACCAAGAGTTGGATGCTTAACAGACTGAGCCTCCCAGTTGCCCCTCCTTAGATAGTTTTAAGGGTAATTGCCCTAAGAAATAGGTGAAAGTAATGATGAATAGCATTTATTATGAGTTCCTGGGCAGACACAGAGAGAGACAAAGATCTATTTTTGTTTTTCCTTCAAATTCTGCCAAAACCTGCCTGTCAGCCAAACAAAAGTGAAATGTTTGGTTTGAGTTGCTGGAGATTTTTGGTAGATTTGATCATTCACATGAGCTTGCTTTTGCTAAATAAGCTAGGCCTGGACCCTTTGACCACACCAAAAGCTTTCTACTAGAACATGAGCTAGAGGATGTTTGGGTGGATGGATGAGTGGATAGGAGGGAGGGAATTAGTCTGTCTCTTTTCAAAGCACAAGTACATGGTTCAGGAGAACCACAGACCAAGCAGGCCAGTATAGAAGGCCTGCCTTGTCTGATGGTGGTTACCATCATCTGATGGACCAAGAATCAGTATGTAGGAACATTGGTTTGAGTGAATACAGACATATCCATGCCTTTTTTTTTTTTTTTTTGCTTTACATAAAAAGTTAGGATTTAAGCAAAAATATTACTGCTTAGAGGACACTGTATATTACCTTTTAAAAAAGCAATTTCATCTCTTTTAAAAAAAACTTCAAATGAAGTAAACACTGAGCTAAAGCCAACGGAGTATTTGCACTTCTCTAAAGTTGTATTTAAGAGGAGCTTTCAACTTGGGGGCTGGGTGGTGTGTGTGTGTGTGGTGTGTGTGTGTGTGTGTGTGTGTGTGTGTGTGTGTGTGTATTTCCTGAGTGCTCATTGCTAACTGTGTGGTGGCCTTTCTTACTAAAAGCATGTGTGTGTGTCTTTGTGTGTGTATGAAATATCTGAGAATACAGTATTTAGACCCCATTAGTGAAGGTAAAAATGTACAGATAAACTGTATCATTTATGGTTATGATATGGCTCCTGTCAAAATAACATGCTATTTTGACAGTTGCTTTATCTTTACTCTCACTGAGTCTACAATAAGAAACTAGTTTCTTAGCAACTAAAATATATTCTCAAACAAGAGCATTAAAAAAGAAAAGAGCCCATAAAAGAAAAGCTATACCCATAGTTGATGTCTGGACCAGCTATTCTTGTTGGGGTGGGGGTGGGTGGGGTGTGAAGTTGATCTGAAATAGTATGATTTCCTCTTGCCAGGCCTACTGCCTGGGGGTGGTCTCACCGGCCCAGGCAGCTGTTTTTCAGAGAGTCTGGATGCTAGAACAAGTGGTAGCTTGCAGGAGGCTTGGGGAAAACTTTGCTTTTCCTTTTTCTTCTTCATTTCAGTGTCTTTTTTTAAAATTTTAAGTGTCCCTTATCTTGTATCCTAGGTAAGAAAGTTCTAGAAGAACTAGCCCATAAGTTCTGGAGCAGAAAGCCTGTATTCGGGTTTGTCTTCATTGTAACTGGTAGCTGGTGGTTTATATATTTTTCAGTTAGCTATGATGATCGGAGTAGGGACTGGGGGACCATAGCGGGAATTGAACGATTTCAGGCCTGTTGTGTTATATCCTTAAAAGGGTTTGAAATTCTCTAGGGCTACAGTTCTCAAAGGATGGTTGGGGGATCCCCAAACCCTTTCAGGGAACCATGAGGTCAAAACTCTTTTGATAACAATGCTTTTACTTGCTTTTTTCACGCTCAGTCTTTGATGACTCAGCCGTGGAGTTTTCTAGAGGCTCCGTGGTATACGATATTGCCATGGGCTAAATGCACAGATCGGACAACCTGCCCGCCTTCTATCAGGTCACACATTAAAAAGATTTGCAAAATTGGGGCACCTGGGTGGCTTCGCCGGTTAAGCGTCTGACTCTTGATTTCAGCTCAGGTGGTGATCTCAGGGTTGTGAGATTGAGCCCCACGCTCAGCATGGAGTCTGCTCGAGATTCTCTCTCTCCCTCTCCCTCCACTCTCTAAATAAATAAATAGACAGATAGATAGATAAAATCTTTAAAAAAAGATATGCAGAAATGTAAAACACACCTCATTAATTTTTTATTTCAAAAATAGTATTTTTCATGAAACTATGTTAACGTGTAATGGGCTTATTCTTGTTTTAAAATGGATTGATAAACACTTCAAGTTTTTTAGTTTCAAATTCCTAATACTCTTTGGAGTCCTTAATACTTTTTAAGAATGTAGAGGGGTCCCAAGCCCAACAGGTTTGAGAACCACTGTTTGTGTTTTAAGATTTTTTAAATTTATTTTTGCGAGAGAGAGCAAGACAGAGCATGAGCTGGGGGAGGGGCAGAGGGAGAAGGAGAAGCAGACTCCCCACTGAGCACAGAGCCCAACTGGACCCTGGGATCATGACCTGAGCTCAAGACAGACGCTTAACCGACTGAGCCGCCCAGGCGTCCGAGAACCACTGGTTCTAAAAACTGATGATCTCTACCTTTGTGGGATCCATGGCTTTGGGGAAAACACCAGTATGATTTCCTTTCAAATGCCGTGGAGCTTTCAAAGTGACTCCCCAGGAAATGAGCATGTTAGAGGTGTCGGCAGTCAGCACATCCATTTAGCACACCCCAGGATTTTGTTCCACGCCCTCAGTGCTTGGATATTCTGGTGGACAGAGAACTCGCTCTTAAGAAAGGCCTCTCCCCATGATTTCCTCTGCAGGTGCCACAGCCAGGGCGTTTCTAAGGACGACGGCCTCTGGTGTATAGGGCCACCTTACCCAGTACTGCGAGCCACATTACCATTCTGGAACAAGATCTGAGAAATAAGACATAGGGGAGAATGCAGAATATGGAAGGATGAGAGGGGGGGATTGTTAATTAAGCTCTATTAAATATTAATTGAAATATAAATTCAAAATCTCACCAACTCCTGACAGTTATATAATCTAATTAAGTGGTGGGGCTTGTTGCCCCACAGTGTCATTGGGCGTATTAGGGGAATAAAGTGATCTTCTGCTCATAAACACCACGAGGGCTTTATTAATCCAAGGCATTTGCCAATAAAGTAGATGGGAAAGTTGCAATAATAATAATTCTGTGGACCATGGAAGAATTGAAGGGGCAATTCTGACCTGGCGAGCAGTGTAGTGAATTAGTTGATGTGCTCCAGGCATGAGGGTTCGGCCCCTGTCACTGGGGCAAGGAGGGGGAGGCCTGTCTGCGGTGACATAAATGTTTCCTGCACTTGGGAAAAGTCTATAGCATCCTTGGGGTTAGTATCAGTTTCTCAGCCACCTTGAAAGGGGGTGATCGTGTGTGTTGTGTGTGTGTGTGTGTGTGTGTGTGTGTGTGGCATGAAAATTTTGAAAGAATAGAACTTGAAAGGCTTTCAGAGATGAATTTGATTTCTTAATAGCAGAGGTGAGGAAGTTTGTGTTTTGCACATTTTTCGCTGACGGGGTTGGTCAGAGGACAGTGAAAATGACATGAATCCCATATATGCTGCAAGAGAAGAGTTGTTAAAAAGCGCACAATATCGTCTATACTTTTTTTGTGTCTTCTGATTCTTTCGTAATATTCTTTTCGTAATTTTTGAGAAGTGCACGGCACGGGGTTCTGAGTTTTCTTAGGTGGTTCCGTTGTGAAAAGAATTTCTCTCAAGTTCAATCAGCAACTCTTCGCCTTCGTTTTTAAAAAAGCCTCTAGATGAAGGAGCCGATCCTGTCACGGTACAGAAGTAGGGTTCTTTGAATTCTCCTTGTTCTTTGGTTTGGTTTGATGGTGGTGGTTTCTGCAGCGTTTTGTAGCAGGACTTTCTTAGACTCATGTGCTTTGCATTTGCTCCTGGTACCTCGGCCCCCAGTGTGTGAGACTGATGTTGCAGTCTCCCCAGGAGTGGAAATCGCATCCTACATGACCACGTTGGCCCCCATGTGGTTTTGCCAGCCGCGTCTGGGAGGGACACAGCCGGCGTGTGGTTTTGACCCGTTGGTTCTCGGAAATGAGCGTGGGTCCCCCTCCCCCTGCACCCCCCACCCCCCACCCCAGGCCACTGTGGCTGGCTGACTGTGTCACGCATTGCTCTGTTACTCCCCGTATGTTAGCAATTTTACTGTGGTCTCTTGTCTTTCCTTTAAAATTTGGGCCCGAGCAGTTTGCTGAGGAATGTGGAGAAAGGCTCCCAATGCTGGGAGCAGGCATAAATCCAGTCTGAACAGTTGCGTCCTTACCCTGCGAAGAGGCCGAGTAGCCTTGAAAGGCCCCCGAGAGGACAGATTTCTGTTTAGTGTGGCCAGGAAGAAGGGGTCCGCATTCCTTGTCTTCCTTGAGGGCGGAACAAATAAAAGCATTTTTGCACGGCCATTCGAAGCGTGGGCTTGGGCAAGTGCGTGTCTTGGCAAGGCTGCACTGGGCAGGTGGGGGGGGGGAATGTCGTGCTTGGGCCCCACCGGTGTGCCCAGGTGTCCGTGCACCTGCTGTGTCCTGCTACCTGAGTTCCCGCCTCGCTTGTGGACAGGAGCACGGGTCTGTGGTTCACAGGGGAAAAGCAGAGCCTGGACACCTTTCGAGAACTTGGCAGGGGCTTCCCTGATTCACTTTGGAGTGTTTCTTTTCTTGAAGCCGGTGCTGGATCTTGGGTCTGTGCTGCTGACGTTTTAGAACATGAGAAAGAGCCGCGGTAGGAGCCAAGTATCTGCCAGACTGTGTCGGGAGAACCTTTATCATTTCTGTCAGATACATCACAACTTGCTTGTCTTACCATACATCTTCCTAAATGTGACAGAATATTCAGCTGTTATTAATTGAATACTCTCTAATTTAACTGCTTAGCAGGAGAAAGAGTGACTGGTTTGTTTCAACACGTAAAACTGGCATCAACCTGTGTATGTGAGTTTCCACGCAGTTGCCTTGCAGGGCCTGGAAAAAAAAAAGTCATTGTGTAAAGAGAAATGGCTACCCTCCTTTTCAACAGGGTGACTAAATTCAGTGTATTGTTCTAAAACAAATAGAGGGGTGGGTGTGTGAGAGAGAGATATACATATTAGGGTGATACAAATTGGCTTTTGGAAGCGTGTTCGACTCCATCATTTTTTGTGATAGGTGCGTCCTCCTGCAGTTCCCGAAGTCGTTCAGCTCACCCAGAAGGTTCCGTGGCACAGTGGGTCTCTGTTATCCGAATGCTTGTGAGGCTGAACTCGATTTCTCTGTCTTTATCTTTTTCATCCACAAAATGTAAACAGAGAGCCCTGCAAATTTCTATGTAATATCGACTGGGATGCTAAGAATTAAAAACCATCTCAATGGAGAGACATGAAGAGATTAAAATGTAAGGAGCTAAGGGTGCATTTGGAGAGACTCACTAACCGCACCTTCTTTCTCCTTGGACCTTTGGTGGAAGAACAAAAGCCAATCAACTCTCAGCTTCTGTAGCTGACCTCAGACAAACAACAGAAGATTCCAATTCATTGATCTAGGGAGAAACCGGTGCGTCACCTGGACATCCCCCTACACCGGTATGGATTCTTAACATGTATTTATGGCCACGTCATTGTGGGATTTTTAAAAAAAGAAGATAGGAAAATGCACTAGGTGCCGGAACGCCTATAGGTAGCACGTACAACGTTCTCTTCTTAAATGAATTCAGAACGTGACAATAAGTCAGAGCCAGACTTGGCTTGAGCGGAGCACCCTCAGCGGTGGACAAAGGATCATGTCCCCAACTCTGCCATGAAGGTCAGCGGAGTGTGCGTTCCGGCTCTCTGCAGAGATGGATGAGATTCCCACACCGAGGACAGGGAAGAGCATACCTACAGTCCTTCGAATCGCCCATCATGGGACTATTAGCTTGAGCGTTCTGGAAAATATTATTACCCCCAGGGCGCCATGTAACTCCCTGGCTCCTGACAAGCTGCCAACAGGGCTCTCTCTGGACTGCAAAGTTGGAGCTCCCCTGGCAGGCTGCCAGGGCTTTAAGAAGGCTCTGGGGGCCCAAGGTAGTCTCCCGGTGCCAGTCAACATTCATTGTAAAACCCAATTCAGAAGAAAATTTGCCCCGTGTTCCCCTCTGCACCGAGCTAGCTGGTAGACCAGGGCTATCATCGTTGGCACGTTGCCTCTTATTTTAGGGGGCTGGCTTTTGCTTCGGATGGCATGGAGAAGGGGATTATTTGCAATGTGGCTTTTGATGTAAGCCATCATTGTCATATTATATGAATAGCATTGCACAGGGATGGCCGAGCACAAAGACTAGCCCCCTTCCCTCCCTCATGCTGCCCTCTGTAACCCACATCCTGTCACCAAAAGGCTTATAGATTTTTTTTCCCCTTCTGTAGTCTTATGGAAAACAGTGGCCTCAGTTGGAAACCTCAACTTTTTTTTAAAAAGGCCCCTTTAATTTGGGCCTTGCAAAACATGTTAAAAATTAGAAGAGTGGGGTTTTTTTCCAAAGAAATAATTTACACATTTTTACACAGAAATGCCATCCACATATGCTCACAATCATATTTATAATTACTTTTTCTTTGCCGTCATTTAAAAAACTACACTTGGCCACAGAATTTCTTAAGATACCCTAACATTTCATGCTTAGTCCAGAAATTAAAAAAGCATCACACAAATTTTGGTCATTTGGAATAGAGAAGCCTATGTAGTGAAAATACCAGAACCATAAAATCCACTCACTAGGGGAAGACTGATTTGAGAATTCCTGGTTTGTTTCTCAGCTCATCAGATCCAGTGTTTATAAGACAAATGGAGGAAGGTAATGTATTTAGTACAAACTCTGGATGTCTGTATACTTATTTATAAATATATGCGTTTAGGCTTATCATGACATATGAGCTTATGCGCAATGAGGAAGGGTAGAGATTAGGAACCAGAGAATTCCTAATGTGGTAATACAACAAAAATCATAATTCAAACAGTTGTCAAAGATAAAGTCTAGATGAAGAGAAAATTTTTTATATTTATGTAGCAACTCATTGAAGAGCTCGACACTCTTTGGTCAGTGATGCCCTGGGAGTTGTAGGGGGGTTCAGAGTCGGTGGAGTGAGGATGGTATGTATCCATATTTCTGAAACTCACTGATCTAGATTTTTTTTTTTGGTCAAGAGGAAGATGCATCAAATATTTATAGAGCTCCTTCTTGTGCTCCAAAAACAAACGATATAACAGTGAATGAGATGGAGGACACCACTGCCCCCATGGGACTCAGATTCTTGGAGGGGAGACATATATAAACTACGTTGGGGTTCAAAGATACAACCTGATGGGGGATGGTGAAATTTTGACCATGACGTTGAGGTTCAGTTTCAAAGAGTACAAGTAGAAAAAAGTCGTGAAGCATGGTAATTTTTAAGAAAGTTAACACAATACCTGAACATTCTGAGTGAACTGCATTGTAACTTCATAATAACGGGTCCTAACTTTGTAGTCTCAACTCTTGGGCTCACTAAAGATTCATATTTTCTATTATTGTCTGAAGGGTGACCAAATAGGGAATACAGAGGGGTTGATTAAAAGAACATAAGTAGCAGCCCCAAAGTAATGTTTCACCTTCCAAACTACTTGAAAGAGGTTTAGGGACTCGAATAGTGCTATCTCACCCACCCTTATCATCACATAAATTCTATTACCCATTTCACATAGCTGGCCCGTGAAGTCAGTACGTTCCACCTGCAGTCAATTGGGCATTGACCGAGAAGGAAGAAAAGAGTTTTAAAAGGCATTTTTCCAAGCTGGTTTAAGCCTTAAAAAAAAACACCTCTAAATCATGCTGTTCCTATTTTGTAGCCCAGCCTGCTCCCACTCAGCCTGCTCTCACACCAGGTTGTGTTGACTCAGTGAAACTCCCTGAGGTCTGGGGGCCCGGCTGAGCCAGTCTGCAACCCCAGGCCAGGCTCTGCACCGCTGTGGGGCCGGTCAAAGCAAACCTTGGGGTCTGTTCGGATCTAACAAGACTGAGCAAAGACTCCTGTACTTAACAGTGCTAATAACGTTTGTAATTCAAAATGGTCTTTCATGGCCTTTGAGGTAGTTGGGCTTTGGAGACAAGCTGAGCTCTGTGACACATGGGATGATTAGTCGGGCAGCGCATTAACTCAGACCATCCAGTTGGGCCACTGGGAGCCTCAGCCACAACCCCCTCACGTTTATGCAGTATTTTATGTTCCCCAGCAAGTTTTCCTCTTTGGTCTTACAACTCGCACTGCCCCCCCCCCCCCGCCAACCCCCAAAGCCCATGTTATTTTGCCTCTTACAGAATCAGTCTGCACATAGGGCTTTGTGTTCACAAAACATCATTGGTTATTTTTACCACTTCCATTGTTGTTTCCGACAAGCACTGTTTTCTTGTTCATTATTGCTTAAATATATCATTGCATGGTGTCATGGCTTATGGCTAATAAAACTCCCACTCTGAGTGACTGCAGCCTGGCTTGGTGGAAAGGGACATCGCAAGCTGCGGGCAGGCTCAGAAAGCGGCAGGTTTTAGATGTGCCCTGATGCTGGGGATTGATCTCCACTCCGCGGAGTTGAGGACAGAGGAAAAGCAGGTGACAGAAAGGTCCTGTGCGTTAACCATCCCTGCCGGAGCGTGGGAAGAAGGGGACTCCCAGGGCTGCTGGCTGGGTGCGAACCTGCCTGTCCTCACTCCTTTTTCTCTCCGTCACCTTCAGAATCCATGAAACAGCCTTTCTTTTCATCTCCAGCAACCAGCCAGGTGCAAGTGCACGCGATGAGGTGGAATTACACTTAGCATCCTCGAAGTGTGCTGGTTTGGTGACTTACTTTTTTTTTTTTCCTCGCTCCCTTTTCCTGCCAACGGCCAAGATGCTTGGAACTAAAATCTGGTTCTTTTTCCTTTTAGTGCAGTCGATTCCGCTAGCATGTCTTGAGTGCCTGTTGGGGGCTCTCCTGGCTCAGTGCCTGGCACATAGTAGGTGCTTACTAAATATTTGCTGAATTACTAAATGAGGAGAGCGCCAGGCCCGATGGAGTGATGAGGAAATGTAAGGGAAAATTAAGTTCAAAAGCAGGTGAAACAAGCCCCTGCCTGAGAGGAGTCAGGATGGATACTGGTTCCCCTTGGAGGTAGGGTTACCCTTAACGGTGAGGGGCTTTAGGGGCAGGGGCTGCTAATTATATTCTCGCTCTCTCTCTCTGTTTTTTTTTTTTTAAGTCATGCAGCATTGCCATTGCTTTTTACTTCCTGTGCATGATAACAACCTTAAACATTTTATTTTATTTTTTTTTAAATAAGCTCTGTGCCCAACATGAGGTTTGAACTCATGACTCCAAGGTCAAGAGTCGCATGCTCTACCCACTGAGCCAGCCAGCGCCCCCTCTGTTCTATTCTCTTTCTTGATGCACGCACTTTGTGAGAAGTCATTAAGCCCAGCCGCTATGATTTGTGTGCTTTTATTTAACATGTTCTATCCTGCAATAAAAACATTTTCTTGAAGGCCAGCGCTGTGTGTCCTCAAGTAACTTAAAATTTAACAGATGGAAGGTAGAGGAGTAACTGATATACAGGCAGTAGATTATAGCGTATGTGAGTGAACTCGAGTTCTAGTAATGTGCCATGAGAGCAGGGTACATTGGTTCATTCCAGGCTCTGCCCTTACATGTGGCATTAGCAGAATTCGGGGCGGGGGTCACCTGAGCTGAAGCCCCCAAGTCTAACGCACAAGGAAGTCCACATTCAGTGTCTATCGATGACTCAGAAGCCTGGGTGGCTGGTTCAGCTTTGTCTGCTGGCTCCCATTTATGGTTTTTTTTTTTTTTTTTTAAAGAAAGAAACATAAGGAAAACATTTGCTTTGACATTGAATCCACCCCCGCATGTAACAGTAATTGCAGGCCCTGGAGGGGAAAAAAAAAAAAGTATCATTCCAATTTGGGGCCAACCAGCCTTGACAATATTGTGTTAAACCTTCCGAAGAGATGAAGCCAAGCTGCAGCAAGGCGGCCCTGGCACAGGTGGACAGAAGCGGGCTGGGAGAACCTTCCAGAAGCAGGAGATGTGAGGGCCCCCGCAGACCTTCCCGAGGCATTTTCAGGGAAGACCGGCGACTCTAGTCTTGGCCCTCGGAATGGCTTGTGCTACTGACCCCTCGGGTTCGGGGCTGTGAGCTAGTCAGATGCCCGGCTCACAGGGTAAGATACAGCCGCTTGACCTGCACTTGGAGCCCGACCGGGTCTCCTAGAAACGTCAGCCGAAGAAGCACCGGAGAACCAGGAGCCTCTGCAAGTCCCAGAGCACACACGCTTTCTCCTGCAGTCTCCGTGTGTCTGTGAAAGTTCAAATACTGAGTCAAGTTTATTGTTTCTATCTCGTTTATTTTAAGTATAGTTTTACACTTTATTATGTGCAGTGACATCTTAAATGGAGCCTGTCACTCCATCTTGACTACTGCTAGGGGCTAGAGCCACTTACCGTGTCATGCGTTTCAGCAGCCCTGATTAGCTGTATCAGAATGAACGGCTCAGGCTTCCCCCGCGCCCCCGCCCCCAAATAGTGCCCCTGTTTACACAAAGGAAGATACTAGAACCACAGGATTCTGTATTGAAAGTGAGAGGGATTCTAAATTGATGAATTTGGGGGTAGCAGTCCCTTTCCCCCTTCCTCCCCTCCCCTCCCTTCCCTGCCCTCCCCTCCTTCCCTCCCCTCCTTTCCCCTCCCCTGCACTCTCCTCCTTTCCCCTCCCTCTCTGTTTCCCTCTGTCCCTTCTCCAGCTTTTCTGAGAATAATAAATAAATTAAAAGTGCCCCCCGGCCCCCCCCGCCCCCAGGCATGTTTTCTCTCTGTCTGAGAATAACATTTCTTTAGGTTAATTCTTGCCCCGAAAGAGCAACAATTTAAAAAAAAAAAAAACAAACCCACGAAAACTTTCTTTTCTTCATGTGCGCACCCCCCCCCCAGTCAGTTTCTGTAGCCCCGTCATTATGCGCGGTAGCCTAGAGTAATTTGAATATTTCATTCTCCCGGCTGCTAATGCAGCCTGTGTTACAGATGGGACTGCTTCATCCTTCTGGACCTGGTTCAATTATAAATGAAAGTAGGGAGCTGAGATTTGTCTTTTTGTCTCTGCTTAGTTGGAATAACACAATAAAGCTTGATGGGTAGGAATTTCTCAAACTGCCTCTGTCGCCTCGGACGTTCCCAATTAGATCTCCCCTCAGAGTGCTTGGTGGCACTCACGTGGAAGCCAAGCGTATAAGGGTCATGATTGTTTTTTTGAAGATTTTCTTTCCTCTCACTCGGACTAAGGCCGTGTCAGAGAAGGACAGACGGCAGCTGCCCCCACCCTGCCTTTTTCTGGCTCCTTCCTGTTTCTCATCGATTCCTTGGCTCTGGCTCCCTGACTTATTCCAGAACCTTCAGTAAAACCACTTCCCCACTCTGTGCCCTTAAAAGTCCTGTCCTGTCCCTTTGTGCCACTTAAGGACACCTTTGTGGTCAGGGACAAGGATTTTTCTTCACATTAACACATGTAAACCCAGCTCACTAAGTCAGGATATAAAAATAGAACACACGTGTACAGCAATTTATGCAAGCTTATGAATGTAATCCTATATGCACATATTTATCAGACACTAGTAGTATTTTAAGTGTGTGTGTGTGTGTGTGGGTGCATGCCCAAGACTTGGGATTGGTGTGTTTTGGGAGTCTGAAAAATAAGCATTGAATATATTCTTTTATCGGGGTATTATTGTTATGAACATTTAGGTAAATAGTAGAGCGGGCTGTTTGCTCAGGCTGTGTTTATTCGGAATCAGTGTAAAGTTTTTTCCCCCTCTACCCCAAATGCATGAGTGCTAAGTGTTGGGCCAATGCACTGTTACCTAGAAGAATGACTGGTTCACATATTTCCCAGTCATTTCAAAGAATGGGGGAAAACCATTGATTTTTTTTTATGTTGATTGATTGATTGATTGATTGATGATACTTCATGAGATTATGTGGTTGCTCCATGAAGATGATTTTTTAAGAATTTTCACTGTGGAGGCACCTGGGTGACTCAGTCGGTTAAGCATCCAACTCTTGATTTCGGCTTAGGTCATGGTCTCAGGGTCGTGAGATCGAGCCTGGCATGGGTCTCTGTGCTCAGTAGGGAGTCTGCTTGGGATTCTTTCTCTCCCTCTGCCCGTCCCTAACCATTCTCTCCCTCTCTCTCTCTCTTTCTCTCAAATAAGTACATCTTTAAAAAAAATTTCACTTTGTCCCTCACCTGCTGTTGGAAGCCAGTTCTGCCTTATTACTCTTGTAGGTTTGTTATTTTTTCCATCCTCACTTGGGGCATCTACCCTTGTGAAGTTAAATGGGGGCCTACATTTACAGTATCTCCTGCTACCTACCTACTTTCTCTAAGTCATTCAAGATGAAGGATGAAGGGGTCTACAGGAGAAATCACCAATGTAGAAGAACGAGTGTTACCATGGGACAGTAGGGGCTGAGACGCCCTGAGTTGGCACAGGTCAGCAGAAGCAGTGTTTAAGGAACTCTGTCTGTTCTTTTCCTTGCAAGCTGCAATGCTTCTCAGCTCAGTGCCTCCCTATCTTTTTCCTACTCAGTCAAATGGAATCCAAATGGAATACTGGAGAGAGAACAATGAATAGTAACCCAAAACAGAGGGTTAAATTTTTCAGAAATACGACATACTTTAAAATACAAGGTGTGCTTCATTTTCATATTGGTTTACGATAAAACATTTTTTGGAGGTGACCTAGTAGCTGAAGAGTTGGTTCTGAACTGTGCTGCAGAGGGATTCCTCCGTGGGTCCCAGCTCAGCTCTGTCATGATAGGAGGTGAGCTAGAGGTAAAAACTTGGGACCTAAATGGAGTTAGAAATGCCATTGTTCCTATTTTTCAGGGAACTAAAATAATGTCTTTGCAGCACTTTTCTAGGAACACAACAATTAGAAATGTTTAATAACCTGTGGTCACTTTGTTACAACTAATTATCTTGGACTCACTTTCTGCCAATAAAAAAAATCTTGCCAGATACATGAAATTGGAGTTCGTATTTTTGGCTAGCTTTAATTTGTCAACCATGGACTTACTTTTCTCTGGCAATTTGAAATAAACTGAAAAATAGTAGCAATAATACTAATATTGGTACATTTTCAGTGTACAATATACTTTTCGTATATATTGTCTCTGTTTTCACCCTCACAATAACTCTGAAGAAGTGTTTTGTTTTTCTTAATTTACAGATTGGAAAACAAACTTAGGTTAAACAACTTAACCACAATCACAGTTCAAATCCAGTGTGAATGTGTTGGGATTAGGCTCAACGGTAATAGAAACCACACTCATCCCATTTCAAGAAACATAAGACATGTGTAATCTTTTGACATACTCATGATCCAATGTGGCTGCTAAAGCGCCAGCCATCCATACTCATTCCAGGCATCAGAATGGAGGTGAGGACGAAGAGTGGACTTACTGTTTTTTAAGAGGACTTTCTAGAATACTAGCTCTACTTCTGCTTGTATCCCATTGACTAGGACTTACTGATATGGCCACTCTTTGTTGTAAGGAAGAGCCTTGGAAAGGTATCGGGGTGGAAATGTTTCAGTGATCTCTTGGAGAAAGGGCAAGTTTCTGAAACAGCATTGCACCTGGGTTTAGAAGAGAAGTGAGAGTTGACCCTTGACCAGGTAAGATAGACTGGGTAGTCATTTTTATTATCTCGAGCTGATTTGGAACATAGGTGTCATGTTATACCCGAGAATCTGTTTGCTAAAGGCAAAGGCAAATCCTGACTGTGTTCACGAGTGTTTGCTAAATTGGTGTAACTAAACCGCGTTCATGGGGAGACATGTGAGCAGGTGGTGTGCTTGGGCGAGCAGCAGTAGGACTGACAAGGGTCTGACTCTAATCTTGCCACGGGCGGCCAATCAATGGAGATAGGAGTGACCTTCAAGCTCTGGTGTAAATTCTTAAAGTTGACTTGGTGTACTCCTAGCAGAATTAAAAAAAAAAAAACATAGCTGCTAAATCCACATGCCCCCATGGTGCTCCTTCCACTGAAATCATAAAAGGATGGTTTATAGGATTGCGGAGATTTATAGGATCAACTCCTTGGTTATTCTGTTGCCAATGGTCAAGGAACCCATATGCTCCATATGGCCTCAGTGGAGAGGGCTTTTTACTCCTGACTTTATTTCTGGCGGGGAAAAAAAAAAAAGTTTCCAAGTACTTGGGCATGTACTTTTTGCTTTGTAGCCCAAATATCTCTCAAGTCCCTGTCCATGAGCTGAGTGAGTATAGGGTGTCTTCCTTCTGTACTTTGTCATTTGAATCAACTGCCCCAAGGGCTTTGGAATCACACTGCCCGTACACACATCTCACGGGTGCTGACGGCCCGTGGCTATCTTTTATTTATTTATATTTTTTAAAGGATAAGATGAAAACAGAGCACCTTTATGTTTGTGACCGAAAGCATTTTGTGTGTGTTTGTGTATCTGTGTATAATATTTCACATGGTATATCACGTTAGCCTCTTAATATGATTTTCCTTAGGTCACAATCCATATAGAGTATTTGACAGTGTAGCTCGCTCTAATATTTTTGTTGCTGTGATGTAAGGATGACCACATTACTCACGAGAGAGCGCTGCTAGTCTCTTCAGGATGTCAGGAGAAACTTTATGGTGAAACCAGCACCATCACATATTTTATTTAGACCACAGATGTTCAGTCCCCTAATTTAGTTGTCTTATTTTGTTACATTTCCAGCCGCATTTTTTTTCTTTTAGTTTGCCTTTATAACTCCTGTTAGAATCTGTCAATATAACTGGAGTCTACCTGTGTGGAAAAAGACTTATTAGTCGTGACAACACTAGTGCACAAATCTACATATAATGTAATTTGAGATGCATAGTGTGGTTGTAGGTACAAGACCTTTTCTCACGGTCCTTTGGGAAATGCTTGGGTTAGTATATTTCTTTACCATCGTGAAAACCACTGTCTGTTTATTATGTGTAAAGACATTATTCTTATAATTTAAGGCTTTTTATTTTTCATTTTGGTTAGTCAAGTTGTCATGATTATAATTCTTCTGTGAATTGGTCTTCTTCCTTTGGGAAGGAATCTTCCAGCACTTGAAAGACAGATATCCGTATAGTTAGAGACTTAAAATACCCTTCCTCCACCCTGGCCTTTCTAGCGTAGTTGCTTCTGCCAGGAACTACGTATATGGTCACCAGCAGTATATGGATATTGATCTAACCCTCAGTTTGAGGAGCATACAGGGATAATGTCTTGATAAGAACTGGCAGGCAGTACAAAGACATATACATACACTTCTGCTCTTAATTCACCCGTGATTTTGTCTCTGCCCAGCAAGATTAAATGTTGTCTTTAAAAAATTTGTCTTGGGGGCGCCTGGGTGGCTCAGTCGGTGAAGTGTCTGCCTTTGGCTCAGGTCATGATGATCTCAGGGTCCTGGGATCGAGCCCCACGTTGGGCTCCCTGCTCAGCGGGGAGCCTGCTTCTCCCTCTGCCCCTCACCCCACTCGTGCTCTCTCTCTCTCAAATAACTAAATAAAATTAAACAAAAAATTAAACAAAAATAACAAATGTGGCTTGGGTGTATTGTGTGTTTGGGTACCTTTGCCCTGTGCAGTAGAGTGGGCATTAAATGCCCTTTCCTGATGGAAGGGAACAGGACACTTTTGCTCTGATTTGGGCCCGGGGACGAGAATAATTGGCTTTATCCATAAAGGTGATTGGTTCCTGATGATGACTCTCTTCTGGCACCAGATTTGGGGAAGGAGCAAGCAAATACCTTGTGGAGTCCGAACTGTTCAAGATGCATTTCACCTAGTGAGAGTCTGCGAGAAAGCAGTGAACGCTTCCCGGATGCGTTCTGTGTGCCAAGCACGCCCCTAATGACTTTACACATGTTAACTCGTTTAAACCTGATAGCAAGTCTGCCAGATAAATGTGGTTCCCCCCAGTTTGCGGATGAGGAAACAATCCGGGGCTTTGAGAAGTGAACTACCTCGCCTGGAGTCAGACAGCTAATAAAGGCGGAGGAACCAGGATTTAACTCAGGTCTGTCCAATGATAAAGCCATCCCGTTTCTAGGGCACCGTGGAGACTTGTGTCACTGTGAGTCCGATAGGCTCTTTTTATGGGGGTAGGAAATGCCCCTTAAAAAAAATATTGTTACGTGAAATCATAGCAACGCCTTTATGTGCTGACCTCACAAACTCTGCTTACCTTGTTTGAATAAATTAGAAAGTATTTATGAACCCGTTCCATGCCCCTAGCAAAGTCCCGAATGCTGTAAGAGGACGAAAGAAGGGTAAGGTGTGGTCCCTCCCCTTGGATGGGTAACTGCCCGTTGGCAATGAGAAAACAGCATGTAAACTGGTCGTCATGACGATTTCTTTTTTTAATGTTATGGTAGTCACCATACATTACATCATTAGTTTTTGATGTAGTCATCAGTGATTCATTGTTTGCGTATAACATCCAGTGCTCCATGCAGAACGTGCGCTCCTTAATACCCATCACTGGGCTAACCCATCCCTCCACCACCCTCCCTTCTAGAACCCTCAGTTTGTTTCTCAGAGTCCATAGTCTCTCATGGTTCGTCTCCCCCTCCGATTTCCCCCCCTTCATTCTTCCCTTCCTTTGCCTAATGTCCTCCATGCTATTCCTTATGTTCCACATATAAGTGAAACCATATGATAATTGTCTTTCTCTGCTTGACTTATTTCACTTAGCATAATCCCCTCCAGTTCCATCCATGTTGATGCAAATAGCGGGTATTCATCCTTTCTGATGGTTGAGTAATATTCCATTGTATATACGAACCACATCTTCTTTATCCATTTGTCTGTTGAAGGGCATCTCGGCTCCTTCCACAGTTTGGCTATTGTGGACATTGCTGCTATGAACATTGGGGTGCGTGTGGCCCTTCTCTTCACTACATCTGTATCTTTGGGGTAAATACCCAGGAGTGCAATTGCTGGGTCGTAGGGCAGCTCTATTTTTAACGTCTTGAGGAACCTCCACACTGTTTTCCAGAGTGGCTGCACCAGCTTGCATTCCCACCAACAGTGTAGGAGGGTTCCCCTTTCCCCGCATCCTTGCCAACATCTCTTGTTTGCTGTCTTGTTGATTTTTGCCATTCTGACTGGTGTGAGGTGGTATCTCAGTGATTTCTAAGAAATCCGTGACTCGCGGGGTATCAGCAGTAACTACGGAGCTGTGTGCTGTGTTCAAAGACGTGGGGAAGCAGAGGAGGGGCCGAGGAACCCAAGCCCTGCAAGGGCACTCTCCGTGTGGCTGGATGGAGGATGGAGAGAAGACCTTGGAGGACTAGCTGGATTGAGCACGGACGCTAGAAACAGAGTGTCATCATCCTGCAGGTGGAACAGAAGGAACATGTGCTTGGCCTGGCAGTCCGCCGTTTTCAAAGCATTTCCTTATCCTGTTTATCCTCACTGCCTCTCTCACTGAGGTGTGCTTATTATCCTCACCATCATCATTGTTGTCACCCTCGTTTGACAGATGAGGAGCACCAGCCAAGCCCCGCTCCACCTCCCGCTGTGCTCTGTGAAGGGCTCCGGAGGAGATGCGTGAGGGGCACGGGGCTGGGAGAAGCAGCACCCCATCTGCTCACGGACCCCCAGCTAGTGGGGCGCACAGACTTGACATTATCCCAAGTCTCCTGATTCCAGTTTGGATCTAAAAGCAAGGGCTTTTCTAGAGTCTGGTACCCCTTCTGTGGGTTCCAGTTTCTGAATGGGTTGTATTCCTGACTTTTTCTTTTTCTTTTACCGCCTCCCCGCCCTCTAGCCTTTTGCACTCTCTTCTAATGCTGATCTCCTGACAGTGGCGCCCTCCTTTTCTGCAAGTGTGGTGCAGCTAGGTTCCCCGGCCCAGACATAGGCACCTGTCGTAAGATCAACTGTGCCTTGCGTCTGGTGTGCTTGTCTTGTTTTGGTTGTACCAGATCACCATTCACAGAATCGTTTTTAATGAGAAAATACATTCTGAGGTAGGACCGACTATATAATTTGTTGGGGCCGAGTGCAAAACAAAAATGTGAACCCCCACATTCAAAAATTATTACGGATTTCAAGATGGTGGGGCACCTGGGTGGCTCAGTCCTGTTAAACATCTGCCTTCGGCTCAGGTCATGTTCAGGGTCCTGGGAGGGAGCCCCGCTTTGGGCTCCCTGCTCAGCGGGGAGCCTGCTTCTCCCTCTCCCTCTGCCCCTCCCCTCTGCTTGTGCTCTCTCTCTTTGTCAAATAAATAAAAACTTAAAAAAAAAAAAGAATTTCAAGATGGTGACCTTAGCGCATTCAACCAAATGCAGGGTCCTTCTGAGCATGGGGCGCTGCGTGACTGCATGGGCCTCTCATCCATGAGGCCGGCCCTGTTTGGACATTTGGCTTAGGATACAAAGGAATACCTGCTGCCCTAGAAGCTGATCAGGGCCTCCCTACACAGGGAGTGGGGAGGAGGCGTGCGCACACGCGGGGGCTAGAAAGGAGCAGGGTTCAGGGTGCAGGATGGAGGTGGTTTCTTGGGTCTGCCTGTTTGGGGAGATGTACCAGGAACGTGTTAACTCTCCGTTGCCAGAGGAATGATATCTCTTTATTAATCATTCCTGAAGAATTCTGATTTGGAGCAAAGGAGAAAATGGATAAGTGAGAGGGAGCACACATCAGGGCTTCTGTGCCCGCTCCCAGCTCAGATTTAGTTCAGTTTCAAGTTTGTAAGTTTATTATTATAAGTGGAGATAAGGCCCATCGTTATGTAGAAGTCCCAGCACCTTCCACATGTATTTCTGGCACAAAAACAGATGGGATAGAAACTTACACAAAAATCACATCTGCCACTCTGGACAATTAAACAAAACATGAAATTGCAGCGAAAACCACGGGGTATTTAAATAGAACAAGATTTCAAATGAAGGACTCACGTTGTTGAACCAGAATGTGGTGTAACTCTGCATCTTCTGAAGGAGGGGGTGTTTTTTTGGTTTTGGTTTTTGTTTTTCCATATGTTTGAGATTTTGGGGTTGGTTTTTTTGTTTTTTGTTTTTTGTGGGTTTTTTTTTTTTTTTTACATTAGTAGATGTGCCCGCTTAACAAAGACAACTTTTCTCATTCTGGGGGAGGCTAAGCCAAAATTTTGTCCTTTTTTGAATCCTATTATCAAAAGGGACATGAAAAAAACCCCTAACATTTATTTCACACCAGCCACGTACCAGGGGCCCACCAAAGCCACAGTACTGCCAACTTTATTTTACAGTTGAAAACACAAGCTCCAAGATGTCACCCACGGCCTTCCTGCCAGTAAGTGATGCAAACGGACTCGAGTTCTAAATCCAAAGCCCATGTCCCCCCCACACACACCAGATTACCCTCCCATCTCGATTTCAGCAGGGAAGCCAGAGACATAGAGAGGAACAGAGCCTGCGAAGTCATCCAGCCCCTCAACCTTGTAGGAGCCGTGCCATCAGGAGGGGCCCCTGCTGTTAACAGTCTCTGGGTCCTTTGGAGGTGGAGTACTGCTTTAGAGCTTTGCTTTTGCGCCCTGAAATGTTTTCTGAAATGTGATTTGGATTTCTAGCTCACATCTCATTTCCACTGTGCAAAACCCTGTGGTCCCTAGTAGAATGGTTCCCACCAGTAAGAACAGTTGAAAAAAGCCTATCAGCTCTTCCATAAAAGAAACTTCACTTGCTTTCCACTACTTTCCCACTCTTCTCTGCCTCACTGCCCCCAGACCCTGAATGTTTGCCTATTTGCGTGAGATAAGGATGCTTTTATTGTGGAGTCTGTCCAAATTGATTTAAACTTCAGACCCATTGCCTCCATCTGTGCGTGTGGTTTGATTCCCTCACAAATAAATTGAATTTGCTGGCTCAAGGTTTTGAGGGGATCGTGAAGAATCTCAGAGGTTGATTGAGACTCTGGCCCCAAATCATGGATCTGCACCCTGGGTTCATGTCATTTCCTGGCCCCTACAGAGCTGGGAAGAAGACACATTCCCTTTGATACCAGAGCGGCTCTGTCTCTGACTCGTGTTCTGTAGGAGGGAAAGTATGAAACAAGGGCATTAGGCTCAGAAGACTCCTACGTAAAGTGGGGAAGGCGTGGGTCATAGTCTCTTCTCTGTCCCTCACATAATAGAGTCTCACGGTGTCATTTATTAGCAGAGCTAGTCTTCTCCTACAAAGCTGTTTGTAAGAATCAGATGAGGTATATACTGTGTGTGCTGTGCAAATAAAAATTACATCATCACAACCAGGAAGCTGGGGCGGTCTAGGGCACATGTGCCAAATGTGGACCCTAAGCCAATTTTTACTCCTACATTTATGAATAACTGTCGTATAGGTGAAGGGGTGCTCTGTTACTGAAAGGGAGTTGGGTCCAGTTGCCGCCAGATGCCCCACCTCCTTCAGCTGGTGTAAGAGTCAGTGCCCATGCGCATCTCCACACGCTCTCTCTGCTCGCCTGCACCTGCTTGCACCCCTACCTTTTCACGGCAGCTCACAACAAGGTAATGGGCTCAAGAGCAGTATGCCTGTCCCCCTGCAAATACCCAGCCCGTCCTTGCTTCTCTGAGTACCAGGACAGGAGCCCAGGACTGGGCAGAGGGCTTGGACTTTGAAGAACTGGACTTGGGTGATCTGTTGTAACCCTGGACTGAGTTGAGCCTCTCTGAGCCAATTTCCTGAAAGATGGATATCTGTGAGCTACTTCTGAAGAGTGATGTGGGGATCAGGTGCGGTAATGGGGATGAGATAATATGAAAGTTCTTGGTAGAGCTTAAAGCGCCATAGCAGAAAAGGAGTCCAAGTCTCTGTTCAGAGGCTATCTCACCGGCTCTGTCATTTTAGAAAATGGATGGTTTTCCAGAAACATGTCTTAATCAGCAAGATCTTTATAAATGACCCGATGAACCCTCTGAGTGCCGTCTTCCCTTTCTACAAAGAAAGGAGAGTGACTTGCCCACGGTCACCAAGTTGAGGAGGGCCAGACCAAGTCCATCAACCTCAGTGGAAAACCAGCATTTTTTTCCCCTGGAGCCACCTCTTGATTATGACATTCCCACGACCACTCAGAGTCACCTCCTGTGCCCCAGCTGCCTCCGCCTCGCAGTCTCGTGGACATTTCCTCCCCTTTGTGACCAAGGCAGGTTAGACTCTTCTCTTTTCTCTTCCTGCTGTGCTTCAGGGCCCAGAGGTCTTGTCGACGATGCTGTGGGCGTTCTGCATCTATGTGGCTCCACTGTTTCCCAGGGTCTTCTCCTGGACGGTCTGGTCAGGCAGTTACCGGTTTTATCTCTTCTTACTGCCATAACCATTGAAGCCCGTCACCACCTCTACCAGTGGACGCTGCCAGTTCAGAGAATCTCCTTAAGCAGCGTGCCTTTCTGAAGCCAAGCCCTAGTATCACGGTGTCTTTTGATGCCCCTGAATCTCTCACTCTGATGTGCGACGAAGTTTCTGGTGTTCATGACACAGGTGTGAGAGGTGTGTAGAGGAGGGAGGCGAGGAGGTCTGTGACCTCTGAATGAGCATTTGTGCACTCGTTCATTCCCAAGACCGCCACCCCTCTGTATTTGGCTGAACCTTGCAGCAAAGCGAATTGCAAAGTACATACCTCTTGACCCTGTTACCTTAAGGTGCTACCTTTCACAGGAGGGGCACGCTTTTCTCCCAGGATTCCTGGGGGCCCTTCTCGCCACCCTCCCTGCCCGCCTACCTTCCTTTTCCCCGAAAACCTTGAGGATTTGCAATACTCCCTGACCAACGTCTTCAACCAAGGGACTGCCAGGGGATTTGAGTGTTTATTGCTTTTTTCCTCCAGGATTGGAACAGCTCCGACCAGCTACTATTTGAAAAACATAGAAGTATTGTTTTGCTTATTATCAAAAGGAAAATAGAATTTTCTTGCAACTAAATGAGAACTTGATATCTTTCTTGCCCCAGGGGTGTGTGTGTGTTTGGGGGGAAGGGGTATCCAGCCTTTCCCACCCCCATTTCTGTCTCCTGGTTCCCAAAGCGGGTGTTCTGAACCACACCAAGGAGGGCAGGTGGCCTTTCACCAAAGGCAGACATTCAGTAATTAGCTTTCTTGTCTACCTGCCTCTGTCTGTCCCCTTTGCCCCGAGGGTTCCCCTGTCGGTCAGTCTGTGTGTTGTCTGCTCGCAGCACTGGTTTGTCTGGAATGCAGAAGTCCCCACCCTTGACGATCACTACAGTCTGTCTTTTCTCTGAAACAGCTTTTTTAAAGCCCCCAGAGACCCTTTAAAAAAAAAAAAAAAGAATGCAAATGGAAATTGCGCTGGAAATGAACATTGTTGTGAGTCATGGGATCCTGGCCACACAGGGACAAACTAGTTTTTATTTTGGGTAATATTTCTTCTTTGGCGTTTATTACACCTCTGTTAAACACAGCTCATGTGACACAGTGTTACTCACAGGCAATCAGAGAAAAAGCTGCAAGTTGAGCCATCAGGAGGGCAGGGCGACTTATTGTTAATAGCGGCCATTAAAGCTGAAAGGAAAAATTACCCATCTGCCCCCACCAGACCTGTCTGCCTGGGATGAGCCCGGGCCTCCCAGCCGGACCGGTGAGTTGGGGGGGTGCTGGGCCAACATGAGGGAAGGAGAATGGAATGCAGAAACCCGAGATCTTGAGATCGGTGGAGGGGAAGGTAGAGCTGAATTCAAGTTTGGGCCCTACCCCATGCATAGAAGAAAGTCCACCGATGCCAGCCGGCAGGCAGCACCCCTCCTCCATCCTCAGGAACACACCGGATATGATCGCTCTTCCCCCAAGGTCTGCTGCAGGATCCCGTTCGGCTCGGGATCGGAAATTCGACAGAAAGATTTGTTCGGCAGCCGTGCCTTCTAACGCAGCGCTTTCCACCACAGGGTATAATTTAGAACAGATTTACTACACCCCAGAATCGTTGTCATTAGACCTTGGGGTTCCACAACGCAATTTTTTTTTTATTTTAAAAAGTCTATTTTTAGGGGCGCCTGGGTGGCTCAGTTGGTTAAGCGACTGCCTTTGGCTCAGGTCATGATCCTGGAGTCCCAGGATCGAGTCCCGCATCGGGCTCCCTGCTCGGCAGGGAGTCTGCTTCTCCCTCTGACCCTCCCCTGTCTCATGCTCTCTCTCTCTATCTCATTCTATCTCTCAAATAAATAAATAAAATCTTAAAAAAAAATGTTAAAAAGTCTATTTTTAAAAGAGCATATGGTTTGAAATCCTTTCAGGCATTTTAAATCCTAGCCAAAGATGCAACCCCATGTACCCAGCTCTTGACAAGTCCCTCTACAAGTGTGTTTGATGCGGCGGTGTAAGGTGTCAGCTAGGAACATAAATTTGAGAGGGCTTTGCAGAGAGTGTGTTTGTAAAACTGACACCAGGGGCGCCTGGCTGGTGCCGTCGGTGGAGAAACGTCCGACTCTTGATTTCGGCTCAGGTCGTGATCTCGGGGACCTTGTGATCTTGAGGGATCGAGCCCTGCATCGGGCTCCGCTCTCAGCGCGGAGTCTGCTTTGGACACTCTCTCCCTCTCCCTCTGCACCTCTCCCACCTCCCTCCCTCCCTCTCTCCCTTTCAAATAAATAAATAAATCTTAAAAAAAAAAAGAACAACATCCAGCAAGTCTGGAAGGGAAAGGCATAGGCCCATTTTGCACCTAGTGCTAACTCCCTGGGGTGCAGAGTGACCGTCGGTACCAGGATCCCATACCAATTTGGAGAACTGTAACAGAAACTGGACCTGTGGCTTGGAGTATGGCCCCTCTCCCCTCCCCCTGCACACCCTGCTCCTCAGGAGGGCAGTATCACAGCCCTGCGCGCTTTTGGGGGTGGTGGGAGTGGAGATACTAGAATGAGGTTTGAAAGGCGAGCTGGACGGCCCCAGCGAGGACCTCTGGGGCTGGCTGTAAGTCTGAGCAGAGTTGGCAGGACTTAGCATTTAGGCAACCCCTGAGTGCACACCTGGCTCGAGGTCAATGGTTGGGCCTGTCTGAGGGGGAGGTGCCTGCTGAGTCAGACCAGGAGTGTTGCAGGGTACTCTGGAGTGTTTGATTTTCCAGATACAACCACGCCCAGTGCTGGGCTCCAGCCCTGAACTATTCCTTGGCTATCAAAACCAGTGTCAGGTCAGATCAGCTTAACTCATCACCGAGAGAATTTGTGTTGGAGCTTGGCTCCTTCTTGCATATGGTTACTTTGTCCCACTAAGAGTGGAGGTGCTCAGCCTCTCTGTGTTGGTGGCACAATTCTCAATAGTAGATTATTCTGGCTGCCCTTTAGAGTGAATTTTAAGCTCTCTCTGCAAGGATCTTCAGAGCCATGTCATTCATTGACTAGAACTCTTTTCTTCCCTGATCCAGCTCTTGGATAGAGGCACCACACGGTTCTCCTTGATATTACCCCATCTCTTACCTTGTGCTCTTGGCAGTTGGATTGCACCCTGATAGAACAGGGTGACCCACTCAGCTTCACATTCTGCAGACAGACACTGCTAACATGGTGTATCTTAACGCGTATCACAACTCTACTGTAGTCTATTCAGTTGTTATAAAAGATGAATTTTATGAACTTACGGATTGTTGCAGAGTCTGACAGTTTTGGTCTCAACCTGTCCTATCAGAGACCATGGAAATAGGTCTCTGTTATAGGGGTCCACTCAGTGATCAAGTGTAGAGAGTGCTTTGGGGAGTATATGGCTTAGGGGGTTAGTAGGGCAGGTGGTCCCGGCACATCATTTCCGAACCCGTGGATTATCCCTAGAGGGGATTCATAATGTCCCCTTGAGACACCTGCTGAGGGTTCTGGAAAGAATGAGGTGTTGGAAAGGCATTGAAAAGCAGGTCTGGGAAAGAATTAGCTGAGGTGAGATTCAACCGAAGAGAAGCAAGTGTGGCAGGGCCCCGGGTAGCCACGGGCAGGTGAGCAGCCAGTCCGCAGTGTCAGTGCCGTGGATCTGCCTCAAGAACCAGGGCCAGCACTCCGGGAAGTCAGAAAGGCCTTTTTCCCCTGTAGTCCCCATGTTAGGGCAGGCGGTTCCCTAAAGTGTGTCTATTTTGGATTCTTTGATCTTTAAGAACCATGAATAGCAGAGAGAGATAGGTGGCAAAAGATGAGGAATTTCCATTTCAAAGACCCTGTGATTATTTATTCTTTAGAAGAGAAGGCTAATGGGTTGTTGACTTGCCTTATGTACAAGGGCTTCTGGGCAGAGGATGTTCGGGAAAGTCCGTCGTGAAGAAACGGCAGACCAAGAGAAAATAAACCTAATGTGCTTTCCTTTTCAAGCAAGGTCCTCTGGGAAGCCTCAAAAATTTCAGAAGGGCTGGTACCCCCTCTCACAGAATTGATTCAGTGAAGACCTTTTCATATCATCAAATGCTGGCTCTCCGGTACCATGTGAAGTCTCTGTTGGGGAGATAGAAAAGGCAACTCCTATCTGGTTTGGGTTGGTTTGGCATCCTCAAGGTGAGGATGGAATTCTTACATTTATTTGCTTGGATTTCCGAGCGGTCACTGTGGTGAGAGGCCGTGGGCTCTGTGCCACAGACTCTGCTCAAGTTGCTTCTGTGGCCGACCCAGGGAGGAGTTTACCCTGGGTTGTTATGATTTAGGGGATATTACATTTTTAACGGACCTGAAAAATCTGCTCAAAAGCAGCCACTTGGCGACTTTCCGAAGGCTGGACGCGGTAGAAGCGGGACGTGGGCATCAGTTAGGATCTCATGTTTCTTCCATAAGACTGGCTTTTCCCCATTTCTCAATTGCTGTCTCCCAGTGTAATTACCATCGCAAGCATTTCCTGTTTGTCCCCTGTAGGTACACCACATTGCGCCAGTAACCCGTGGCCCAGCAGGAATATACAGTATCCTTTGCCAGTGTCGATCAGGGCTTGATTACACTTCACGGCTGTAATTCAAGCCTGCTAATCTTCCTCTGCATTAGGAAAAGAGGCCTGTTCTATTAGATAAGCTGATTACTGTCTGGTGTGTGCTTCATGCCTAGCAAGAATTGTTTATATGTGGAATTATTGCTGGTTGGAGTCTGTGCTTTACTGCACTGAGTAAGCTGGCTTCGGGGTCGGGGTATCAGGCTTCACCTCAGATCTAGGAGGGGTGAGAAATGGAGCCTTGATTACAGCTGCCTTGCGCTCAACCTCTGCGCCACTGGCCGAGTATTTACTTTTCTGCTCTGTGAACGGAAGGAACCAGATAAGATTTTAAGAGCCTGAGACTTTTGCCCCCAGGCCCCTCTGTCAAAGATCATAGAGTGAAAGGTCACTGCCCCAGACTCTGCCCGTCCCCCCGCCGCTTTGTAGGACCGTCTTGGTGGTGTGTTGTCTGGAGGGGCCGAGGGAGGGAGGAAGATGGCGGTGGGGCAAAGTTGAGTGTGTGGGGAAGTCAACAGCCACAGACCCAGGAGTGCCCGACCACAAGGTAAGACGCCTGCAGAGACCATTTGAATGCTTTCTCGCATCCAGAGACGTTTTCTTCAAAGCCACAAAAGCCTTGAAACCACCTTCGTCCCTCCCTCCCAGCCCGTCGCTGGTCGGCCGTGCAGCTTTGGCTTGTGCGGCCTACGAACAAGCCCCGGCCCTTCATGGAGGAGGAAGTGTATTTGTTACGACTGTCTGCCGAGCGCAGTTGGCGTGACTGATGCTGGCTGAGCTCTGGGGAGCCCCCCTGCCCCCACTGAAGCAGCGCTCCAGGGAAAGGGCAGGGGTCTGTCCTGTCCCCAGATGCAGAGCTGAGCTGGTGCTTAATAGTGGCTCGTAAGTGTTTAAGTTCCACCAGTGGTTGCTGATTTAATGGCGTGAGGATGAGGCGAGTACCATAGTGGTCACAGGTAGATGTGCGCACCTGGCCCCCGGCCTCATCAACCTCTGCGCCGGCAAATGTTGGCACCTGCTTGTGTATTATTTGAGTATGTGGTGGCCTACGCTGGAATGGGGAAGTTAGGGTGAATGTCGGCACACTTAATTGTGAAAAGATCCCAAGCAGAGGCGTTCTGGTGAGTAAACTCCCTCCACGCTACTCTGCGTTAAGGATCTGCTTGTCTGCCTGTCTCCACGGAACCATCCGTCCCTCTAAGGCAGGCCCTTTGCTTTTATTTCTGTGTCCCCAGTACACCTGTACGGTCTGGATGTGGTTAGCGCTCAAGGAATGATGTTTTTGACTTAATGAATGAGGGGTGCCTGGGTGGCGCAGTCGGTTGAGCATCTGACTCTTGGTTTTGGCTCAGGTCGTGATCTCAGGGTTGTGGGATCGAGCCCCGCCTGTCCGATTAGGACTCTCTCTCCCTCTCCCTCTGCCCCTGCCCCCCGCCCCGTGCTCTCATGCACTCTCTCTCTCAAATAAATAAAATACTTGTTGAAAACTGAATGAATGAATAAACGGGTTAATATATTTCACTCAAAAGGGCCCTACCCAAGAATGAATGCAAGTACAAATCATTTCACACAGCTCCCTGAACATGCGTTCCCTCTTGTGTACCTTTCCTTCTTTTTCTTTCATCCCCAGGGGCATGGGTATTCCTTAGATGTAAAGGGCACGGTGAGCTGAAGGCAGGACAGAACATTGCAGAGCCAAGTCGCGTGTTCGGAAGGACACTGTGACATGAGATTTAGACAGAAGGGCCGCTGCGTTATGTCCTCACCACTGGGCATCTGGTCTGTGTAATGCTTCTTGACCCGCAGACATCTCGAGACTTAGTTTATCTCCCTCTTTTCTTCTCCCTTTGCCTCTCTTAGTCCTCTTCCCCACTCCCCACCCCCATTCTCCTCCTTCCCTTCCCTTTTCTAGGGAAATCCTTATCTCCAGTATATCAGCATATTCTCCAAATGGATGGGTTGTACCCCCAGACAGATTTCTTTTTCTTCCGAACTTGAATTAATTTGTACTTCTAGGAAAGGTCCAAAGAACCATACAGAGGGCGTGGCAACTAAAACAGCTCTGAAAAGTAACTACAAAGTTCTAAGCCTAATTTAAGCACTGAAAATGGTCTTCAGTGTGCATTGATTAATCTTCTCGTCTTTATTTGAAGGGATTATAAATGTATGAGTTTAGTGTATCCATCATTGTATGTATGGCTTTAGCTTCTAGGTCACAGCTAAAATTTAAGACTGGATATCTACTCTAGATCCATGGTTGTGCGTTCGTGTGTTCTGTGTGTGTGTGTGAGCTAGAGTATGTATGCTGTCTTCAGAATATGGAAGTACAAAGCCTTTTTTTCTTCTACACGTGAGTTGAATAAATGCTTGACTCTCAAAAGAATAATTGTCCAGGAAGACCACATTTTGAAATTCACCTTAGCATCTTTGAAAGAATCTCAGATGTTTTGAGAGTCAAGAAGAGAATAGTGATGTTGCATCCCAGAGACTCAGACCGTGGAGCCAAACCTGAGCATTTTTCTCACAGGACATAAGCAGGGACCGAACTACCATGTTTTGAGCGTCTAGGGTCCTGCCAAACACAGAACGGTACTAGTGGCAACAAGGCAGAGAGAAATTAGGGAAACCTTCTGCTTTTTATTCTGTTCATAACTTTTTACATCCTTGTCACTGAGAGGCTGAATAACTCTCTGATCTCCTGTATGTTGCTGGCATCCTGAGTTTTAAGACCAGCAGTATTGTTTGAATGTTTGCCTAAAGTAGAAATCTCTAGGTCTTTAACCAGAGTTGGTTTTCTGGGATCCTCTCTCAAAGAGGAAACAGAAATACATAAACATAGTTTGTGTTGGTTTATGAAATCTTAAAATTAGCGAGTTTTCATCCTAATGTTGTTCCATCATCACCTGTTGAAAATAATGTTTGAAGGTGAGGACAGTAGGCTGAGATGGCTCCAGACCTTTACTTTCTCTAGGAAAAGGAAATATACATGATACATACATTGAGCAATGTGATAGGGGTATCTGCACCTCTTTCTCTGGAGGACTTCAGAGCATCTTTCTTCTCACCTGTCTGAGCCCATGTGCCATTCTGATAGTAAATGGAGGCAGAGAGGGGACCCAGAGTTTGGAAATTGGGAACAGAGCCTGGAATTGGAGGCATCTCCCACCATGTGATGTCAAACCTTAAAACCAAAGTCTTGCACCAGCAACCCGGTCCCATTCATTACCAAACAGAACAACAGCACAGCTGCTGGGATCTCACCTCCATATATTCGGTCACAAGAAGTGAAAACAAATCGAGCTTTTAAAAAAAGTGTTTGCACGACTATAATTGTGATGCTTTGATGTGTAAACGGTTCTTTGACTTGGGGGTTTATTTTAAGACAGAACAGGGTAGAGGGTGTTGGAGCTGGATAAGCCACATGTGTTGTTCGGAGTTTTCCTAGGTTCAGGCTAGCTCAGGAGAGCAGAGACATGACGTGCGGCCAAAAGGCAACATGAATGTTCGCGCTGGCCTCCAACCTGTGAAAATTGCTGGCCGCTAACTCCGGCCCTGGCGTCCCAGTTCAGCCCTGCGAGTGAGTCAGGGCGTGGGCCCTCGGCTGCTACTAGCTTTGCTCAACTGTAGGGGAAAACCCTAAGTCAACTGCATAACCCGTGTGTGGCCAGGGCCCCATCTGCCTCCCCTGTGCGTCTGTTCCCTCCTCCGAATGAAGGGTTTCATAATACCCCAGAATGTGCATGTGAGAGTAAAGGCAGATGAATTTTGCTGTGTACAGTTTAATTCCCACATAAGAAAAGATCATTGCTTCCTCCGTTCTCCTAGACCCTTTGTCCACATATCTACCCATTTTCACTTTGTGTTATTAGCCAACGTTTCTCTTTCTTCCATGATTCTGCAGACTTACTTCTGGTTGGGTCTCCCCAGTGGAAATACAGGACTTAGCAGAGAGTAGGTACTCAAGTGTAGGTTTGCTGAATGAAGAGTGGATGAACCGGGGTCCTTGGCAGAGTGGCAATGTTGGTGAAATCGTGCAGGCCAGTACCACTTTGTGCAGGCTAAGAGATTTTTGTTTTAATGGCGCTGCAAGGCTGTCACTAAAAATAAGTGGACATGACCAGTTTGGCAGAGTCAAGCAGAGTGCCTCTGGAAAGCAGGCTGCACCGAAAGAGAAAAGCAAATTTGGCTTCTAAGATCACCATATGTCTGGTACCCCAGAGGATGTGAGCCCCGGCAAAGACCTCTACTGAAGTGGGGACAGCTGGAGTCCCCTCTCCGATCTGAAGGGCCCTTGCTGAACGCTCAGCACTCTGGGCCTCAGTGGCCTCCTCGACTTAGACTCGGCTTGCTAGGGGCTTTCCCCTGTTCCCCTGGAACTGGTGGGGTGCACCCGCCCCCAGGTAAGCTTGAGAGCAGCTATTTTGTGGGTCAGAGAGATGTTAGCTCACTCAGTGGAGGAGAAAACAAGACACCTCTTCAGATAAATATAGTAAGAAGCACAGTAAATAAGGCCCAGCCTCAGGGAGGCAGATCTTTAAAGGAAAATTAAGATAGCCTGTCATCTGTCTCTCTGTCAACCGTTGATGTATTTAGCTAGCGCCTTGCGGTGCTAAATGCTTTTTGATGATGATGGTCATGATGGCCAGTGTACCTCCCCACCGCAAGAGGCACCCCCTGTGTGAGAGCTCGGGCGGGGGGAGGGACTCCATCTCAAGCGCCCCGAGACAGGGATGGGCTAGAGGACCCTTCTCTCTTGTCCCCTTCTTCCGGATTTTTACCAGGATATAAAAGCAAGTGAAGACACCAACAAAACGCTCGTCTGAAACTCAGAGCCTAATCGCTCCCATCTGCTTCAGTGCTCTTTCCCCCTCGCTGCCTGCCAGGATGTTTGCCGCAGACGCTAAGTAGCACATTATTTTCGATAAGTTGCAATCATTTACTTGAAATCTACTTCTCCCTTAAAATGTCCCCCTGGAAACTGGAATCGGCATTTGAGAAGCCCTGTTCAGGATGGAATTTGAATGTTTGTGCTCAAGTTCAAGAAGAGTGAAGCCCATTTGTGCACCAGGTGTTTATGTATTCAGGGTTTTAGCCGCTTGGACTCTGTCGGGAGGAGAGAAGGAGGCGCCGTGGAGATCCGATCAGTCCAGGAGATCAGAGCCACCGGGTCTCCTTCCCCGAGGACAGGCACAGGTGCTGAGAGGGCAGAGGTGGAAAATGGTGGGTCGGTGGACGCTTCCCCAAAGCAGAGACGTTACGCCTCCCTTAAGACAGCAAGCCAAGACCTTTCTTGGTCCCCGGAAGATGTTTCTCTTTTATCCAGGGACTGGGCTAGTGAAGGCATGTTTTGCAGTCTGGAGCTCATAATCTCAAGTGCCATCCCCCTTCTGCCGCCCCCCTCCCCCCGTGCGTTTCTTACTCAGCACCTCTTGCCTAGGACGAGAACCTGAGACACAACATCCAGCCTGCCATCTGATCTTCCCCGTCACTCAAGCCTTAGTGCTTTCAGAGGCTACTTGGAAAGTTTCGAGAAGAAGCAGCAAAAGCCTCCTGCTTCTCAGGCAGCCTGTTGGCCTGCGGATTCTGCAGCTCCGTGCATCTGAGGGCGGCACGGGTGACTCATTAGCAGCAAGGCATGTGCTTGGGGTGGTTTTTGTAACGAGCGGTGATGGATCATCCATATACTCTCCCTGAAGGACCCTGCCTGACCTTGTAGGCATTTGTGAGATGACTGTCTGGGGTCACAGGTGTTGTCTGTGGTCATGGAAAAAGGAAAGCTAATCGGCATGTGTTTTGAAATGGACCTGGGGCACCCATAAATAGACCCGGTGTCCTTCAGCTGCGGCGTTTGGGCTACCAACAGAGTGAGCGGAGGTGATTTCTTCTCTAAGTAGGCTGCATTAGGATTTCCCTTTCTCTTCTCCCGTCCCCATTCTGGTCCTCTGGAACTGACATATTCAGCGGGCAGGTTAGAAGGCAAACATTGTTTTACTATCGTGTAAGGAAAGGTCCCAATACGCGCCGTACACAGGCAGGCAAGTTACGGCAGCCAAAAGGAATTTGTTAGACTTCAGTCTTGCATATTGTTCCTGCTCCTATGTTTGCCGCCAGGCTGACAGTTTAGTCTGTCTTGGCTTTCCTCTGGTCGGGACAGAACCCTCCCTGAGTGCCCTCGGCTGGTCTCCACGTGCAGCCGCCCCTCCCCACCCACCCTGTCTTCCCCAGTCTAGGCTGCAGGCCCCCCAACACCCTGACTAGGAGGCACCTCCTTCCCCTCCTGCCCCTTTGCCCCAGACTTCCTGGATCTTCTCCCACCTCAGCTCATTAGCCAGAGCAGTTCTCGGAGAGACCCTCTAATGATCAACCCTCTTTCTGTCTGTTCTAAACCTTCTTCTGCAGGAAGAATTTCTCCCCTGTAACAACTCGGGCTTTTTGGTGACTTGCTTCTTGTTCTTCAATCTGCCCCTTTATAATTACCTCTCTGACACACTAACCAACATGAAATCACTCTGCCTTGCAGAGTTCTTCCTCCTCGTCCTCCTCTTCCTCCTCTTCCTCCTCCTCCTTCTTAATAGCTTGGATTGGCTAGGCTGCCAAAAACAAAACAAAAACCTCCAAAACCCCAAAATAACTAACTTAAACAAAATATACATTTATTTCTCCTTGTTTTCATGTAGTCCAAAGGTGACCATCCAGGCTGGTCTCTAGAGTATGATAACTTCTATCTGGTTCTCTCCCTAGTAGGGCTTCCATTCCCCAGCCAATTCATGGCCCAAAGTGGCTGCTAGGGCTCTAGCCATAATATTCATGTTCTAGCTAACAGAAGGAACAGAGCAACAGATAAGAAACATTCCTTATTTTTAAGGACATTTCTAGAAGTTTTATATCCTACCTCCACTCATTTATCACTAGAATTTTGTCACCTAAGACATGACCACATCTAGCTGCAAGGGAAGCTGGAAAGTGTCTTTCCTCTCAGGGGCCATTAACTCAGCTAAAAGCCAACGTTCTGTTTCTACAGCCCGGAATATAGTGGAAGAAACTGGCAGATTAACTTGTTCCTTTTTCTTTGTGCCAACACTCTTTGCCAGGCGCTTCCCCAGGTAGCCCCTCTCCCAGGCCCCATGTAGGAGATGGATACATGCTCCATCATATCTCATATCTCGACATAATATTACCATAGTCAACATACACGTTTATGTGAAATGATCTCGTTATCTGTGGTAGTTGCAGTGGAAATAGTAGTCTGAGCTTCAGAGAGTCCTTTTCTTTTGTCCTGTTCAAGGTAAATACACTAGTCCTTTTTCTCTCTCACACTTCAACTTCCCATCCTCTTTATCGAGTGAAAGGAATCATGTTTCTAATGCAGAAGGACTGAGTGAAAGACGCTGAAGGGATGGAGTGAACTAGAATGTTGTACCTCGTTTCTTAAAAGAAAAAAAAAGATTTTATTAATTAATTGATTTATTTATTTGAGAGAGTACGCGAGCAAGAGCGCACAAGTGGGGGGCGGGGCAGAGGGAGAGGAAGAGAAAATCCCAAGCAGACTCTGCACTGAGCTCAGAGCCCAACCTGGGGCTTGATCTTATGACCTGAGCCCAAACCAAGAGTTGGATGCTTAACCAACTGAGCCACCCAGGCACCCCTCTTTTTTTTTTTTTTTAAGATTTATTTATTTATTTTAGAGAGAAAGAACAAGCAGGGAAAGGGGTAGAGAGAGAGGTAGAGAGAATCCCAAGCAGACTCCCCACCGAGCATGGAGCCCGACGCCGGGCTTGATTCCACGACCCATGAGATCATGACCTGAGCCAAAATCAAGACTTGGACGCCCAACCGACTGAGCCACCCAGATGCCCCTGTTGTACCTCGTTTCTTGATTCCAGACCCTGTGTCTACCGTGCTGGAATCTGCTGTTTGTCATCCGTGATGTCATGTTCTGTTTGTCCTTGGGGTGCGTACCACTGTCGACGGCGTTGATCTGGCAGAGGTGGGAGCTGACAGCAGTAGGACAAGGACATCCTGTTAGCACTAGGCTGCTGTGACTGGTGAGTTGGAAATAATCACGGAGCGGGGTAACACTGAATCATCACCATCCTGTGTAAAGGCCTCTTAAGGTCAGTAGTACGTTGCATTAGGAACCCTGCCTTTGAATTATTCCGTGGTTCTCAAAAACTGGGAAAGATTCTGTGTGAGAACAGAATGTTCTTTATTTCACACTAAATTCTGATAAAATTGTTTGGAAGGTTAGAGGGAAAAAAATAGTTCTGCCATGATTGAGTTTGTAAATACAGGCGAGAAAAGCCCACTTGTCACCAGGAACCAGAAAAGCATTTGTGGTCCTAAGACAGTGAAATGATGTCAAGATGGTAAGACCACACATGATAGAAACGTGGCAACATCTGGTTATTTTAACATTTTGAGTGTGGGGTTTCTCGATGCCCCAGTGGAGAAAGATGATCGTGGTGAGGTCTGAATCCCACCCAAAAGTTGAAACTGAAACATGCTTGCTCAAACCTTGATTATGAATAGAGTCTTTACTCTCTTTGGTTATATATTTTTTAATGGAATTGGGAAGCAGTTATCTGAAAGATGACTTCCAGGCTCGCTTGTTGGACACAAGTTGAGACGGCATCAGAGCTAAGTGGTTCCCAGAAGGGCGTTTCTGCCTCTAGAAGGACCGAGCCTTCGCGAGCAAGCTCCACCAGCTCAGGGAGACTCGATGCTTCCCGACTCAGGAAGACTGAAGTCAGGGGCTCTGTGTGGAGGGGACACTTCAGGCTTTAGACGAAGCTGGATTCTTAATGTGCTTGGGAGAAGAATAGTAGTAAAGGAACATGAAGAGGGGGAATGAGGACAGACATTTGAAATTTATTCCGTTGGCTGAGGATCGATATCTTGGCCTGTGATGGTGTGAGTATGAGCCTGCCTGGAAATCCCGGACAGTGAGGTAGAGAGCGCGTATGCGTGTGTATCTGTACACTCATTGACTTACCTGGTTCCTTCTGGGTTGCTGATTCCTGAGATACGGAAACCAAACTCTTAATTCCAAATCTGTCTTGCTTTCTTATTCTTCCCAAAGGGACCTTTTTCAATGGGATTGATTTAGGTTTAACCCACAGTTGAAAACCTACCAGTTACTGAGCACAGACATGTGCTTTTATAAAAATGACCCTGTTTCATCTTTAACAAGGATTATGGTGTGGTTGGTTTTATTATTGACTATTGGGTGATAAGGACACTGAGCTTAAGGGAGGCTGGGTCACAGGGTGGGAGTCTTGTACCTGGCTTTGTACCAGTGTTCTTCCTTTGTATTGTGCTATGGAGCTCACGGAAGAGAGCCCTGGGCCCGGCCTCACACATTCTGGGGATATGGAAATCTATTGTATATTAGCACTTGCAACGGAGTAGAGAATGTGCTTGGGACCCCAGGCTACAGGACGTTCTCATCTTAAGGCAGGAGAATATTGAGACAGTTCTCTCACTTTCTCAGTGGTCACCTCTTCTAGAAACTACCGTTGTAGAGAGAAGCTTGCATCTCCGGGGAATGAACCACAGGCCACCAACCAGTAGCTTCCCGTTTTTCATGCTTTCTATGTACAGCTTGGGAGGAAACCCATTTCTCAAGTCATGGGTGACCACGTGTGGGGCAGGCCTCACAGACTAAACTCTCCCCTCACACCGCCAAGCATAGCCACCTGAGGCCGAAGCCAGGGTGAGGTCACGTCCTCCTCCCAGCTTCGGCAGCAACTCTTTAGGCAAAGGGGTTCCCCGAGAAGCAGTCCAGGCTTGAGCTATTAAGGACCAAAGCCCCTCGCCCAGGCGGCCGGCACCCATCCAGAAAGGCAGGAGCCTGCTGCCCGGCACATGAGCCTCCCTTCTGCCAGTTGGCCCAGGGAGGCTCGGCGTGCCAAGCAGGGGACGTGTGAATGGGATCGGTGCCCGAGCGTCGCTGGAGAAGGAGAGAATGCATGTGACCGGAGCCGCCGAAGCCTTAAGCCCAGAGAGAGAGATGACAAGAAAGGCATGATGTGTTTCTCTAAAGAAAACCCGAAAACATAAACCAAAAAAACAAACAAACTTTAAAATCATCTCAAGAGTGTCATATAATTTTATTTTCACCCCCGCCCGAAACCCTCACACAAGACTCTGCACATTTGGTGGCTGTTGGCTACGTGTGAAGAGAGTGAGTGCATCTCATTTTCTTTTGAAGCCCAGCACTGTGCCTGGCACCTTGGGAAATGCTCAGTAAGTATTTGTGGGACGATGTACTTGAGGAATCTCAAAATCTTGCTGCTGATTGACTCATGCCCTTATGTCCCCTTGCTTGGCCTACCTGCCTAACAACCCAAAAGGAAAGGTGAAAGGCCTCCAGGACATCTTATTTTCATAGTTCAGTCCATGGTGGCCCTTAAAGAGACCCCAGACTTGGGGTCCTGCCTTCAAGCCCCCGAGCTTCTGAAGGGCTAAGACCCGGACAGCACGGAGTCTCAGCATGGTTTCCAACACCTGAAGATTTCAGGAGCTTGGATTTCTCATCCGACAAGCCGGCCCCAGGCCAACTGCAGTGTCAGACTCCAGCACCGGGGCCTGGAGGGTCTTCACCTCCCCTGGCTGCTGTTTCCCCGTGCTAACCAGAAGCACTGACCCGTAGCCCTTCTGGTCTAGAACATGCAGGGCATTGAATTGTTCATCCTTTCCATTTGTTTGACAGACAAACTCTTAAAGACACACAAAAATAAGCTTTTCCGGGGTGCCTGGGGGGCTCAGTCGGTTAAGTGTCTGCCTTTGGCTCAGGTCATGGTTCCAGGGTCCTGGGATCAAGCCCCGCATCGGGCTCCCTGCTCAGCGGGGAGCCTGCTTCTCCCTCTCTCTCTCTGTCCCTCTCCCCACCCGTTCTCTCTCTCTCTCTCTCTCAAATAAATAAATAAAATCTTGTTTAAAAAATAGGCTTTTCCATGAACCCAACAAGGGGTTACGAATTAGGAGTGAAGAGCGTCTGGATGCACTAGCCTGAGCCTCAAGCCACTCACACGAGACTGCGGTCCCCGCTTTGGTGTCGAAGAATCAAATTATGTCATAGTCGTTTCTCAGCGCGAGCTGAAGAGTTTCTGGTTTGTGGGTGTGTTTGGGCTTGTGGGAAACAGAAAGAACCTGGAGGAAGGGGAAGAAGGTGTGTGTCGGAGAGTTTTTGGATGCCAGCCACCTACCCTGGCAACTTTCTGTGCCCACCACAGGTCTCAAGGCTGTTGGCATCCTTTGTGAGAGGGCCCAGAGGAGGATAACCCATGGGCTTCATGAAGCCAGAGCCCGTGGCCGGTTCTTCTTGGAAATCCCAGCACCCACCTGGTTCCTGGCACCTGACAGGTGCTTGGTCAGTAATGTACGCGGTCTGAACATTCCTCAGAGGGCTCACTGGTGGTCAGCGTCCTGTGTACGGCCCCTCCCTGGGGGCTGCTGTCAGGCCTTCCAAGAATTCTTCCCAGGTACCGGTAGGTCACGCGCCACTCTCCACAGCACCCGGAGCCTTCACCATGGAGAATGTTGGCTTTCTGGGGACACCCCCAGGCTATGGGTCCTGCGTAGATTTGCCTGTTTGGAATTGTCAGATATGAAAAGGCAGATTTTTGAGGTGGGTATGACAGAGGTGGCAGAGGAGAAGGCCATCTATCCAGTAGCGTGCTGGCCAGGGTCCAGCCTATCACTGGCCTCTAGGGGAAGGGGCACACGGGGACCCACTGCCTCCCTAAGGTGAGGTCGAGGGCTTTGGGTCACACCATCCCCATCTTTCCCTCCTTCACTCTTTTTACATATTAAGTAATGCTTGAATAGGCGCTTAGTGCCGGAGGCTCCGGGAGGCCACCTGAGGAATCCACAGATGCAGGACAGGTCCTCACCACCTTTCAGGAGCTCACAGCCTTGCTGGCAGCCTGGCAGGTGTGACCTGAGGTGTTCTGAGATGCCCCGTGGCCGCGGTGTAGACAGCACAGGTTCTGGTGGCTCCGAGGTGAGGGAGTTCATCTGGGGCTGTTATTAGGTTAGGTTTCATGGGGGAGAGTGCTGAGCTGAGATCTGAAATAGGATAGGACTGTGGTAAGTGGATTTCTGTGGCTGAGAGGGAAGAGGGCACTCTGTCATGCGGCCCAGTGGCTCAAACTGTTACGGTGCCATTGGCAGAAAGAGGTAACTGAAGAGGATCAGAGTTGGAGGAATGTAAAGAAACTAAGAAGTCAGTGAAAGACCTTCCTTCCTTCCCTACCTCATCTCGTCTTCTCGTATTCTGTGCATCGAAAGACATTGTATGTGTGCACACACACCACCCCCTCCCCCGCATCGATGTCACATCCACTTAGCCACCCTTTGTGAAAGAATCAGAATCCTAATGTTGTCAGGAATAAAGTATCTAAGACCTAGATTCTAGTCTTGGCTGTGTCCCATTTGCTTTGATGGGGAAAGTTACTTTGTTGTTACCTTGCCTTTGTCATCTTGAATCATCTGCTATCAAGTTTGGCCTTCATGTTTTATAAGGTGATACAGTTCAGTGCATGCAAGTACTTTATGAACAAATGAAAGGGGTGACTGTGATGTTTTCAGGAGGCAAGGAATTGCCTGTATTTCTAAAAAGGCAGGCACAATGTATTTGTGTCCCACACTTTTCTCCAAAGCTCTGACCCACTGGGAGACGGCAGAGAAGTCTTGGGGTGAGGCTGGGAGAGTTCCTCTCTCCTGACTGTTCTCCGGGTCATGGGTAGTGAAGACTAGCCCATGGACAGTAGAACACCCTGCGTTGGGGGTTAAGTCTCCTGCCTTCCAGTCAAGCAAAGACATTGGCCAGAGAGTGTGAGGGCATCCACCTTGGGGAGACCACCTCGTGCTCTTTCTCAAACCACCTGTCTGTCTCTATTCTCTCTATCCCCCCCCCCCCCCCACAACCCTCTTGTCTCTATCTCTACAAATATTTCTGTCCCTCAGCCCACCTTTGGGTCCCTGGACTACTGTCCAAGTCTGAAGACAACCCTCTCTGTAGATCTGCCCTCCTCCCCCCACGCCTGCCCCCCAGTGGAAGTTGCATCCAAGCAGGGACATCTTGCCCACTGCTAACCTGGGGACTGGAAACCGCTGGACCCTCCCTGCAGCACCCGTCCTCGGTGAAGAGAGAGTGCCCTCTAGTGGGCCTTGGCTGGAGCTGCTCGGGGTCCGTGTTGTTCAGGCAAAGACAAAACAAGCAGCCCACAGCCCTCCTGCCAAGATCTTGAATATGCCTTTGGGTTTGGTTTGTTTTTCTCCTTCTCTGAAGAAAGATAAAGAAAGAAGGAACAGCAGGAGACCAGTTGTGAGAGCAGCTCCGACAGGGCTGTGACAGTCTCCTTATCTTGGGAGTTTGACCAAAGAATTAACACACACACACACACACACCCCTGCCGGCCATGGCAGCCAGGTGGATGTGACAGCGGATGCTTTTCAAAGGGCTGTGACAGTTTCTACATAAATCACTCACCTGCCTTGACTGGCCTCAGACACGAGGGGGTAGATCTGTGAGGAGTAGACTCCTCCTTTGACAGTCATTACCAGAAGGGTAAGCACCTCGTGGGGCAACCCCTCTGGATAGCGAGCCCACTGCACCTGATTACATTCTCTGGCAGCGGGCGTGCCCAGACCCGACTCCTGACTGCTAAGACCCTGTGCACACGGGCGTAAACCAGGGACTTGGCCCTTTAAAACCTGGCTCAGGAGAAGCTGCTGGACTGGGGAGCTGGGGGAGGGGAGAGCGCAGGGCGCCCGTCAGGGAAGCAGAAACCTGATCATTTGTGATGGTTGCTGGATTAGGTAACAGCTCCGCTGGTTGAAATTGGATCTTGGAGGATGAGTGTTAACATCTCTGGTGTCCTGGCGAAAGGTTCATTTGAGTCTTGCATGGTGCCACAGAGATAAAAAGGAGCTTTTAAATAATCATTTTGTCTCCTACACACCAGAGTGCTGGCTTCAAGCAGTAAATAGGTAGCATCAGTTCTGCTTAGACCTATCACCCTTTTCATTTACTTATTTAATGTCGGAGGGATTTTTTTTTTTTAAATGACTCGCCGAACAGTTTCTGTATCCGTGAATCCCAACACCCGTTTTTATAATGGTTCACACGGATTATCCTTCTGGGTGGAAATGAAGTGCAGGCAGTTTATTGGTCCATCCATGCCTCCTGCAAGTGCACAGACACAGCCCAAGGCCATCGGAACCAGAATCTTCTGTGTGAAGTAGACGATGTTCTCGTTTATACTGTTTATATTGTTCCTGTATGTATACGCACACGATATATATATCCCATATATACATGTTATATATATTATATATGGCGGGGCATTCTGACACATACTCTGAATTTTTTTCTTTTCATAATGATTTCAGTATAATTTAAAGAGTGTAATTTGAAGAGGACTGCTTCTCCCCCACCCCCCAGCCCCCATCTTTATATTCTTTTCTTTTCATCGGATCTCTGGTTTGGGACCTATTTATGTGTCCTGAACTCTGAGTATAAATGCAAGCAATGTATACGTTAAGGTGCGTTGAATTCTATCATACCAATTTCTTATTAGCCACATTTGGAAACCAATTTTATTAAATCTTATTAAATCTAAATTTCTTTTTGAAGAGTATTTGTTTATAGGATTCATAAAATGATATAAAAGCTAAGTGGAGTGCTAACACTCGCATATTTTTTTTTTCTCCTCAACTAAATGTATCCTTTATACCTGGGCGGGGGGAGAAGAGTCCGTGTAGGTGAGTGCTTTGCGCTGTGTGACTGTCCTAAAGTTTCCTTGGTGGTGAGGGGCCTGCAGTGATACCTTTCAGCATCCTTTGCTAGTCTTAGCAATTTTCTTCCTTATTTTATTTAAAACCAGTTAGATTTCAAGCCCAGCAAAATGTTACTTAGGTAGGTGTGCAGAGTTTGTGTGGATAGTCTGTGCATCCCACTGATTGTTGAAAAGGAAATGTTGAGCAGAGGTGTAGGTGAACTGTGTGGGTCTGGAAGGGGGAAATATTCTCAGAAGTAAATATCGGTGGTAGTAACCTCCCCATGGTTACCCGCCTAGTACCTGGAGGGAACTGGGACCAGCACTGTGGTGTGTGGATGCCTATTTCTGCTTCTCCTACTTCTCTCAGAATGAATGGAACTTTGCTGGAGGAATAAGTTGACGGAGTGAGCGGGGCAGTCCTGGGCACACGGGCTGAGGATCCTTGCCATCATCTGGGGCGGACAGGTTGTAGGCTAGCCCTAGGGGGGCAAGTCCTGAGCATTAGGATGACATTGCTCTCTTTCTCTTTGCTACCTTTGTTGAGACCAGAAATTAATATAAGATCTTTCACGTGCATGACAGATTGGTTATGGAAGGACCAGGAGGACCCACTAGGAGGCATTACCACTGTCAGCTTCGGAGACTGCTCTCCTAGAGTCTTTGGCCTCTTCTGGAGGCCAAAGAGAGATTCAGTAGAGTGGGTTGGAGAGTAGGATTTTGCACAATTTATTTAATGACCAATCTAAAGTGGAACAATTATGTTTGTTTATTAAGAATAGCCCGGAGGTGAATCTTTTAAATGACCCATAAATGTTTTTGTTGATAAAGCAATTAAAACTTGCTAAATGAAATTCAGTAGAGAAACCCCCGTAAGACCCCACACACAAATGCTGTCACCTGTAGAGGTGAGGAATTCTGGGCTCCACCGCCAGGTGCTCAGGTGGTCCCATTCTTTTCTGCACTTTTAGGGGCTGGAAAGGTCTCTAATTCAGGAAATGGGTAGAGCATTGAATTATTTTCTTAAGGAAATCTCTGTGAGTGGCGATAGGTTCTTCAGAGGACTTTGGAGGTTTGGGTAAATGAATTCAAGGCACAGAATAACAGGACTGAATGTTATTCAAAGGCCAGTCCAAGGGGCAATGTCCCAATTCGTCTCCTGGAACTACAAAAGAAGGATTTCACTGGAAAGACGCCCACAACACAAACCTCCACAGGCCGTCACTGATACGGTGATTTTATTTTGGTGCAGCAAAATATTCCAGACTCAGGTGTGAGAGGAGAGGAGCCTGAGTCCAGAGGTGTTCAGTGTTTGTGTACAGGGGCGGGCTTCCTTCTTTCCTCCCCAGCGAGCCACCCTCCCCGAATCTGCCCTACCCTTCTCTATCCTCATTTCACTGCTTTTCTCCCCGGTGCCTTTAAACCTCTGCTCCTTGCTGCCACTCCTGAGCCACGTGGCTCAGCGGGCCATTTGACTGTCTCCTGTTTCATGAAAGCCATACTGCAGGGTCCCATGCAGCACAGGACTTGGGATTTCCTTCTGAACACCGCTTGAGGTTGGTTCTTGTCGTGCCTGACGGAAGCCAGGAGCATGTGGTTATGCTGGTATTATACGTGATGGGATGCCCCGAACATCTCTGCGTCCCTCGTATCGAGCTCATAGCCACCTTCCCGGTTCCCCCCCCCCCCCCCGCCCACCCCGGGGCTGTCCTGCTAGGGCTCAGGAGACAGCTAGAACAGGCACCACCTCCCGGGGCTCCCCAGATGCACCCCACCTGGAAACAGCTCTTGATTCTCTGATTGTTCCAGCACTCATGTATGCATCAGGCCACAAAGTGCCTGTCATGGCCCCATCCCCATCCATGGCTCCTTTTCCTCTGCCTGGAATCACTTCCCTCCTTTCCTACCTTACCCCCAAATTTTTTTCACTTTTTTTTTTTAATTGAAAATTCTTCTCATGTTCCCTCTCAACAAAGGCTTGACTGCTGACAGCTAAACTGGGTTTAGATGAGTGATTTATTTTATGGCAGGTTTTAAGACGGTAGTAAAAGGAGACTGCCTAGCTCTTCTGCTGATTTTACTAAAACACTTGATCTCTTTCAGTCCCAACCCCCTCCCCCCACCCAAATGGCCATGGTGTTTTAATAAAAAGCAGCCCTTTCATTGATCTGAGCCTCCTCCATCCTACCTGGTTTCTCTGAATGCCTGAAACAACTTGTCCAATGGGCCTCCCCCTGGTTTCCAACAGGACAGTCGTCACCTGGAATGAAGAGATCTCAGTGTCCAGAGAGAAACATACCTACTTGATGGCCAGTCTGTCTTCCTGCTGTTTTATTTTCTTATTTTATTTTATTTTTTCTTGAAGAATAATTGACATATAATATATCTTCTTGCTGTTTTAAACTTCTGTACTCTCCCTGCTGGTCTTGGGGAAAGGTCTCAAGATTCCAGTCCAAAACGACTGGATTTATGTGGCTTAGTTTATTTTGGAATTGAAAATTTAGGCCGATCAAATAGTATAAAGTCAATGAGTGTAAAACCACAAATTCACAAAATCTAAAATTAGAAACGAAGAAGGAAATGTCTTGCCTTGAATTAAAAATTTGGCAGTTTGGGGATGAACGTGAAAATTGTCTTCCGCTATAATTAATTTTTTGTACTTCTGAAATTTCTTGCGGTAACATCTACATGACACGAGTTATCATTTTACCCGTTTTCAGTGCCCAGGATACAGTTCAGCGACGTTAAATGCACTCACCATCCCTCTTGCCTTTGGGAAACTCTGTCCCCATGAAACACTGACTCCCAGCCCCCGCCCCGCTCCCCTCTACTTTCTGCCTCCATGAATTGGACCGTTCTGGGTAGCTCTCATAAGTGGAGCATCATTCTGGAACAAAGCAAGCCTCTCCTTGCGTTCTCTCCCCCTCCTGGTCCCCCTGGCCTGGTCCTTCGCCCCTTCTGCACCTGCCACGTTGCAAGCACCTTGGTGATTCGCTGTACCAGCAGTAGGACATTGCTTTTCGGTTTTCTTCACTTGCTTGCGTGGGGTGCCATTAACCCTCCCCTCTACTGTGTCCCCCTGCAGTCTTGAGTATCCGGGGAGCCCAGGAGGAGGAGCCGACAGACCCCCAGCTGATGCGACTGGACAACATGCTGCTGGCCGAGGGGGTGGCGGGCCCCGAGAAGGGTGGTGGCTCGGCGGCGGCGGCAGCAGCGGCGGCGGCTTCGGGGGGCGCGGGCTCCGACAACTCAGTGGAGCACTCCGACTACAGAGCCAAGCTGTCCCAGATCAGACAGATCTACCACACGGAGCTGGAGAAGTACGAGCAGGTAACCGCGGCCATGGGGACGTCGGGCACCCCAGCCCTTTAGGAGGGAGGGTGAAGAGCCACGGGCCTCGGGGGGCTTGCAGAGCCCCAAGGGCCAGCCTCTGCATTTCTGCACCGAGCCCCTGGCCGGACTGGAGGCCACCGAGTCCTCAGTGTCCCCTATTAAAAACCCAGGCAGACTGGCTGTAAAGGCATTTTAAAAACTTAAATTGTAAGTGATGATCTCAGGAAACATTAATAGTCAATATAAGAAATGTTCAAGTGGGGGCTCTGGAATATTTGCCCATGGCCTGTAGCCCGGGTCTCATGGGGTAAAAGAGGTCATTAGCAGTCACCACCTGACCTGCAGGGAGGTCGGTTGACTCGTACGGCCTTCTTTTGTTCCTTATTTGTGGAAGATTCCTCATCTTCCCGGTACTCATGGAACCCAGTGGGAAAAGATACTAAAACTTGGCCTTAAAGTCACTTGCTGTACCCAGATTCAGCTCAAGTGAGAATCAAACATGTTCATTTGATATATGATACGGAATGCGATGCTCACCTCCCTCCATAAGAAGAGTAGAGAAGGGCTCAGGGAACCCCTGTCGTCAACAAAGTTGGATTCCAATCCTGACACTCTACCGATGGTCTGCGGGGCACAGTGGTCCACATAGTCTTACCCAAAAGCTAGTGATGTATGGCAAAGAGCTGTAGATTTGGAGTCAAGGATATCACAGGACCATAAAAACCATATGAAGAAGAGCATAAGGAAGGCTTTAAATTACAAAGCAGTATATAAATGTAAGGTACTCTAATTATAACAGAGCTGCTCTCTCCAAGAGGCCCTCCCCCTCCACACACATACACACACGCACACGGGACTTTACATATCAGTTCTACTTCCTCAAGTCTGTATGAGCAATACTCCTTTAATAGGAGTCCCTTATATCAGCCTTTCTTCCATCAATAGGTGACAGATATGTTTGTTACCACCTTGTTGGATGCAACATTATCCTGAAGTTCTACAGTTAACTTACTTTCCTTGAATTCTTAGCTTTCTGGTTTCCTATTCTTTTTTAAGAGTCACAAAAGAAGAGGGAGAAAAAGCAAAGGCAGAAGACCCTCTCTAGTCCACTTACGACTGTCTAGATAGAAGGCAAATGCAAACCTAATAGAAAATTTAAATTTTAAAATAGAAATGGGTATTTTAAAATTTAAAGTGAAGAGAGTTTCATTATTGCACTCCTATCTACCTTCGAAATGGATTTCTACCAAGTTCCTTCTTTTATGGGGGGGCGCGGATTGCTGTGAAGCTTGCAGCCAAGCATGGTGCAACTCAGCCATCAGATAGGCGTAGGGAGGGTTTGAGGGGAGGAGAATAGCAGTGATCTTATAGTAGAACCTGTGAGTCACTGCCTTTCGCCCTCTCAGGAAAGAGCAAACGTTCTTACCACAGTGTTGGCTCATGTAGACACTTCCCGAGGTCTCAGGGGATGCTGAGCCCAGAGAGCTGACTGATCCCTGAAGTTTTCCTAACCTGATCCATCACGTTAGAGTTCAGTCAGCCCTAACCTATGGGATAGCTTGGGAAGACAGAGGGGAACATTTCCTATAAAGGTTCCTAGCTGGCCTCTTGAGTTCTGCCTACTCAGTGCTGTTCCTACCTTACCTTCAAGACTAAGCCTAGACTTGCCATCCAGGTTAACTCTCACCACACTCCAGGGGTACAAGAAGAGCCCAGAGTGTGGCCTTCCCCTCCCCCCCATTAAACCCTTAACTGGGATGGATGTTAGCCTGGTAGCTGCTGAAAACTGGCTCTGTTCTTAGCTCAGGTTGTCAGCAACATAGAAGAACTGACTGCTAACTTCTGCCAATTGCACTTGTTGCTCAAGGTCATTTTGTGGTTGGGTACCCAGGACAGGCATGGTCAGCCTCTCCATTTTGACACAGGTGAGGAGATGGAGATCAGAGGGCTTACGTTGTGTATGTGGGTCACACGTCCAGTGAGGGACAGGGGTGGCCCTGGAATCCAGTTTCTGACACTTAGTCCAAGGGCTCTTATTGGAACACCACCTGACTAGTTGAACTCCATACAGAGAGAGTGTGGACTTGTGTAGGCAGTTAAGGAGTCAGCTTGTCTTCTGTTACTTCCGTGGACGAGAGAGGCTAGGGGTAATAATATTCTCCTTCAGAAACTTCTCATGGCTATCTACCTGCTTTAAATAATAAAGAAGTTGGAAACCAGAAACTTAAGGAAAAACTCCCATAAGTACAGAACAAATTACATTAAGTGGGGGGAGGGGGGGTAGTCGTCTGTATCTCTTATTCTTAAAAATACAAAAAAAATCATTTCCTTAGTTATATGGACATTTTCTGGGTAAGAAGTGAATCCTATTTAATACACTTTGGGCACTTCATAATTTATTAGTGTTATATTGTTAATTATAGTAAATAGTGGATTGTAGGGAAATTAGGCCATTAAGATCCTAGCTAGTACGTCTGGGAGATAGATCTTCTTCATTTTTCTCTGACTGTTCCCTGTGGGAGCTTTTTTATTTTTTATTTTTTATTTTTTATTTATTTATTTATTTATTTATATATTTTTTAAAGATTTTATTTATTTATTTGAGAGAGACTGAGAGAGAGAGCACATGAGAGGGGGGAGGGTCCGGAGGGTCAGAGGGAGAAGCAGACTCCCTGCCGAGCAGGGAGCCCGATGCGGGACTCGATCCAGGGACTCCAGGATCATGACCTGAGCCGAAGGCAGTCGCTTAACCAACTGAGCCACCCAGGCGCCCCCCTGTGAGAGCTTTTTTAAAATCAGAGAACCTCAGGGGCACCTGGGTAGCTCAGTCGGCTAAGCATCTGACTCTTGAATTCGGCTCAGGTCATGAGATCAAGCCCTGCACCAGGTTTCATGCTAGTGGAGAGTCTGCTTGAGATTCTCTCCCCCTGCCCCTCCCCCCCCCAAGCTGTCTCTTTCTCTCTCTAAAATAAATAAATCTTTAAAAAATAAAAATAAAAAAATAAAATCAGGATACCTCAGTAAAGTAAAAACGTTGCTCTCTACTTTAGTAGTTGGATGAATGAAGTTGCCAAATTGGCTATTAATCGTTGACTCTGTTATTTTTCTTCATTTTAAAACATTTTTAGTATGGTGGTGATAGGTAACTAGACCATCAATTAGCTTTCTGCTAATTAGGTATCATGGCCCTCCTCAACCCCATCCCTTAAAAAAAAAAAAAAAAAAAAGAACCACCTATCTGAATCAGCCATTGTTTCACCCTGAGGTTATTAAATAAAGAAAGCTTCTAGAGATTTTCATTAGAAAGAAAGGAAGGAAATTATTTTACTACAGTAAAGGGTGTTGGTAAAGCGCTTTTCTAGCAGATCATGGAGGTAGTAAGGTATTTAAGAGCTGGTATCTTCTAATAGATAAAACCGTGATGTCAGAAGGCTCAATTTTGTTCCAAGTGTCATTTAAAAAACGGATGCTCTTGTGGCTTTGCAGGGTTCTCCAGCTTTGATAAGTAATGCTGCTGGGGCCTGGGTGAAGCTAAATCTGTAGGGCTGAACCGGGCTGGGTTAGTCGGTGCATGGCTAGGGGAATCCTAAATCCCAGTTGCGTTCTTTGCTGAGATTGGCACCAAATCCAGTTTGAAGGAGGAAGGGAAGAAGACGGGCTAACCAGAGAAAATGACTGCCTTTACGACTGTCCACAGCAAAGGCTCCCCGCCCCCCGCCCTCCTCTCCCGTCTCAGAAATTCCAGCCTGTGAGGGTTCTCTTTAATTAGCAGTTGTCACCCCAACTCTCCCCATCACTGTCGTATTGGGAACGCCTGACCTAACAGAGGCAGCCTGGCTTCCACAGCCGCAAGCTTGCGGGACCTGAGGAGGACGTGGTGTGGGTCGTTCCTGGAAAAACCTGGATCGTTATGTCCTGTCTGAAATGGACTTGGAACTGGTCTCCGCTCTCTGTTGCGTGTTCCTGAGCAGCTGTCCAGCAGCTGCCTGTTCCCACCTCAGCAGTGGGAGAAAAGACCCTACTGTCTGTTTATGGCAGAGCAGAAAGGGCTCCAGGATAAAATGTCTTGAATAAACATCAGATATTGTGAGTATTTCTATTCCCTGTGATGACGCACGTTATTATTAGCCCAGCACTGGGGCTTCCCAGCGGAGAGGAGTGCACTTGACAATGCCCCTCACATCCAGCCCCTCCCCTGCTGGAGCCCCCATCAGGTGAGGAGGCGCAGGCCAGCGAGGGGCCGCACTTGCCCACGGAGCTGGTCGGGATGCTCGCTCTGTGCCTAGCCCTGCGCTCCCCACCCCGTGGCCTCTTAGAATCGACTCGATGCCACGTCTTATGTCCTTCCCTTTGTTTACAAGTGGGGGGGGGTGGGTCGGCAGGGAAGAAGCTTATCATACAGATCTGGTGTTTATATAGAAATTTTCTTGGTGGAGAGCAGAATGCTAGATGGACCTGACCTCTGGGTTTATCTTCAGCGTGGGCCTGCAGAGGAGAAAGAAGGTAATCATGACCCTGTTTCTTTTTACCAAGAGGGAAGCTGGCGCTGGATATACCCTCACACAGCCAGACATACACCTAGTAACTCCTCTGACCCTTACCATACCCTCTGAGGTGGGTGCTGCCACCCCCGTTTCACAAATAAGGAAGACGCGTCCCAGAGAGGTTAGGTAACTGTCCAAGGTCCCACAGCAAAGTGAGTCCCAGAGACAGCGTCTGTATGCAGGCCGTCCAGGCCCCTCTTGCCCACTCTACTGTGTCCGTGAGCACAATTCACGTCACCCGCAGGTCACTGTACAAGACCAAGGCGGCTGCTGGCCTTGCTCAAGGGTAGGAATGATTGAATCCAATCCCTCCAACGTATAAAATGAGGCACCGAGTGGTGAAAGGCTTTGCCCAGACACTCATGGAGGCGGGCTCGAAGACCAGGGCTCCCAGTCCCCAGTGTAGACGCAGCCCGGTGGATGCGTCTGCCGAGGTATCTTCGGGCGACCAACCTCGAAGGATTTCTTAGAGAAATGAGGAGTGAATGTGTCGTTGTTCCTGCATTCTTGACAGATAGGAGAGGCTTTGTGCTGTAAATGCAGTGTTATCGTTAATGAGTGTGTTTCTGGTGTTGCTATTAAGTTGGAGCCCTTTGAGTCCCTAGTTCTTTGACTGTCAAAGACCATCTTGCCTGTTCTGTTACAAATCTAATATAGTCTTATAACATTACTGTAGGTTAGCCCGTGAGTAGATATTTCCATTTGCGGGCTCCACTAAGGAAAGCAGACTTCAAATGTTAAGTAATAGTCACCACAAGGAAGGCCAGTGGTGTGCACAGGAGCAAGTTTGGGTTCTGGGAAAGGACAGAAGTCCCCAGCTTGCAATAAGAAGTGTTCAGGTCCTGGCTCGACTGCTCCCTTTTTGCTGTGGGCCTTAGGAAAAAGGCCCTCCTCCGCCTGGGCCACAGTTTACGCACCTGGAAAATAAGGAGGGGGGTAAAGCGATCTTTAACCTCACCTCCAGAGCTGATGGTATGTGGGTCTAACTGGAGAGGTTTCCTTTCTGCAGGGATGGCTCCTGAATTCTCTCCATCATGTGTTGATGCTATTTCTACAAGGCCTCTGAGGACAGATTCCAATTTGTGTTGTGGATATAGTGGGTCTTCAGGAGGCCAGCAGAGGAGGGAATTCTGGTAATAAAACTGAAAGGAGAAATAGGTGGATGAGAAATCTCCCAGAAGAATTAGCTTTTAATTTCATGATTCCGTCCTTTGGGCTGTTGACGCATCCCAAAACTGGACATGTGGAGGTTCTAATATATCAGAGATAATGAGCAAGGTAGAAGTTCGTGCCCTATCTGACCCCAAACTCTCTTCGGCTGTTAACATTGGGGTAAAGGGTCGTGGGGTGTATTTTATACTAGGATTCATGGTCCCAACCTTTCACTGTATTAAAATACATGAAAAAAAAAATGATTAAGATTTCTCTTTACCCTTTAGAAAAATCTCAATCGTGGCCAAAGTTAGAGTAAACAGGATGAAAGGTATCTCTAGGCCAGTCATTTATTTTATCCCTCTGATGTGACAAAACCCCCACAGACTAGCTGAGTTGTCTCCACGTGTACGAGTCTCTAGAAAAGTCCACGCGGCCCTCCGTCTAGGCCCGGACCCTCCACACGCGCCGGTGTTTACTGTCCTGCCGTTCCAGGCATGCAACGAGTTTACCACCCATGTGATGAACCTCCTGCGGGAGCAGAGCCGGACCAGGCCCATCTCCCCAAAGGAGATCGAGCGGATGGTCAGCATCATTCACCGCAAGTTCAGCTCCATCCAGATGCAGCTCAAGCAGAGCACATGCGAGGCCGTCATGATCCTGCGCTCCCGGTTTCTGGATGCGCGGTGAGTCACCAACAGGGCCACCTGTCCCCTGGGGGGATCCCGGATGCAGGGTTGGGACCCACACCTGGCCCTCTCTAAAAGCTGCATTTTCACCATGTCAAAGGCCCAGCGGAATGGCAGCCTGCAGAAGCTTCTGGGGTCTGGGGAGGGAGGCTGCCAAGACTCCGTAAGCCAGTGGTTTTGAACAGCTCCAAATAGGAAACCGTGTGATGAGAGAGGATGCTTTCTCTTACCCCTGCTGCTTAATCTGAGTGAGAAGCAGGGATGACTGAGGTGGGTGAGAGCAAGGACAGCATTTTCATCCCTCTCAGTACCCCTTTTACAGGTGTGTCTTGTAGCTCTGGGCTGGGGTGGGCTCACTGGATGCCACCGTGACCCCCGTTCTCCAGAAAGATGGTGCAGCTTGAGAGCTGTGAACTTTTCTGCATTACAGACAGGTAGAGAGTGCACTGAGTTCAGCTCAACAAATATTTGTAAGTAGATCACCATGTGGCATCCTCTGAGCTAAGTTTCCAGAGCACAAAGACAAATAGGACCTGGTCCCAGGGGTCCGGAGGAGCAGGGGCTGGTCTGCTATGTGCCCAATTTTCAATCAGGGTTTGATGTTTTCCATCTGGCATTGCTACTCGTGACCTCACTTGTGAGTTCACAGAATTCAGTCGAAGAAACCCTGGATAGAAAGGTCCTCGGGACACCTGAGTGGCTCAGTCAGTTGAGTGTCTGTCTTCTGCTCAGGTCATGATCCCAGGGTCCTGGGATCGAGTCCTGCATCGGGCTCCTTGCTCAGTGGGGAGCCTGCTTCTCTCTCTCCTTCTGCCCCTCCCCCCAATCATGCCTTTTCTCTCTCTCTCTCTGACAAATAAATAAAATTAAAAAAAAAAAAGAGAGGTCCTCTTAAAAAAAAGATAAAAACGAGAACAGAGAACCAGTAATCAGTTCTTGGCCCATACTCTCTAGACCAGTGGATTTATCCAGATCCTTCTGGTTTCTTTAATTTTTGATACGCAGCCTGCAAGATGGTGGTAATCCTATCTTTCATATACTCGAGAGGAAGGTTTTGATCATTGATTTAGCAGACATGTTTTCAGGGTGTGGGCATCCTTCGCGATCGACAGCCCTCAGATTAGCCAGCTTCTATAAATGCAGGTTTCACCATTCATTACTTCAATTCCTAAAAATCATCCCAGGCTATGATTTCAGTTAGTAGAACTTCACGTGTGTCAGAGTCCTGTGCCATTTCATGATCTACAGTTTTGTCCCTTTTCAATGAGATGGAAAGATTCACTGCTCCTTGTTGAAGTTGTTCACCCCCGAACTCATGCATTATTCAGCTCGCTTAACCTGTATTTCTTTCTGTTCACAACTGTGGTTATTGCAGTCCACAGACCTCTTTAAAACTCTCTAGCATCTCCTAAACTCCCTTCTATTCAGTGTGTTTTGGGTCACATGGAATATGAGTTGAGAATACCAGCTAGCGAGATGCATCTCTGGGCCACCAGAATTCTATAGGGTAAGTCAAGAGAAAGTTCACACAAAGAGTTTTATCCAGCTGGGCATGGTGATGGGGGAGGTGGTAGGGAGGCAGAGTCTCCCTGAAGCAGGGCCCCCGTGCATCTCCCTCGCCTCGCGACCTGCTGCCAACCCGGCTTCCTGAAAGCAGTTGAGTGCAAGTGGCTGGTGGCCTCTGTCCAGGTCCTGTGACCGTTCGGCTGCCACCGCCCCTCTGCGTGTGTTGCTTCCATCCCCATGGAAACTCCCCTAGTTAAAATTCTGGAGTTGGTATTTGTGTGGGCAGATATTGAAAAAGAGAAAAGTCGGGCCCAGACTGGATTCTCGTCCAGAGAGAACCCGGGGAGAAGGGAGAGGCGGAAATCCTTGTCTTGTTGGATTTCTGCTCGAGGTAACTGTGCTGTGTGCAGTTGAAGGTCAGGCTCAAAACTGGGCGAGCTTTGTACACGGTTCCTGTCACTTCCACCAGCCTTCGCCTAGGTGGTTCCAGTTGGCATCAGAAGAACAATCACTTACGAGAGGGTCTCTTTCCTGCTTCGGTTGCAACCTTTGATTCAGCGCCTCTGAGCCAAGTCTCCGAACTAAAACAGCTCAGCTTCTGTCATTGTTACTAGCACTTATTTTGAGGGTATATTTGGTATTGGTGAAAGAGTATAACTCCAAATGCCAGCCGACGGCTGAGCAAATGGCTTTCCGGGCTCAAAAAAGAAATGTTTACCCAGACCTCGTGATTGGGGTAGTTTCTATCACTGCTTCCAGTGCTGTAGTTGGAGAGCTAGCTAAACAAACCTCAGTGAGAAAGAGAAACCGGTGCTGAAAGCCACGTGTATCTGATGGGCAGGGCTTCATCAGTGAAAGATTTGGTGGAAGACAAATGAAATACAAGGGGAGTTTGACTTAGTAACAGCATTAGTCATTGTAATGTCACAGGCATGTGGAGTCGAATGGTGCTACTTTGTTACAAAATACTCCTTGTCTCCGTTTTCTGTTGCCACCTAACAGATTATCGCAAATTTAGCAGCTTAAAACAACACAAAGATATTATTGAACAGTTTCTGTGGTTTAGGCATCTGGGCACAGTTGAACAGGATCCTCAGCCCTAGTCTCACAAAGCTGTCATCCGGGTGTCGGCAGAGGCCATGATCTCATCGGAGGCTCCAGGGTCCTCTTCCAAGCTCATTCCCGCTGTGGGCAGAATTCAGTTCCTTGTGGTTGTGGGACTGAGGTCCCCAGCTCCCAGAAGCCATTCTCTCCCCCTGGCCAGCTTGCGTCTTCACTGCTTGCTTTGTTCCTGGAAGCCAGCAAGAGAATCTCACCGTTTTAAGGCTTTAACCTAATCTCCCTAAACTAACAGGACGGATATCCTTTCTTTGTCACAACCCCACCCACACTCGGGGGAGGGTGGGGATGCCAGGCTGGAATCTGGTACCTTCTTAGGATTCTGCCTTCCATAGTCCTCAGCTAAGCGCTTGGTCCAGGTGTGTCCATTCAAGTCATATCCTTTTCTCTTCCTTACATTGACTTAATTGTGCCAGAAAAAATATCCATCCATCCACCCATTCATTCATTCATTCATTCATTCTACATTTATTATCTCATGCTATGGCCCAAACATTGTGCTATCAAACTTGGTAAAGTTATTGTCAGGACTCTCAACACAGTTTTCTCAGTTGAAAGAGGGAGAGAGAGAGAGAGAACTTACACACACTCTTAATGATTTTCAAGCAATAATTTTAAATTCTGTTCAGTAACATTTTGCTGGAGACAACAATAAGAGGATAAACAGCTGGAAGAACACCTCTGCATTTCCCCCCCGAGAGAGGGATTACATTAAATGAAGTAGTAAAGTGGAAGGCGGGCAACGAGAGGGAAGGACATGCAGGAAGGTCTGGGCCGACTGGCCTGTATTTAGACTGACTTATCTCGTTGAGTTTTATTCTCTGCCAGATGCTGTGCTAGCCACCAGAATAACTAAGAGGGAAAAAAACGCATATAAATGTGGGTCTTACCTTCAAAGAGCTCATAATCGTGTGGGACAAACAGACACTCTGATGAGTGAACATAAAATGGCATGTTCCTCGTGAAGTACCTCTCCCAGTGCCGCCTGAGGGGGGGGCCGAATGCGGGAGAGGGCAGACAGTTTGGGATCCCAGAGCGAGCAGGGTGTTTGCCAAACAGAAAGACTACCATGGGCAAAGGGAAACAACGCAAGCCAACATCAACAAGCATTACTTCGCTGGAGTGCTTACTATGTGTGAGGCACTAGGGTTTCAAAGATGAGGGACATGTGGCTCCTTCCTTTGAGGAACTTGTTTAGCTGGGGAGACCTAGGTGAACCTGTGGCGAATGCTGTGGGAGAGAAATACACGGGTTGGTGTGAAGAGGCACGGGAGTGTAAAAGTCACGAGTGTCTTTGGGGGCATGGAGAAGCAAGCATATGATGTGGCTAGACAAAATCGTGCAGAGCGCGTTTAGGACTAGGGGAGATGCGGCACTAGGGATAGGACAGGTCCACTGAAGACCCTTAACTGTACCCGTGAAGACTTCAAATTTGTCCTGAGAAACAGAAACCGTGAGAGCTGTTTAAGGAGGGAACGCCGTCATTTAGAGCTTAAGTTCTCAAACTGCACTGCTCAGGTTCAACTTCTGGCAACCTTTGTAAGGCGGGCTAAGTGGCCTATCCTCCCTAGGACTCTGGTCTGTAAAATGGGGCTAATCCTATGCACAGGAATAAATAAGATAATATGAAGAAAAAAAAAAAACTTAGGATAGGGTTGGAATATGGTATTCACACCATAATTCACACAGTACTTCCTTAATATATTAAGGATCACCACATTATATATTATTTATTATTTTATTTATTGTATTTATATTTTATTATTATTATCATTACTATTACTATTATTGTGACATGATCAGATCCATGGTCTGGGAGAATTATTCTAGTGCTTCTCTTGAGGACGAGCTGAATGGGACAGGGGACACAGTAGGACCCCACTGTTAAAGCCCGTGCTCCTCAAACTGGGTGAACACAGAATAAGTATGAAGTGCCTTCCCCATTTTACTTAAATATGCAGGGGAAGATCATTTTCCTTTTAAGATAAACATTGTGTGCATTACAGAATAGACTAAAGCAAGAGGTTTGAGAGACATTTCATGCTTTTGATGGTGTGTGGCAGGGTTGTGAGTTCACGCCTTCCAGAAAGTATTTCTGGAATGCATCGGTCTAGAGTTGCCCTGTCTGGTAAGTGGCTATTTGATTTTTAAATTTAAATTAATGCAAACTGAATTACATTGAAATCAATAAAATTTCAGAATGTACCGCTCCAGTTACACCAGCCACATTCGAGCTGCTCCGTGGCCACAAGCGGGCTCGTGGCTGCTAGACTGGGCAGCAGAGATCTAGAACATTCCCATTATTGCTGAAAGCACCACTGTGCAGCACTAGCCAGACCATTACATGATAGAGAGTGGCTTCTCTGAACCCATTTCAAAAATAGAGCAACAATAGGCTGGAATAAAAGGGTCGGATTTGAAAGAATAGAACTGACAGGATTTGCTTTGGGGCCCCTCATCTGATGAAGGTAAGACAGCAGGACGGGTTAAGAACCACCCCTAGGTTCCGGCACCTGCTAGGTACTCAAATATTTGAATGAATGGATGGATGAACAAATTAGACACGGTGTACCACATCCATAGTGATGTGGGGAAGGAAGACAATGGAGCTGGTTTGGGTGAAATGTGATGCGAGTTTTGGAGATAGAGTGTGTTGGAAGTGCCTGGGGATTGTGGTGGTAGACGGGCAGTGACCCTTAGGAGAGTCGACGGGGCAGGAGGGAACGCATTTGGTATTTAGCAATGGTGTCTGGAGTGCCTACACCTCCCACTCTTGACTCACTCTGATTCAAAAGGTTTCATTCCTAAAATGCCGCGTTTATCCAGTACTATTCGATCAACCTCCACATTCCTTAACATTAAACACCCAGATACCTAACTCCCAAGGGTTTTGATTGGCTCGAAGTCACAAATGTTAACTCACTAAGCTGATACCACTTCAAGCCAAAGCCAGGTGTCTAGCTCAAAGAACCGTATGGTCAGAAGTGTCTCATTTTCACTAGGTGTCCTGAAGTCCTGAAAAGTCCTGATCTTGGGATTTCCAAGGCCCTCTGTGGAGACAGCCACTGAGAGCAGTGGGATAAGGGAGCCCATCAGAGTCGATGAGACCACCCAGGGAATGTTGCACAGCAGTGTGAGAAGAGAGTCAGGAATAGCTTGTCGGCACCGGCCCCGTACCATCAGCTCATTCCAGGGAGGCCTCCTTTGAGCTCAGTTGGAAGACTCCCAAAAAATACAGTGTGATGCTAATGCAGACAGCTGAATGAATGAACCGAGGTTCTCCCAATTAGGGGAGCCTTCAGGGTCCAGTTCCCCAGGCCTAAGACAACTGTTTTCTTTAGGTAGAGAAGAAGCCAAAGGTTATCTAAAGCCTGGCCTGGAGCCCACGTTGGCCGCTTGGCTATCTTCCCCCAAATTCCCAGCAGACAAGGACTTTTAACAAATACCTATTTTTTGAGTTGGGCTTTTTTTTTTTAATCCATTCTGCCCAATTTCTGATGCTGGGTGACCCAGAAACTCAGCATGATTTGGGAAAGTGACTTGGGCTTGGCATAGTCTGGACAGATGTGGTTAATACCTATGGACAGATGGTGTTCATCCGGTAAAATCAGGTACTTTATTGTGTTAATTAATCCAAGTGGGACCCTGAAAATACAATATTAGCTGAATTTTCTTGTCTAGCGAGGCTGTTCCCTGCTTTCTGTTGGGCTAAATCGGGAAATCCTGTATCCTGGCATAACCAAGGATGTTCTGGAAATCTCTTCCATAAGGAAAAAGCTTTTGATAAAAGCAAGAAAGGCAAAGTGCTAATGGAGCTAATTTAAAGATGGAGTCCCCACCGCCTTGAGGAGGGCCAACCAGCTTCTACTGTGAGCCTGGCGTCCCCAAACAGCTCCCCCGGCTGCCTACGGGCCTTAGCTGTGAGGAGGTAGTAAATGATTCTCACTTTAAATTAGTTCAATTAGCACTTTTTTTTTAAAGACAAAAATGCTTTTATTCAAAAAGTGGTTCTCTTCCTTTCAGCATCCTGTGTATTAAAGAGATTTCTGTGGGCTTTTGTTTTACCATTTAGCTGCTGTTCTTGCTTGAAAAGTACTGCTTGTCTCCTTCTGTGGGAGGTCACACAGTCCAGGGGGCTAATTTCAGTGCCTTCCACACCCTCTTCCCCAGATGCCTTTAAAAAAATGCTGTATGCATTTACCTGGGAATGGAATAAAGGGAAAATAATAACTTATTTTTAATGGAAGCCTCCAGAGTCTTCGTAATTGCCAGGAGGCAATTTGTACGTAAGAACGAGGTTGGGTTTTGTAGTTAAGCAGACCTGAATTCATACCTTGGTTCTATAGCATACAGATACTTTCAGTGACGGCTTTGGCAGCCAGCCCCTTGGTGCAAATTTCCTCTAATCCACTTTTTGCTCAAAAATTTGTCTTTTCACAGAAGTAGATCCCCGTCTCTCCCTCTTTATATGTATTTGGTGTGAACTTTTTTTTGTTTTTGTTGTTCTTTCTTTTCTCTTTATGAAGGCGGAAGAGACGGAACTTCAACAAGCAAGCGACGGAAATCCTGAATGAATATTTCTATTCCCATCTCAGCAACCCTTATCCCAGTGAGGAAGCCAAAGAGGAGCTAGCCAAGAAGTGTGGCATCACAGTGTCCCAGGTGAGGAGCCCTCCAAAGGCTCAGCCCGTAGCCTGGCTCTGGTCTCAGAGGTGTTGCTTTACTGAGCTTTCATGCCTTGCAGGTTCCATTTGCTAAAGCCCTCACGCGGCAAGGGAAGCACGTGAGGTGTTTAAGTAGGAGAGTTTCCAGGTAAGTACCTGGACAAACTTGAGAGGGACCAGCAGAAGTGGCAGAAGTAGAGTACAGTAGACAAACAGGGGTAGGGTTCTTCCCATTGAATGCTCCGTTGCTTCAGAAATGGGTCAAGGTTCTTGCCTGTCCTTGGAAAGCTATCCGCATTTCTCATACTATTTTTCTCAAACACAGTCCATTCCTTAGCCCGTCTTGTGCCCAACCCAGGAAAGAGTCAGTGAATGGAACTTTTCAGGGAAAGGGACTCAAATGTCTTCTCTTGATGTGCTCGCTCTGTAACTGATGGAGTGTGGGAATTTTAACATGTCACTATGATTGCATTGGAATGGTTGCACAAAATGTCACTGGGTGCCCCTTTTGCACAAAGAGCGATAACCATAACAGGTGCCTTTGACGTGGAAAGGTACATGATAAAACATTTTTATCGACCTGGAGTCTTCAACTTTAGTATGAAGTAGAAAAGTAGGCAATATTTATATGTATTTATATTTTGTCTACTCAAGGGATCTGTCCAAAACTTCTTATTTAATCTGAACCTCAAATACCACCCCTGGTCTCTAGCTGAGAACAGTAATGATGGTTCTGAAAGCTATCAGAGAAATTTCCTCTGAAATATGTCTCATGCAAGAGAACCATATGTACTGGCCTTTCCATAAAAGAGGTAGGGGAGTGGGGGAAAGAAGCCTACTGTGGCAAGAAACTTCACTTAGCATTTTCCAAGCAAAATAGATGCTGTTTTGTATACACTGAGCATTTGTACTTCCTTGAATTGAATCCTGGCTTCCGTTGCTCCCTGCAGAGTGCTGATCCCATCAACCTGTGCTTAGCTAAGCTCAGTTAGGTCCAGTCAGAATAGAGACCTCCACACAGAGTGTGTGCAATGAAGAGCTCACCAGGGCCTCCCCAACAGGCTGTGGGGGATTTTGCAGCAACCTTGGAAACACCAACCCTTTCAACTCAGACCTTCCGCAGGTGCTTTGACCCAGGTGAAGGTTGTTCCAGTCTTAACCCGAGGAAGGCAGAACATGAGTGGTCAAACTCCGGTCACCTGGTTTTATCTAGGTCTCTAACCATTCTTGTCCAACTTTAGATCCCTTGTCCACAAGAAAAGACATTTGATGGTTTTTGGTATTTGCTGCCTGTTTGAGGAATGGTTCCAGGATGAACCGTATCACTAACTGACCATCAGTAAATTTGATACATGGAATCTTCTGCTTCTAAAGTAGAACTAAATCACTAGACTGAATTCTGATTCTGGGATTCAGAATTCTAAATCCCTATTGAAGGTAGAAGGAACTGTTCTGGAGTTAGTCTGTATTCTATCTAGATCAAAGATGGAATCCCGGCCTGTTCCAGCAACTTTCACTTCCTTTGTTATGGAAACTCAGGTGCACATAGTTTGTCCATTAAAATGAATATTTACGTACTGTATCACCTTTCGCTTTGCTTCACCCACGCTAAGGCCATGCCATTCTTCCTTCCCCATCACATGACTCCCTCCCAACTACAACAGAGCTGTTCCACTGTTGCCAAACAAGTCCCATTGGGAGACAGTATGATATGATACAATAACAAGAGCATTTGTCTAGGAACATGTTTTTGTCAGGAGTCAACTGTGAGATTTTAGGGAACTCCCTCTTTTTGGATCCTAGTTGTCCCATCTGCCAATCATGGTTTGTTGGACCACATGATTTATTAAATCTCCCTTAAGTTCCCAAATCTAGGGGATCCCGATTTTGGACTTTTTTTATTGTAGCCATTTTGGGGCTGTCTCTTTCTTTTTTGTTTTTTGGGTTTTTTGTTGTTTTTGTCAGTTTTTTTGGTTAATAATTACCCCCCCATCTTGGGGTCCCTGGGTGGCTCAGTCAGTTAAGACTGACTCATGTGTCTTCCTTCCCACTGGACTTTGCCATGGCTCTGCCCAGGCTCCTCAAACTTAACATGTTTGAAATGTGATCAAACTCTCCCCAGAGAACTGATTATTTTTTCCGTATTACCTGTCTCAGACTGTGTCTGTCCTCTATGTGTCCCTAGTGCCTAGCACATGGTAGACCCTCCGTGACTATGAACAGCAAGTTAATTAATGAAAGCACTGATTATGTACATGGCTCAGGACATCCAGTATCACCTCGTGGGCCATGTAGGGAATGCCTGAACTGACCAAGCATCTTGCCCACCCGTCTGTTCTTCTCGTTGAGAAGAGACTCACTCCCACAACATGTTCCTTCTCGTCTTCTCAAGTAGCTTATTTAACTAGACCTCAGGCATTTCTTTCCTTCTCTAAAGTCCTCCCAAACTACCTTCATCTTTCCCCCTTTTTTCCAACACATCCAGTTACCTTAGAAAAATCTCCCTGCCTCATTTCCTCTCCGTCATACGAATAGTGAAAGTTATAACAAGGAAAGCATGAGTTTGGGAATGGAATTAGATATGCAGTGGTCCTAAAATGGGCCTTGCTCTCCTGTAGGCACCAGCATTTACAATGACTCAAGCAATTTCTCATTGAATTTTTCTCCTCTCGTTTACTAATACTGCAATGGTATGGTTTGGTTTTGATAACAAAGGCTTGGCATTCCCTCCCGTAGCGTAAGCCACACAGGCAGAGGAGGGCTTACCTTATAAGATTTTTAACTTTTGCTAATGCATTTAAAAGGTAACTGTGGTTTTACAAAAACGTCCTTTATCGGCCATTGTTCAGGTAAAGAGAAACTACGTGTCAGCTGTGGTACGTGTTACCAACTCTCTCTTCCCTCACCAGCTTCATAGTTCGTTTTGTAATTTTATTAAAAAAAAACACAACATTTTATTTTGAAATCACATCTGGACTATGGGGTATAAAGCGTTCCTCGTAAGGCAGGAATGACGGGGGTAAAACTTGAACTTAACTGCGTCGCCCCTTGTGTCTGGCAGGGGTCTTGGTATAAAGGGAACGGGGATGCAGAATGAAGCCAGGACGGCTGCTGTGAGCCACATGAAGGAAATAAATTAACAAGTGAAAGTAAATTAGGTTTATTTTGTGTATTGGCTTTAACATTTAAAGCCTGGAATTCAAAGGACTAATCTCTGCTATGCTTCAGTTTTTCCTCCTGTAGATAGCACCAAGCTTTGCTCAAAATACTTGGTGAAAACTATCCGATCGGATTATCTTGACCCTAAGGTCCACAGTACCTGCAGCTAAGAATCTAGTCCATATTAGCAATTATTCAACTTCTAAAAATTTGAAATTAATCCTTCAGTGAGAGCACCTGTATGTTGATACGGATTTGTATGGATGATTACAAGTCTGTGCCTCTTGATTGCTCAAAGTCAGTGTTAGCGTTGATAAGTAACATTTCTCCTGAAATGCTATGTTTATTTTGGTGTCGTGTTCTTAAGAGGTAAGCAATTTTAAAATGCTTGTCCTAAACTAAAATTGTCCAAATCCAAATCCAAATGAGCAGCTCCTCCGTAGGATGTTCTGCTGCATTGTTTTTGCTAAATGGTGTTGTATTGAGCAAGAGAACTGCGTTGTGTGCAAGGGTCCCTCTCGGTGCCCTTCCTTCAGATCTTCTCATTGATGTTTCAGAATTAGAATAGGATCAGCCCGTGCAGCCTGCCTCCAGCCCTCCCAGTACCTTCCTTTTCCTCTGAGATGTTTGTGCAGGACGGAATGTTAACTTTCTCCTCTTCTCTTTAACTGCTCCAGGTATCAAACTGGTTTGGAAATAAGCGAATCCGGTACAAGAAGAACATAGGTAAATTTCAAGAGGAAGCCAATATTTATGCTGCCAAAACGGCTGTCACTGCTACCAATGTGTCAGCCCATGGAAGCCAAGCTAACTCACCCTCGACTCCTAACTCAGCTGGTTAGTTTCTTCTTTGATTTGGGGGGATCGTGCTCCATTTTTGTACTTGCTTTTCCTACATTGGGGTTTTCTTTTCATTCTTTAGGTTTCCGATTGGTTGACTTATGCATTTGATTGTCCCTTTTTGTTGTCGATGCCGCTTGGGGCGTTTCCGCTCATTTCCAAAGAGCAGTGTGTTTTACTGTTTATAAGATGGGCTTGTCTGGAGGTTTGCGCTAACGTGTTTAAGTTGAACAGACCCAAATTGGCTGGTTTTGATGAAAAGACCTTCACATTCTCCTTTCCAAGATGACAGTGAGCTACATCTAATACTTGGAGCCCTTGGGGGCTCTGGCATTTAGTCTGGTTCATATAAAGTTTTTATCCTTGTCTATTTTGCTGTTCCCATCACATACTGTTTGGGTGACCTGTTAGCATACATTCTCTGCAGGAATATTCCTCATTATAATGCTCTGGTCTGCAAAGCCAGACTGGGATGACTGCTATACATTGTTTAGAGTTGTTTTTCTTCACTGTTGCATTTTGTTGGTTTCTTTATGTAAACTACGAAGAACATTGCTGGTCATTAATTCACATTATTTAGATTCCACTCTTCCTATTATAGTATTAGTCATGTGTTCTGCCCCTGGTTTTATTTTAGTAAATGTGCATTATATCACTAACTTCAGAGCTTAGGCTAACACATAATATATTTTGGGGTTTGCCTAGTACCACCAGTTCTGAATTTCCACACACACACACACACACACACACAAACATAGTCGATAATACATAAATGATAACCTTAGTGTTTGTATGCTATGGAAGGCGTGTTGGTACTTTTTTGGGGGTTTTTTTTTGGTAAGGGAAACCCAGAAATACTTCCTTAGTAAATAATTTTGGTCTCAGATTATTCATTATAATGAACCAGCTGCACTGATTTTGGGGGTGGGATGCACATCTAAGAAAACGGATGCCTCCAACTTGAAGGGTCGCAAATTTAAATGTGTTTGACCATAAGATGATTAAAAATCTAAAACATTTCTGGGAAGTGCCTTTGACCCCGAAGCTTATTTGTTCACTAAAATAAATTCTCTTTCTACCTTATGGTGGATTGTTACTGGAGGCCTGTAAGGCTCCACACTCTAACGTCTTCTGTGAGCTTCTAGATGCCCTAATTTGTTACAAGGTTCTCCCAAGTCACTGGGCTGTACCACCATGGCCTTCTTTTGTTTAAATGGAATCATGCATGAAGAGTGGCCTGGGCTTTGTAAGCATGGACATGGTAAGACAGTGTAGTGAATTGTCTGGTTATATATTTTTCCTAGCACACCAGGTTGGGTAACTCTGAGGAGCATATTTACTTTTTGAGGTTTGTGTGTGTGTATTTCCTTCTCTCCCCCTCCTGGCATGATTGACAAAGGATAAAGGCTAAGAGGCTCAGCAACCAGAGAGTTTCCTTCTTCCCCATCTGGTCAGCTATTAAGCATTTCAGACTCCCGGCAACACTGGTTGAATCGCGCTGCTAGGCAGACGTGTTCACTTGTCTTGGAAGAAGTACAGTCCTGTCAACATTAGCAAAAACACACTCACCACTCCTGCAAAGGTTGTCATAATGCAAAACAGATATCAAAATGACTTTTTCCTGTCCCTGATATATCTGCATTGCAGATGGTTGAGCATGATTTATGACTAGTCCCTAGAAGGGCCCTGTGCACTCCCTTCATTACTAAAGCCGTAACTTTTTATTCTTTTCTAAAGCACTTAAAAAGAGAAAAGTAAGCATTTTAACCCCCCACTCTGTGTTTAAGAATTATTTTGGCTCTCTTGGAATGTCAGTCAATGATTACAGTTTTCTAAAGAATTTTTCTGCTAGCTTAAACTTAGGTGACTATTCTAAGCACAAAGTAAATTATTATGGAAAATTTGAGCTCAGCCTTCCAGTTGTGCCTAAATTGTTGGAAATAATATGCAGAGGAACCCTTTGTAGTGCTTTTTTTTTTTTTTTACAGTAGAGACAAAAGAAAATACTATTGTATATGTGCAATAGCGTGGGATTTTCATTCATTAACGTTTTAACAGAAAAGTTATACACGGGCTTTTCTGTATTTTCCTTTGCTCTTATCACAACCCAAAGCATTGCACAGATGAAGTGAGAACTTTAACGTGTTCAGACTTTTAACATAGGGTGCTTATGATGTTGCGTATTAGCTCCTTGATTATTCCAAAGGATAAAGGATCACTGAAATAGATACAAGTTTTAAATAAGAGGTTAATATGTGAAAATATATTTTGGCTGAGTTTGAAGTCTAAGAGTTCTGGGACCTGGGAACTTTTTATATCCTTAATATTGAAGCAGGGTATTTTTTTCTTTCCCAGAAGCTTTACTAAATATACATACTCATTTCTATTGCAAAGAAGATACTTGGCAAGTAAATCTTCTTCCCTCTAGAGGCTTTTGTGTGGACAAGCAGTTCTTCAGTGTCTTTATTTAGGTCACTTCTGAATATTCCTAGTTGTTGATATATGCCTAATCTCCTATTTCCTTAAGCATAATTCATTAAAATCACTTCGGGCGAGGACCCGTGGGGGACGAGCAAGCATGTAAAGAGAGATACTTGGCATGCTTCATATTTGACACCAGCAGAGTCGGGCAGAATGGCTGGAACAAAGAGAGAGAATAGAAGGAAGAGAAGAAAATTAAGTTTTCAGGAAAAAAAAGAAGCAAAAATGGGGGCCATTTGAAGCAATCGTTATAACCTTGGGTCCATACTTCTGCAGTCACCTAGAGGGACACATTCTCATTTCTATTTTTGATGAACTTAGAAAAGCAGGAGTAAGGTCTCAGAAAAACGGGGCCCCTTTTGGAAGGTTGGGTTATCTTCTGGAGAACATTGAGCATCCAAGAAGGAAATTGGCTTGGGCCTTGCAGATGTTTGCTGTGGCATAGCATTGGCATTGATATTTAATTAGGTTCTGTGATTAGCGAAGCAATCGCAGGCTTACTGAGGCTAAGGCTCCCTCCCCCGCTTTGAATCTTCCTTTGCTGGCTCTGTGTGTGTGTGTATCAAGGACATCGGCAGGCTCGACCATGAAAGTTTTTCTTCTGGCACTACTTAGTTAGGGGCAAGCCCTTGTACATATTTGTCACACCCCTAATAGAAGGTTTGGCACTTTTCTGGATTGGGGGAAGATGATCATATTAAAACCCCCCAGATTCTGGCTTCCTAAGAGAAGTTTATGTATATAATACACACAGTTAGAGAGGAGGTAACACATCCAGGGAGGTTGGCTGACACTTAGTAAATCCATAGGAACTCTTAGAATTTTTTTTTTTAAACCAAGTGAAAGAATGTATCCCATGGATGTTTTCTGCTGTGCTCTTTCTTCCCTTAATTTCTAAGTAGAAAATGAAAACACAGCCTGCCGGAATTGGAACTCTAGAACCTTGCCACGTGCACCTTCTAAAGGGGTTTCCCGTCGAACCAGACAGCCTTTCTGTCTTGGGCCTTGTCCTGGGTAGAAAGTAACAATGATTTTTGGAGTTTGGAAGGGGAATAATCATGGAAGATAAGAGAAGCAAGCCGGAGACGTAATGAAGTTGTATCTAGCAAAGAGGCTCCATCTTTTGAGCCTCCAAATGGTGTTGAGAGTCTAGTCTGATCGGCTGCCACCCAGTCTCTCAGGAGCCTTGATTTCAAAACTGCAAAATGAAGGCAATACTTGTCATACATCTGCTTCATAAAAATGCTCTGAGGAATAACAAGCCAATCCTTTTAAACCCTTTGAGTTCCTCAGTAAGAAAAAGTAAAGCCTCTCTTATTCTGCGTCATTGGTTCTCAACAGGGTGAACTTGTACCTCAGGGGACATTTGGTAGGGTTTGGAGACATTTGGTCGTCAGGGTTTTGGGAGGCAGGTACTACTGGCCTCTGGTGACTAGAGGCCAGGGATGTGGCTGACCACCATCCTGCAGTACATAGAATGTTCCTCCACGATGAGCCCTTTTCCAGCCCCAAACGTCAATAGTACCCATGTCCAGAAACCTTGCTCTATAGAAGTTCAGATTTTATCATTAGTATTCTGGGGTTTTTGGGTGATGATGAAATGAATTGTTGTTTTATTTTTATTTTTTCCCTGAACAAATTGAAGTCTCCTAAAGACTCTTTAGAGTAGAAATGCAGCCTTCAGGAAATGACCTTGTGAAAATGGATGTTAGCACATCTCCACGTGGTCATATTTGCTGGAACCAATGCACTGGGATCCAGAGGTGATCCGTTGTTTCCCGTGCAGTGCAGCTTTAGCTCCGTACGTGTCCCAGATGTCTGGGTGACAGCTTACACGAGCCACCTGCCTCCCTTCCCACTCCAAACTCAGAACCTTTTAACTGGTGAGCACATCTTAAAATATGCTTCCAGTAATTGCTGATGACTTTCCAGCCACCTGCCACTGAGGTTCTTGACGGACCTTCTCCGCAAGCCAGGTAATTCCGTCGGGGTTCTTTGAGACCTCGCAGCACCTCCAAGACAGCCCATTCGCTCTCCGTCAAGGATACGTCCTTCTCAGAAAGTTGTCCATTCTGTGATAAGTTTTTTCTCCCTTCCAGTGCCCAATGAAGAACATGTCTTCTCCTTATTTCGAGTTTTGCACGGGCTTCTGTCTGCTTTCTTGTGGTGTTCGTGGCCCCTGGCCTCTTCTCAGAGCCATCCCTGCTTCTAGTTACTTATCAGAGAGTCGGAAGCCGTGGTCATGTAGTACAGGGCCGTACAGAGACAACAAAGTGCCAGAATAGCCGAGGCAAGAGCACAGGGACAATTCCTGATTTACTCTGATTCAAATGCATTTGTACATGAAGGCCATTGATATGCACATATTTATCTCTATGTATGTTAGGCAGCCGGACATATTTACAATTTATCTATGCACATATATTTTTTAAATCATCTGTGTCAGTTGCAGTGTGTATCTTGTAAATGGCACATCCCATACCTTCATGGTTCCGTGGATGCCATGTTCCTTGGCACCAACGCAGCCCTTTGGGGGTTTCTCCCGTTTCTCAGTCTGCGTGCTCATTTCCAACAAACCATCAGCCAGGCATAAGGAGTGTGGGTTTACTACATGGTATTTGGGAGAGAAAGAAAGTATCTGGGCATCAAACTGAATACTCTTAGGGGGCAAAAAGTTCTGATATTATATAAACAATTATAATTTGGGGTCCTGGAGCTAACAATTCCTGGTTCTGATGCCATCTAAATGTGAGCATGTGTTGTAAGAATGATGACAAAATGGCTCTTATTATTTAGGTTGTAGCTCTGATAAAAAGAAAGGTTGAGAAGGATGTGGATAGGACATGCAGGCCGGCTCGAGTCGCCCTCCCGCCCCCACAAAGAAAGCATTCCCTTCTTCCCGTGACAACAGAGTGTGGAGGATCAGCTTATGTAGCACAAGAGCTAGCTAGTTGCTGCGTGTGGGTGGACATCCCCAAAACAAAGAAAAACAGAGATGTTTCCTACCTTGAGGATCTCCCCAAGTGAACCATTTGGTTCTTCAAAATAGCTCCCTCCTTGAAGTATGAGGATCCTATGAGCAGTTCAGCATAGAGCAGAGTGGCAGAGTGCAGAATTCATTGCTAGTAAAGTGATTCTTCTACGGCACAGAAAAAGCCTTCTCTTGAGCTCCAGGAGATAGCCCTCTAGGAGAGCGCAATTCCCTACCTTGGGAGATTAAGAAAGTGTCAGAGCTGGGGCATCATTGCTGGGTGATCCCGCATGGATGATGGCTGTCAAAATGTGAGGACAAGAGCACAATTTGAGCAAGACAGAGTTGGAAATAGAGTGGAACTGACCTGGGTCCCTAAGGTCTCTCCTTTTCTAGGCTAATGTCATGTTTTAACCAAACCCTGCACGTTGAGCTTTCTTTCCTAATGCGCTGAGCTGCACGATGACTTCAGAATAATAAGAAGCTTCTCCACGCCCTTGTGTTGAGGCTGAGGGTGGGCTGGGTTTATCACAGTGCAACCTGGGTGCTGCCTGAAGGCTAACTATGTGGGAGAAGGCTTCTTCTCTGGGAGGGAAAAGCAGATGGTTGACTGCTCTTCTTGAGGCCCACTTTTATTATTATCGTAAGTGTTATTATTAGCATTTCATATTTCATGCATGCTTCAGAATTCCGGGGCCATTATTCTGTTTCATGTTCCTCCATAATAGCAGCTGGCAAGGGAAGACGTCACCATTCTCACATTCTTCTTGCAGTCCTTGAGGCTCTCTCGGGCTGCTTGCCACCCAGCAAGGAGCTTAACCTTCTTTCTAGAAATCAGGAATGTCAATGGACTCCCCACCCCGGGGCCAGCCCTAATGTGTGGCATTGCCTTCATGCACTCCCCACCCTCCCTCACCAGGGCTGCTTCCCATGTGAGGGCAGATGGGTTGGCAATAGCATATTTGGAAACCAGCCAAATAGCTCATGTGCTCCATCGTGGTGACGGAAGTACCATTGACTAGCCCATATTCTTCAGCTTGTGGTCCCCTGGCAACCCCTAGAATTTTGCGGGCATGAAAGAGAGGTCCTGGAGACCATTTCCAATTCAAATAGACTAAGTTGAGAAGAATAAATGCGAATAAATACTCCCTTTCTCAGCTTGAAGTCGTTAAGGGGACGCAGTCCTATTGGCAACTTGCAGTAAGATGTGGCTTCACATAACATGAGCGATATGCACCCTTTATTGCTTGCTCTGTTCTTCATGCTACTAACCAGACTCTGTTGATGTTATTTTTATTTTAGTATTTATTTGGGGGGGTTGCTTTGCATGTCATTCTTCCTCTTGGCTGTTAGTTGCAGGGGTTGAGCCTTTTCCTTTCTGTGATTCAGGTGCCTCACTCTTTCCTTTCCAGGTTCTTCCAGTTCTTTTAACATGTCAAACTCTGGAGATTTGTTCATGGGCGTGCAGTCACTCAATGGGGACTCTTACCAAGGGGCCCAGGTTGGAGCCAACGTGCAGTCACAGGTAGGGACCCAGCCAATGTGCCACCAGGTGAATGCATTGGAGTCCAAGAGCCCTCGGTTGTATTGGCACTTGCCAGTCCTGTCCAGAGAGAGAGGAAGAGAGAGCAAGGGAGAGGGTGAGAGAGGGAGAGAGAGAAAGAGAGGAAGAGAGAAAGGGGGAGAGAGAGAGGGAAATGTAGAAACAAAATCTTGCCAACGACAAAACCAAACCAAACCAAAGACAACCATGGTCATGGGGAATCTCGTCCACACTTTGTGAATGCATTTGGCTCTGGCTTGTCAGCCACAGTGGGAAAGCAGGAGAGAAGCAAGCATAGGGTGAGGTGGTCAAGGCCCATCGGGCACATAGAACCAGAGTATTCTTTCTTCACTGAAGGGAAAGGGAGGAGGAGTTCAGTCCGTTGTCTGACGTTGCAGGTCTCCCTCTTGTTTGTGGGTTTCCCACACTCCATATTTGCCAAATAAGGAGGTAATTGATGAGTAGGCAAATACCTTTGTATCTCCTATTTTCGTTTCAAGCTTTAAAAACACCTGGCCAGGTTGACTAAACTCATCTTCTCAATCATCCTTGAGGTCAAGGGACTTGGGTTTCTGGTCAAGAGTCAGAGCCCATGTTGGGAAGCGAAGTCAGTTCGTGTGGTGTAAACCCTTGGTGCCCATTAGTGAACAGCCTGCCTTTACTACATCTCAGGAAGCCAGCCTACTGTCTCAGCACAGAGCCTGCCGTGAGAGGGTCAAGTCGAATGCTCTGGGTCAGATGGCTAAGGAAGTTCTGAGCCCCATTCGCCCAGTCTCCCACCCTGCATGTGCAGCAGGAAGCACCTCACGCCTGGAAGAAACCACCTGGCCAGTGATTCAGGAAACACGGCCTGGGGACAAGTATGAGGAGCCGTGGTCAATCTGGTCGAGCGACCACACAGCTAGCCATCACCTGAGTCCTCACAAGGACAGTGTTAGTCACATACTGCTCTCTCTGGGAGACGGCTGCCCAAGCCCCCTCCAGACAGAGCCTGGACTTGCATAGGGTGAAGTGATGTAGGGTGATCTCTCCGGGGGGGGAGCTCCTTCACTCTGTCCCCTCTCACTGCCCCCTGCCCTCCAGCCCCCGCCGTCTCCTGCAGCGCTGTGGGTTAGTTTCAGTGGTGGGCATCCCAGGTGCCTTTGACCGTGTTCCTGTCTCACTGACTGAACTCAGAAAGGAAAACGGATTTGGCAGCTAGAGAAGCCGGCCTCCTCCCAGCGGCCCCCTCCCGGGAAGGATACCTCGGCCAGGACTGTGTCAGTCCGGCACGCCCACGCGGTAGCTTGCGTGATGATGCTCTGCCTCCCTCCCCCTGCATCTCCCTGACTAATCTCCTCTCTGTTGTTGTTCATCTGTTTAGGTGGATACCCTTCGCCATGTTATCAGCCAGACAGGAGGATACAGTGACGGACTCGCAGCCAGTCAGATGTACAGTCCGCAGGGCATCAGTGTAAGAAAACAAGGCTCCCCCACCCCCTTTGTTTTTATTCTCTCATAACCAATTATTTCAAAGCCGTAGGGCTCGGAATGCCACTTAGTAGGACTTCTCTTAGCTTTACCGTCCCCTAGTTTCTCGTTTCCGTATCGGCCATGCCATCGGCGGCGTTCTCCCTGCAAGCAAGTGACGACGGGCAGGCTGCACGCGGGCAGCTGGCGTCGAGGGCTGTCACACCCAATCAGTGTCCACCCGGCACCTGCGGCCACTCGCGTGCAGCTGAGAGGCGCCTGCTGAACAGGTGACACAACAGCGGTCGGAAATGTCACCACGAGCCAGGGCCCGGGGACCCCGGGCAGGAAAACCGGTAGCCCAGATCCACTGCATCCAGGTCTGTGGTCCGAAAAAGCACCTTTCTCCAGTCTGGCTAAGGACGGAAACCAGAAAGAAATTAACGCCAAGGCTGGGGACGTGGAAGGGACGGGGAGGGGCGCCGGGACCCTCTCCTCGTTCTTGGGCGCGCTGGCGGCTTCTGACTAGCATGAAAATTCATAGCGACAAGCTGTGTCGCACAGAGTGAAATCGATCAGACAGACACAAGGGGAACCGAATGTAGATTTGGGACAGCAATCCAACTTGATTTCTCAGATCAATCGTCCGCTATCTCAGCAGCGGTGACAGCAAGTGAGGGCAAGAGGCAGCCTGGAAAAGGAGGCTGTTCTTTACATCAGGGGTCATTTCCTGGGCTTTTAGAGGTCGCAGGAGGCTCCAGTAGAACCATTGGCTCAGAACTATAGAAGAAAACTGCGGTTGATTGATGGTGATGATTTTGTTGTGCTTGTTTGTTTCTGGTGTTATGATTCAAATGAATTGGGGATGGGATGAAGGAAAGGCAGGCATGACGTGTTAATGTCATCCTAGTCTATACTAATTGAGGTAGTGTGTGCAGTGGGGGAGGTGAGGGCTCCTTCGACCCTGCGTTGGTCAAATCAGACACGACTCAGGCGAGACTGGAAGGAATCAACAGAATACCAACAGGTTCATCACGAGGACTGGTTGCAAGAATTAGGAATTCTTAGCCCATAAATGAGAAGCTGTGGGTGGTATATAGTAGTTTTAGACATGCTATTTGTGAGAAAGATTGGATTCGTCATGAGTGATCTAAGCGGGGCAAGGATAGGAGCACTAAGTAGAAGATTCAGAGAAACACCTCTCACTTCGACCTTTGATGAGCCTTTCTCCCAGTCAGAGTCGTCCAGAGAAGGGTTGGCTGCCTCTGGAAGTCAAGAATTCCGCGTCATCAGAGCGTTCAAACATGGCGTAGCTAGCTACTCAGTCAGGATGTCAGAGAAGAGTCAAGTACCAGGTCCTGAGTGTCTTGGTGACTTTTTAAGGCCCCGGCCAATTAGGAGCGCTTTATTTTCTACCTTTTTTAGGCAGAATCTCCTCTGAATTTGTATGATATTTATCAAGTCCTTGTCTGGCAGGAGATGGAGGAGGTCAAAGCTAACCCTGTTGAATGTACTCTGGGCAATCCTGTCACTTTTCCAGAAAGGATTTTCCAGAGCAGAGGCATTCTTCTCTTCTTGTGCTTATGCTAATTATAATTACCATGTTAATGGCTGGCTTGCTGGAAGCCCGCTTAGAAAAACACAAGATACTGTGGTGGAGAAGTATGTTCTTAAAAACGGACCCCAGATGAATGAGGTTGCTCTGTGCTTGTCGGGGGGGGGGGGGGGGGGGGGGTGGGGTGCGGCGGGCAGTTTAAGCACATATGCATTTGTGCGTTTTCTGAGACATTTTGAGATACATCTTCTATCTCAAAAGATTTTTCCAGAAAAAGCTTTGCTCTGTATAAGTGGAAGACAAGAGGAAAGTACCAGAGTGTGGGGAGGAGAATATGAGCTGCAGAAAGTCTATGCGAGTAGGCAGGAAATGGGCTCACAGTTCTGCTCTGTGGCATCCTCGCTTCCTAATTGGATAGTGCAGAAGAGGGTGGCGCTCAGACTCTGCGGGGGTCAACACTGACCCCTGACGCTATCAGGTGGGCTGGGAATCATTTCTGGAAGATTGTAACCAGACGTGTGCAGACAGTTACGTCTGATTACATAAGCTCACCACAGAAACTGGGCTTGAAAATGCCACTCTAAAGAATCTCTCATTGTGTGTTCATTTCTTTTCCGCTGGGAACTGTGTTTATTTTATTTCTGGGTCTTTAATAAGCAGGGTAAATGATTCGAAGGCTGATCGTGATATGATATGTTCCTTGGGTGTCCATTTTAAATTTTTAAATTGTGCCACCTGCAGGAGATGAAGCTTTTTAGAGCGAGCTGTGTTTTTAGACAGTGGTGTTCAACGCGGCCGTGTGTGTATGTGCGGAGCCGGGCTCTGGCTTCCAGGAGAAGAAAGAGAGGGGGAAGGAGGGAGATGACAAGAGACAAGGGCAGGAATGAAGGGTTCGAGCCAAGAAATAAAAATAAACAATTCATAAACCCAAGGCAGCAATGGAATTCCCAGCTGGACTCTGGATTGTGTTTCACTCGGTGGAGGACATTTTCTGGGCAGCCTTTATCTGCTCCCCTGGCTGGGTTTTCATAGCACCCATATCTTATCCAACCAGTGTCTATTTTAAATCCCATGAAGTTCAGACCACTTCCTCGCCTTTCACTGAGCCCACGTGGTGAAGGTGTGGAAGGTTGGGAGGAGCTGGGAGACTCTGGGCCTGGTCGGTCCCGTGTGTCCGTGGGCAGGCATTATACCTCTCTTCCATAAAATGGGGCCAGTAATTCCCACGCTTTATTAATACCCCAAGGGCTGCTTTAGGAAAAATGAGAAAATAAGTAGGAAAGGGCTTGGCAAAGCAGAAATGGTTCTACATGAATGCAGGATGAAATGTTACAAGCGATAACTTTCTAATTTGACCTTTTTTTCTCCTCTTGTGTGAGCAGTTTTCACAGTAGGCAGTTCCTAGTGAGGATTGGTTAGGACACGGTTGTCACTTTTTTCTCTTCTGATGGAAAGATACGCTTTGGACAAGGATGTAGAGTTGTGCAAGTCTTAAACACCTCCTTCGTTAGCGGCGGCAAGCATGAAATTATACATCCGTAAGTCCTTTGTGCTCTCAGATGACAATGGGCAGAGTACTTTGCAGGTTAGAGTGGGTCTGAGTAATGGAGGGAGGTTATTGCACTTCCCTGTCAATCAGACAGGCTTAGATCACTCAGCTCTCACGTTTATTCTCCTCTTTCGTTTCTCACTACCACTGTCCTAGTTCTAGAATAGTTCATCGGCTTGGCCATTGTGATCATTTTCTCATTACTGTTACTGACTTCAGTGTCTCCTTTCTCCTGCACACACCCTCTGAATTCGGCCATTCCTTGCCCAGAAATCACCAGCACCTGTCTGTTGCCTACCTAAGCAAGATCAGACCCCAAGTCTGACACTCAGAGTCTCCCGCACCCTGGTCCTGATCTGCCTGCCCTTCTACCTCACCCCCCTGACATCCAGGCAAAATGTCGGTGCTGGGCAACATGGTCAGTTCATCTGTACCTGGTTGCGCACATCCCCCTTACATTTGCACCTGGCTGCCATCTACGTAAATGTCCTTCATTCCTGTGCCACCTTCCCCATGCCTCCCCACTCTCAAAATCATACTTTCGCTCCAACAGCCAGTTCCTCCTGGCTGCCCAGGTTATCCTCCTAAGCCCTTCTTCCCTGCTTCTCTCTGCTTTATCACACATTCTCTTGTATTACAGATACGTGAACAGACAGACTTAATTGGTCTTAGTGTCCTCCACTCCCGTATATTTCCTAAATATTTCCTAAATGCCTGCATTAGTTGCTCAGAACATGTTGACTGATGAATACATTAGGTAGGAGAAGACAAGTTGCCACTGAATTTAGAAAGTGTATTTATTTAGTAACCAATAGCCACATCTTACATAGTAGTAAAGATCTGGAAATGATTTTTATTTTAAATGCTTTAGTAACCCACAAATACATCGTGTTTCTGATTCAAAAAGTTTCTTGTCTTCCTTTTTATAAAAGATTTTATTTATGTATTTATGAGAGAGAGAGAGAGAGTGGGGGGGGGGAGGGAGAGAGAGAATCCCGTAGAGACTCCCCGCTGAGCACAAAGCCCGACATGGGGCTCGATCCCATGACCTCAAGATCATGATCTGAGCCAAAACCAAGAATGGGATGCTCAACTGACTGAGTCACCCAGGTGCCCCAAGTCTTCCTTTTTATAAAAAGTTTCTAAACTTTTTGGCCAGTGCAGATTCTCTGAGAATCCGATTCACATCAGCATTAGATACATAAAGCTCTGTAGTGGTGATATTGCCAAGAGGATGATCCCTTTGAATTCTGCAGAACTCCTCTTGTCCTAAAAGAATCCCTGTGTCAACACCTGTTTGTGGGATACCGTCCATGTAGCCATATAACATTGTCTCCACCAGATGTGGGACTGGAACCTCCACGGACAAACTTGTGGGAGGTAGAGGCAACTAGAAACTGGGAAACTTAAATCCTTCCTGTGCCTTTTCTTTTGATAAAGTCCCGTCAACACTGTATTTTTGCTTCATCTGTGAAATTTACCAGAGAAGCAAGCTGTAAATTCCCTTTCAGCTGGATAGTTCTAGAGTGGATATCTAGAGTTCTAGATCTAGAGATCTACAAGTACAATCTTTGGTTCTCACTGTCAGCTCCAGGGACACCAGACTCAATCATAGACTGCGCTCCCTAGAGAACTCTTTTGAGAGACTTAGCCTCTGGCCTTCCTTCTAGCCTACACCATTGCTTCCCCTCCCATTGTATCTTGAGGTCCTAAATGGGCAGGAGGAAGAGCTTTCCTTACACCAACCTTTCCCGTTGAATTCTCAGAGATAGGTGGTAGCAGAAAGCATTATTCTTCAGGGGCAAAGCACTTTATTTTTAATTATTTTCAAATGTGAGTTGAGGGAGTGCGTTCACTCCAGCCAATCTTAAACATAAATAGAAACCCCTGTAAGATGTTTCTTATTCAAGAGTTTTAGTGAAGATGGAAATAAAGTGTTAGTGTTCTCTCTGAAAAGGCAGAGTGCCATTAACGTCAGTTTATGACAGAGGCATCTCGTCTGTGTTGCTCTGTGATAATTATAGGAGCAGAAAAATAGAGATGAAACTTTTAGCTTTGTAAACCATAGCATACGTAGTTTTGTTTTGGTTTGCTTTTCTCCTGTGTTAAGCAAAGGGGGGGAAAAGGACGTTTATTAAGAAAATAAATAACCTGTAAATCATTAGGACAAAAATAGCATCCTGTTGAGGTGAACACATTGCAGGTGCTTGGATATCAGAAGGGTTACTTGGTAATACTTGGCCACGTGCCATCATTTTAATTTTTTCTTAACTACTTCTGAGAGAACTCCTTCCACTTAAAGTATATATTAATAAGATGTTGCCACATGTGGAATTGTAGGACTGGGAAGTTAGAGTGATAATTAAAATTCATATGCAAATCTTTAAAAACTCATTTTAATTATATGAAGTTTTAATTCTTCTGTTAGTGGAATTCAAAATTTGAAGGTATGAAAATATATCCAGATATGCTCCCCAGTTAGCTTCCTTCAGGTGCCTCCCAATGCCGCAGCTGGGGACTTGTGAACAGCCCTCTGTAGGGGTAGAGGGAGTGATGAGAATTGACAGGTCTGAACATGGTGAACTAATATCTGGAGGGTTTGAAGGTGGCAGCAATGGTGTAGATGGACTCCTGCCTTCAGAAGCTTCCAACCTAGCTTGCCTTTATGGCAGAGTCAAAAGAAAATGGAGGAAGCCCCTTTAGCTCCTTACTTGATGAGGCTTTTAAAACTTAATACCATACCAACTCAGCATTTGAGAACTGAAAAACATTTTGAGCCCACAATAGTTGGAGAAGCAAAAAAATCTCAATATTGTAATTTCATATGTAATCCATTGTTTCTCCCCAGCAGCCAGGTGAAAGCCCTTCAAGGTACAGAAAACAAATGAGGCCACATCATCCAATGGCATCTTGATACACTCATGCATTCATGTGTTCATGTATTCATCCATCCACCTGTCGATCCATCCATTCAATAAATAAGCCATCCATAGTATTTTTGACCTTGGGGAGGAAGGCAACGTCCTCTTATATCTAGGTCAGGTTGGGGAAAGCCTGGACCTGAGATGATGTAAAATCCTGATGCCAATCATGATTTTACAGCACATGTTTTAGTTTTCAATCTCATTCGGTGCTTTGCGATCAGGTTTCCTATTCTTGAAGACTCGAACAGGGGAGCCAATCAACTCTGAAGTTTAGGAGGGAATCTGGAAGTGAGTTACACAGCAGAAGAGAGGAATTCAAGACCAACCAGCAGTAGTTGGAGAAATCTACCTTCCTCCCACCACAAAAAGCCATACCGTGGGCTTACAAGAATATATATCCCTTTGTGGAGACTTCTTATCCTTTTGTAGAAGTAGTCACAAAGAATTTGGTTGATCTTAAACCTAGTGATGCGATCACTCCAGACGTGATCACATTCACAGTGCGTGTACATACGCATATTCCGTTTCTGCTTTTTGCCCGTGTGACTGTGGACAAATCACTTTCCCTTAATAGGACTCCGTTTCCTGCTGGCCTCGTCCAGGATCATATTCTGCTTATGAAACATGGTGTTTTCCCATTTCTAGGAAACAACAGGAAGGGTAATAATTCAAAGCTATAAATTAAAGAGAAATTTATGTTCTTAAAAAGAGTCCCATCTGTGAGATGACAATTGTACATCGTGCTGTTTTCACTGGTATTGGTACTTTATAGCACCCTGCCCAGTTGGGCCCAGATTTGGCCCTGCAGCCATGCTCTCCTTGGGCGAGGATCTGGTCAGATGTTCCAGACTCAAGTCGGTGCCGCCTTCTGCTCTATAAAGAAAAATTTCACAACCTGAAAGGGGCAGTTTGTTTTTGTAGTTGCTCCTGAAAGTGGTACGGCCCCTCTAGACCTCAGTAAATATTAAGCTAATGAAATCGGCTGAATTTAATTGTGGGAAACGTTGGCATCGATTTCTGCTGATGGCTTCTTGCCTTCTGGGAAGGAGTTCCATGTTCTTAGCTTGTTTTCAGATAACATGTTAGACCTCTGTCTTAGAAAATCCAGTTGTTATTTTTAAATTTGGCACTTTTTAAAAAACAATCTCTACTTACCTCTGGCTCTATTTGAGTTTGGGGAAATTCTTTTCCGTATCTCTAAATGCAAAGTGTTTCTATTCTCCAGTTTGATGGAGAAATAAGGCAGAAGGTGGGACCGATTTGAGTCTGGAACAGCTGACCAGATAAGTAAATAAATGAGTAAATGCTTTATTATACAAATGTTTATTGATGACCTTCTAATATCTATCATGGGCCACACGGATGTCAATAAGACATGGTTTTGGCACTCGGTAGAGTCACAGAATGCTAGCAAGCCTGGGAGTTAGCTCATTCCGTCCCTGCTTCTCCGAAACAGAAGGTCTATACCACCCAATATAGCCAAATTAATACTATTTTAAAGAATTTTGGGAATGGCCATTGTGAGAGGAATTTACATATATAATCCTATTCCTATCAACTAAAAATATGAGTGGCCTAGAAACATGGATTGACATTTGCCATTCTTTTAGAGATTTTACAAGTAACTGTGCCAAAAACTAGTCTTTCCTTGTAGAAGCATGCTGTCCAAAAGAACTTTTTACACTGATGGAAATGTTCTATTTTAGTGCTGGCCAATAAGTTAACCATTAGCCCCACATGGCTGTTGAGCACTTGAAATGTGACTAGTGTGACTGAAAAACCAAATTTGTAATTGTATCTAATTTGAATTAATTGAAATTTTAAGAGCCACACATGGCGAGTCGCTGCCATGTTGTACAATGCCGTTCTAGATTCCCCGCCAAGCCACATAGGGGCCACCAAACGTGGGACGATCATATTGACACTGTGACCACGCTGTGAAAACAGAGCAAACTTCCTAACACAGACCACAGAGAAACATGCTTTCTGCCTAAATCAGCCTTTCCTAAAGTAAATAGAACTCTTTATTAAAAATTAACCGTGTACAAGAAGTTAACTGAGATTAGCATAATCAAATGCTTTAAATCATGAAAGACTATGGGGGAAGGTTTAAGATATAAATATATAAATGCCACATTTATTGTGGTTCTATTTGCAGTAATTGTCAACTCTGTCAGCCATCCATTCATCTAACCTAATAATTTTCAAGCCGAAGCCAGACATGTCTTTGACCTCATCTTGCACCCTTTCTTTACATCTAAAAACCGTTTGGAGCTTATAGGAGGTCCCATCTCCGTTTCAGATTTCCCAGGTGCCCAGGGCCTTTGCTGGTGGCCACTGCTTAGCTGTTCCCTCCCCCCTGACCTGCTAGCCTGTTCAGAGCGTGGCCGCAGACCAGCCACATCGGCAACACCGGGGAGCTTGTGAGCAGTGCAAACTCTCAAGCCCCACCAAGACTGTTAAATCAGATACTGTGCTTTAAGCAGATCCCCCAGTGATTTCTAAGCACATTCGGTTTGAGAAGCTTCGCTCTAGCAAGAAGCACATTTGAATGCTGCTTAGGGCTTACCTAAGAGAAGGAATTACGTTGTGTTGTTTTGGTTTGTTTTTGCAAGAAGGATACTACCTCTAAAAAATTTTTTCCAACATTTTATTTTAAAGTTTTTCCAACATACAGAAGAGTTGGGAGAATTTCACAGTGAAACCACTATGCCTACCTCCTACGTTCTGGCATCCATATTTCATCCTACGTCTACCCATATCTATGTCCTTCTATCCATTGCTGAGCCAGCTTACTTTTCTGATGCATTCCAAAGTAAATTGTAGAAGTAAATTGATAGCAGTACAGGTTTGCCTGACTAAACATGCTGGCATGGGTGTCATTGACTAGTGTTCAGTATTTGTTTACAGTTTTCTTTCTCTTCCAAAGTAAAATTTTATGCAATTAAGCATACAGATGGTTAAGTGTACATTCTCTTGAGTTTTGACCAATGTAATGCACTTGTGAAAAGTTTACTATCCTTCACCTTCTTGTGTCTACCCCTTTCTCGTAGTTTACAAAAATAAAAACAAAGGAAAAAGAAGGACAGAGCACAAAGTTGTCCACAAAGTAATCTGTCCTTTTCTAGGCAGTCGGATGTCCCCCCCCCCCCCCCTGCCCCCCACCGCCACTCACCCCCTCACTCGATCTGAGAGCCAAAAAAGTCCATTGCATATCGAATCAGATGCTTTATTCTACACTTGTCTTTGGTTCTGACTTGATATAACTGCTTTTAAAGGGACTTATGTTCCCTTTGCCATAATAAGGACTTTTGAAATACATAAAAATAGACACTAATGATATTTGAAAATTATAGTGGATTTCCTCACTTCGAAGATACTACATCTCCCCCTCTTCCATCTTCTGTCTTTTTCTCCCTTTTCTTCTCTAGTCCCCTTTAGTTTAAAGTCCAGTTCTGAAGCTTCTCCCCCAGATTATATAAACCTATTATTTTTCAAAGCCACACACCAGTCCAAAATTGTACTTTGTTCCTCCTTAGAGAAGTGATCTGTCGTGGGAGTGTGCAACCCCATCTTCGGCCAACCCCGAGACTAAGGGGATAATCAAAGAGGGTGAGGTTCTAAGGAGAGAAGCACCAGGCCCCTCTCCTGCCAGAGCTGGGATTCATAGAGAGACCCACTGTCACTACTGAATCCTCTGTGCCCTTTTCGAGAGGTAAGAGAGCAAAGGCACAGCCAACTCGATGTGTAAAGTTCTGAGGCAAACCTGAGCTTCTACCAATACCCACACTAAGAACACTAACTTGTACATTTAGTGTATATCCTAATACAGTCCAGTGTGTTTTTTTAATCTTTTTTTTTTTTTTAAAGATTTTATTTATTTATTTGACAGAGAGAGACATAGCGAGAGCAGGAACACAAGCAGGGGGAGTGGGAGAGGGAGAAGCAGGCTTCCCGCGGAGCAGGGAGCCCGATGTGGGACTTGATCCCAGGACCCTGGAATCATGACCTGAGCCGAAGGCAGATGCTTAACGACTGAGCCACCCAGGCGCCCAGTTTTTTTTTTTTTTAATCTTTTTTGTAAGATTTATTTATTTGAGAGAGATAGAGAAAGAGAGGCGTGAGCAGGGGGAGGGACAGAGGGAGAGAGAGAATCTCTAGCAGACTCCCTGCTGAGTGCGGAGTCCTATGTGGGGCTTGATCTCACAGCTATGAGATCATGACCTGAGCCAAAATCAAGAGTCGGACACTTAACCGGGACTGAGCCACCCAGGCTCCCCTAGTCCAGTGTTTTTGTTAACACTCTCTTCTCCGTTTTATGGTTGAGAAAACAGAGACTCAGAAATTAAGTAGTTTACTCAAGATCAAATAGCCAGAAAGGGATAGAGCCAGGATGTGGACCCAGCCAAGTCTGACTCCAAAGCCTCTGTTTTTCCCTTTGTCCAGAGGGAGCCTTGAACCTCTATTTCTTACGTTAAGTAAAGGGATTTGGTAAGAACCTTACACCAAGAGAATCCGTTATGTTTCCTGATAATAAATATTTTAGAGCCTGGCTGATAGGGAAAAGAACTGTGAGAACTCACTTATGACTATTACATTATGTATCCTTTTGGGGTGGCATATAGAATGCTTAAGACCAGTGGGTTCTCTTCTCAAAATTAAATCTAAAAATTATATAGAAAGCCCTTCCCTGGATACAGCCTACACCACATCACTGTTGGGTCCTGTTTGGTTAACCACCTTATCCAAGGACCCAGTGATCATATGAGAGAGGGCAGAAATTTTAGATCCGGTGTCCCCTCGTGGAGAAATTTGGTGGTTCATTAAGATACACAGTAAGACTGTCTGAGGAATCTATGTGTGAAGTCAAGAGAAATCCTTTTTTTTTTTAATTTGGGGACAGAAAAATGGAAGAAGAGGAAAATTTTGCTTATTAACTTAATAGCTTACCCATGTTAAATAATGGTTTTAGGGGGAAGGTTAGCATTGAAGAAACCAGGGTTTCAACCACAGAAGTCACAGTTTCTCCCAGACCAACAGAAGGGACCACCTCACTTTGCTGGGTAGGACTTCTACTGAGACAGTCCCTCCTCTTTGTTGACACTGAACACTTGGCATTTTTAATCCATTAAAAGACTAAATGTAATGGGACACCTGGGTGACTCAGTAGATTAAGCGATCTACTCTTGGTTTCGGCTCAGGTTGTGATCTCACCATTGTGAGGCTCTTCGCTCAACATGGAGTCTACGTCAGATTCTCTCTCCTTCTCCCTCCAGCCCACACTCTCTCTCTCTCTCAAATAAATAAATAAAATCTTTTAAAAAATAAATAAAAGACTAAATGTAACAAAATTCAAGGATAATATAATATGAATAAAATTTTAAAAATTAAATATAAGGGCGCCTGGGTGGCTCAGATGGTTAAGCGTCCGCCTTCGGCTCAGGTCATGATCTCAGGGTCCTGGGATCGAGTCCCGCATCGGGCTCCCTGCTCCTTGGGAGCCTGCTTCTCCCTCTGCCTCTCTCTCTCTGTCTCTAATGAATAAATAAATACAATCTTTAAAAAAAAAAAAAAATTAAATATAAAAAAAGAGTGACACATATTAAATATAAAAGAGCGAGGAAATGTGTCAACTGTAGTTCCATGATAAACATTTAGATAAAAAGAGCTGGGAAAGAAGAGAATTGGAATCAGGAAGAAAGAGTATACTAATGAACTACGAGGGAGCAGACAGGAGGATAAGAATGGCAGGAGGATGAGGAAATTGCGTGTTAAGCGGCAAAGTGAAGGTTAAAAGCAATTAGGACACACAATTACTAAAGAGAACACTAAAAGCATAAAATAAGCTAGGGTGAGTGGTTAAAATAAATAACATCAGCTAAGAACATACTTACAAAGATTATAAAACAGATCAAGTAGTAATAAAATAAGGAAGTGGTATAAAGCAGTAAATTAAAGAACAATTAAAACACGGTAAGGATAGAAAATTAACAGGCTAAAATGACATTTAATAATTGTATTAATAACTAACACTGACTTCTCATGTGCTAGGCACTTTATTTGCATTATCTTATTTAAATCAAGTTTATTAAAACAATCAGGACATTTTTTAAAATGTCCCCCCCAAAAAAAAAAAAATTCAGAGGGGGGTAAAACACCAGACATCAGGACAGTAACAGCAACAATAAAATTAAAGGTGAGCAAAACAGACCTGCAAGTATCCATCGGCATTCCTTGTCTACTGTGATGATTTTTGCTATTGAAGATCACCAAGTACCTAGCCTGGTGCTTCACATCTAGACCATGGGTTCTGGAAGCTTCTGGTGCTATAAATGTCGGTTCTCTCTGCATCTTGTCCTACTGAGCTTGGCCTTTCCTAGAGGCAATTCCTGGTGATTAAAATTAAAATTCTCAAGCAATAGAATCCATAGCCCAGAACCTATGGCAGTGGGCAAGCATCTCATAATCCCACTCCATTTATAAGATGTAGCACAGGATTATCTTCTCCTAGAAGTACTTCCTAGTCCTGCAGACTGCACCTACATAGTACTTAGCACGCTGGGTTGGAATAGGAGTCCTTTGCTGCTTGTTTTCTTTACCTTCTTTCTAGGCCCCCTGGTTTCTAAACAGAAGAGCCCCTAGTTTTGTATCCCAACCTTCAGTTCAGGCCTGGTACATAGTAGGTGCTTAATGTCTGCTTTTTGCACTAAGCCTACTTGAATCTGTAGTCAAGAGCTTTCTCTTTTCTTTGCTTTCCTTTTATTTTTTGCTTATTTATTTTTAAACCAGCAAGCAGACCTGGCTGGATTTTCTGCCTGCCTGGAACCCCTGCAAACATAAGCATTTTTGTGTTTCTGTTGTCCAGAAAGGCTCTCCCATAAAACAATGGATTTTTTTTCTTCTTTTTCTTTCCATTTATCACAACCTGGTACGTGTCCTTTACCTCCAACTTCTCTCTCTCTCTTAACCTACAGTCTTCACCAACTCACGCCCTAAGTCTTTTATGGGTAGATATTAAATGACCAGAGATCTCTGCCCTTCCTTGTCTTTCCCATACTCTTTTCTGGAGAAGAGGTCGTCTCTGTGACCTTGAGCTTGATCCAGAGTTCATTCACTCACTCATTCACTCGTTCAATCAGCAGACATTTTCTTGGAATCTGTTATTACCCAGTTACTGCATTGGTCATTAGGGCAGGGAAAATAAAAAGGAGATTCTCAAGCAACTCTGCATCTCATCTAAGTTGTTTGCGTGTTTTGCCTTCTTTGACCTTGTTTTTTTGCGGCAGGGGAAAAACAACTGATTAACATTCTTCGCAGGTAGTTATATTTTGAAGAGAGTTTTGAAATCATTTGCTTTCTCTTCCCTAGGCGAGAGTCCCAGTTGCCTCCGTCTAAGAAAGACCTCAGACCTGTATTTGACCATTGATTGCCTTGGTTTGTTTTCCAATGAGCCCTGGAGGTTGGCCAAGGCCTTTCAAACACACAAGACAAAGACCTAAATCAGATGTGGACTTTCCCGCATACGCTTTGTCTAATTTCTACATTTACTTCTTATTTTCTGATTACAAATTAATATTTAACATAGAAAATGTGGAGAATGCAGGGAAATCAAACAGAAGGAAGTTACTGATAACTTTTTGCTTTCCGGCCTTCTAGCATTCTGTGTGTTTTGTGTGGGCGTAGAAGAGCTATGATCATATCGAACATATCATTTTGTCACCTACTTATTTTACTAAAAATATATTATGAATATTTTCCATATCATTAAACATTCTTCTCAAACATAACTTTAATAACTGCACAGAAGCGTGGTATAGGGAAAGTCCATAATTTACTTAATCAACCTCTGCGGTGCAATGCTTAAGCTGTTTCTTGTTTTTTGGTTTTTTTTTTTTTTTTTACTATCATTAAAAACACCGTGGTAAACATCATAGTACAGAAAACTCAGCATATATTTTCTGTTATTTCCTTGAATAAATTCCTAGAAATGGAATTGTCAGATCAAAGGATGTGAATTAGACTAAGGCTTTTGCGTGTAGGGCAGACAAATCTTCTGGAAACTTGTATGAACACAGGGTTGCCACCAGCAGTTCACAATCTTAGTTTTTAAATCTTTGTCAATTATCAAACTATAAAATGGCCTCTTGTTTTTATTTTAATTTAATTTGTATCTTTTTGATTACTAGTGAATTGAACATTTTTCATATGTTTGCCAGCCTTCTATACGTATTCTTGAAATGTTCATCTTTTCTGTTGATTTTTTAAGAACTTTTATACAGTAAGGTTATTATTCCATCCTGCACTTTGCCAACATGTAGACAATGCAGAGAAAACTCTGATTTCTCATTGGAAGGGGTTCCTGTGGAAAAAGGTCTCATTCTGTCTGTTCCTGTAGAAAATTCTTCAGCATGAAAGGTGGATTTTTTTATCCTAGGAAAACTAAAGGCAGATATATAATACTGGTGTTGATCTTTAAAAAGAAAATTAACCCTGCAATCTGAATTCACTTAACATTTTCTGTATTTCTAGTCTATGAAAAAACTCAGGGCTAGAAAACAGAACGTAAGAGTTTTCTTGGAAAACGTTAGAGATACATTAATCAATCAAAAATGTCCTTGACAATTTACCCTGTGCCGGAATTTAGGAGTTGCCAAGTACGTCCTTGGCTAGTTTGTAGCCAGGATGAAGAAAGCAGGTGACGTACATGAACAAGCTTTCTTAGGACCGTAGGTCTAGAAAATGGTCTTCTGAGTGACGTGATGTTTTCTGGTAGTTTGGCTGCTGTATCAGCCTCCTGGTATCTTCTTTGGCCACCTGTGAGGGAGCACATTCTTCTGGGCTGCAGAATTTTGGCACCTCGTGGGCACCGTCCCCCTCCGCCCTTCTCGCTCCATAGCAGAACATGAACAGAAAAGCCAGGTCAGACTCCCGAACCCACAGCACCATTGGAAGATCCCCCACTGCAGAGGTTTCTGGGACAATGTGAAAGGAAAACAAATGAAAACTTTAAAAAACCAACCCACTCTGACACCTGGTTAAGAATCCCAGAACAAGATAAACCATTCCCCAGCCTCCACAAAAGATCTCTGGGATGGTGGCACCTGAATTCTAAATTCTCAAGTCCATGGATAGTTTTCAAGCTCTTACTCTCATTTTGTCGTTAAATGGAATTCTCAAAACAACAATATCCTCCCCTAAATAAATTAGTGCCCCATTCTAGCATATTCCCCCTCAGCAGTCTCCGTCTGCATTCCCCCCGCAACTTCCCACCACATCCCCCCCCGCCCCCCCTTCTGTTAGCTGTAATGACCCTGCAAACACTAAATGGCATTTGAGTGCATTAAGCAGCAAACTCTCTGGTGACATAGCAATTATGACTCTGAAATAGATTTGGTGCGTCACGGAAGATAAGGGTTTTGAAAGTTTCTGTTGTGATTATAGCCTGTAACTCCCACAAATAATAGGCTTCAAAATAAGAGGCTGCCAGTGGAGTCTTTGTGGCTTTGTCTCAGTGATGGCACGTAAATTGCTATTAATGTCCTAAGTGTACTTGAATATGCCAGTCTTTGGGATGTAGAGTTGGCTCAGTGTCTCTCTTTACGCGGCATGTCATTGTTGGTCTGATAATCTGGGGTAATTGCTGTCTCTTGGATGGTCAGAAAAGTGTAAGGGGCTTTAGCTTCCTGTGTGATGGTAAATAGCCTCAAGGTCTCCACCACACGTTTCATCTGTGTGTGTGCGTGTGTGTGTGTGTGTGTTCTGTGTATAGCTACCGTTCATCGTTAAGGTGTATATACAATCTCTGTGTGTGCCCTGAGTAAATAATAGCCTTTCAAAAAAGCCAAAGCAAAATCAGAGATTATAAAAATAAAATGAAGAATTTGGGGCTGTGTAGAATCAGCCAATCGGATAATTTATACTGAGAGTTAAAAAAAAAAAAAATACCCTTTGCTTGAATTATCCAGATTTAGCCATATGCGTAAATACATTTTTCTGTTGTCTTATACATCTACTCTTTTCGAGTTTACGCAACATCTGTGTGTCTGTGCATGTGTGTGCGTGTTGGTCTACGCATTCTTTAGGTGCTGTATTTTCTAAATGCATATGAGTTCTATGTAAATATGATAAAGTCTGTGGAAATTTTGCCTGTTTATGAACGCTGTGTATGGATGTGTGTAAGTGTGTATGTGTTTTGGTTTATGCAGGTCTGAGTGTAGAGGATGTTTATTCAGATATAAATACTTTTCTGCACTAAGGCACTATTATTTAGCTAAATCAGGCTGAGCTTATTTTTCTTTGACTCTGCAAAGTTAAATAAAACAAATTTTAAGTTTTAACTTCCTGATGCACATTTCACCTAAGGACTCCATAAATCTGTGGGACATGGAAACATTATGTGTAACTGTCCAACTTGTACTTTTAACAGAAATAAGAAAACAACCCAGCCATAAGCCTAGAAATGCACACTACTTCATATCCTGTGCAAGCCATGAAAGGTTCTACCAAACCGTCCTGTGTATCCGAAGAGCCTTACATGGCAGTATTCATTCTGGGCTTTAATCACAGATGAATTAGAAAGGATGACGCTAAGGAGGTGCCAGAGAAGATCTTGATCTCAGAGTTGACCTACGTGTGTACTTCCGTTGTGTGGTGCTGGGCACAGGCAGGGTGGCAGCGTGCCCTGACGATACGGCCCTTGATGGTCTTGTGGTTGGGTGTTGACTGTCACCCGTTGGACAGCAGCTTGAGTGCGTGCCAGATGAGGTCGAGACAGTGACTGGTCAGAGAGAGTTCATATTCATACCAAGTGGATGAATGCCCAATTCACTGTATAGATCTTAGAGCAGGACTCTGCATTTCCAGTTACGATAACTTAGTATCAACTAGCAAGATGGCACCATGCATGGTGGTGTCTCAGAAGTATAACCCCAGGGGAGTTCGTCTTGTCCAAAACCAAGTTTGGTGAGGTGAATTGAGGCTTAGGAGTGGGAGATACTAGAATCCCCTAAAAGACTTTTCTGAGGCCAGTCCTGTGGTTCATAGGTTCTATCATCTTCCTAAACAGCACAAAGATTCCCTGAAGGTGAACTGCAACCATGAGTCCCCTGCCTTCAGCCCTGAGCCGTGCTCTGCATGTGGTGCCCACATGGTCACACAGCCTGACCTTTTGAAACTTGAAATGTCCAAAAGCAGTGGCACACACGGGGACTGAGTCCAGCAAATTCTAGTTCCTGAGTCCCAGTTTCCTCACCTGAGAAGTAGGACTAGGAGCTCCCACTGGGTTTATATACCATTATATACTCATCGACCAAAGTCAGAGACTTACTAGCATAGTCCCTGCCCAGTGGTGCAGTTAGGATGGGCGCCGGCCACCAGATGGCCATGTCCTCCTGGGCCAGGGCACCAGGGGAGGCTTTCGAAGCATTCGTCTCTCTATGCGTTCAGCTCAAGTACTTCACTGAGCGGCCCTCTATGACATGTGAGCCTTGTCCTCCGTTGGTCTGTGGCTGAATGATTTATCATCTCATTGAGAGTCCACATGAAAGCCCTTCACGTGGCCTGAAGCCTTGGCGCCATTGAGCCCTGTCACCCTCCGACCCCATCTTGCTGCCCTGGCTACTCTTCTCCTCCTTCCTCCCATTGCTTCTGGCCTTCTTGGAGCTCCTTGGAGCCTTTAGAAAGGATTCGCCTTCTGCCCAGGGGGCTCCTTACCCCACTGTTTACTTATCTATTTTCGGGTCACCTCTAGGCTGACTTTCCAGAAGCCCAACCACAGTGAGGTCCCCATCGTACTCCCCTAGCCCTTACTACCATCTAGAATCTACATTTGTCCTTTTGATGATTTATCAAATGTCTTGTTTCCCACAAGGCAGGAAGCTCCAGGAGAGAGCAGACGTCAGATCAAAAAAAAAAAAAAAGGTGTCTTATCTACCACAAGGTAGACACTGGATACTTATTTGTGGAATTCCGAATTAAATGATGACAGTGAGTAAGACCTGGTGCTCACATAGATATTTAAATAAATAAGTAAACAAATAAATAAATGCATGCTGTACCTGGTTAAATGTCAGCATGAAGTGTCACAAAGTCTGGGGTCCCGGCATGTAGGGAAGTGGGTGATGGTGTGTCTTGAAGAAGGAAGGAGGTGACTCTCAGGCCGGGCCATGGACAATGACGTGGATTTCTGGAGACCAGAGGAGAGGGACAGGCAAAGGCACAGAGCCTCTCGCTGGACTTCGCTCTAGGGTAAGACGGAATCTCACTTGGGCAGTGGGAAATCTATTATTTCTTGGCAGCAGCTTGCCCTGCTGAAGCCTTGGCTGGCCAGGGTATCCGTCCTCTACCAGGAGTGACTGCTTCACTGCCGGTTTTTCTTCACATACAGACCTTCGGAGCAAAATCTCAGCGCTCAGGGGGCTGTGGCGGAGCCAGGCTAGGAAGGGATGTGGTGGTGGGACTTGGCTGCAAGGTCACCAGGGACTGACCTAGTGGCAGGTGGCAATCAGGGAGGACGCCCACAACAGTCAGGGGACCCTGGAAACAGGGATTCTGGAGCCAGCAGCCCGGGACAGACTGAAGGGAAATGTGGCCGGTAGCAGCGGGCGAGCTGAGGTTCCAGAGCAGGATTCACACCGCAAGAGCAAGTCACTCTCGCAGTGTCAGCGGACCCGTAAGAAAGAGCAGCAAATGACGCAGAAGCAGGCGTGGACTCGGGAGAGGTAGGCTTGGCGCAGCCAAGGCGCCCCTGTACGAAGATACAGGAGCAAACGGTCAGAGCGGGACACGCAGCAACATTGATTCTGAGTTGCCTATGGTACCAGAGGAAGCCAGAATAAAATATTTTAGGGGTTGAGTGTAGACGTTAATCCCAAATAGAGTTGTGCACATCTAGCCAATGAAAACACTGCACGTGACCGACTTACACTAGTGTGAAAGTTCCTTGTTGTTTATCTAAAGTTCGGGGGGTGTCTTAGGTTTTATCTGGCAACCCCAATCCCAGATTGCAAGGTAGAAGCTGCATCTGCATGTGGGTGTCAGCCTCGGAGAGGGGCAAGATGGGGCCAGTCCCCACGGCCACGCAGGGACGGCGTCTGCTGCATGCATGTCTGTGATTCCACTGAGGAGGCGACCGGGAGGCCGTTCCGGATGCAGGGGCTGATGATATCTTCCTCCTCCCTGTGGCCCAGGGAGAACGCTCCTTACTGAGATGGTGTGCGGAGCCGCGGAGCTGCGACAGGCAGGATGCAGTGTTTTTTCAACTGTTTTTGTAAAGGAACAGAACAGTGTAAATATTCATCGTCCTTCCTTACTTGGGTTAAGCTCTGAAGTACCAGATCTCCTTGATGCCCGCTTAGGAGAGTTCACTCCCTAGCTGTAGAAGTTACCCTGAACCTTGGCTCTGCCTCTCTTCAGGGCTTGAGTATTTTCTAGGTGTACACGGCTCTTCACACATAGACTGAACTTGTGGAGGTCACGGGTCTGAAACCGTGGATCTCTCCAGACCCACAATGGAGCACGACTGTTGTACTGCCACTGAATATTTATTTACTTCTTTGTATGTGCCCCCAAGAGATATTTATTAAAATCTGTGCTGCCTCAGGCGCTGTGGTAGGCACTTTGGAAACAAAGATAAGTCCCACAGCCCTGCTGTCATGGTCTGGTAGGTGAGCCAGGCACACAAAGGAACAAATGCAATATGGCGGCACGGATGCATACAGAGAACATGGAGGGGGGTGGGGGGGCGGGAGCAGGGGGGGGTGGGAGGAAGAGACATTGTCAGGGGCAGATAGGGGCACAAGGATAATACTTCACCTCAGTCTTGAAAACCAGCCAAGGTGTGAGTGGCACAAAATTGGATGAGTGGAGTCTTTAAGGAGAAAGAAGCAGGCAGGAAATGACTGCTCTGTTAGAGGAATTTCTTAGTAGCCTGATGTGGCTCAAGTATTAAACATGAGCGTTGGGTTGGGGAGTGAGCAAAATCAAGGACATTGTGGGCCTGACGAGAACATTGAACCTTATCTTGAGGCGGGTGCAAAGCCGTTGAAGGTGAAAGAGGGAGATCAGAATAACATTTTGGAAGGATGGTTCTGGTGGCAGCTAGAGACAGGGCTGGAGATTGTCGGCCTGGGCATGCGCCTGCTTACCACTGTGAAACCTCCCAGGGGGATTTTGAATTTTTTGTCCTGAGGGGACTTTCCAACAGCATCGTTTTGCCCCTGAGCATCTTTTGGTAAACACTCGCTGTATAATGTTGAAAGTATGTGCATATCAGGAAAACCTAGTTCTTCCATCTTCCTGGAAAAGTGGTGGATCTAGGATGCGACCGCACTGGGTGAGCTGACGGCTCCCCCGATCAGTACTGGGTGTGCGTGTGTGTGTGTGTGTGTGCGTGCGCGCGCCTGGCGAGGGAGAGTGGGTGCATGCATGTTTCTTTGTGCTTCTTCCCGGCCGGCCCCACCAAGGCCTGGAGCACGTACGCGTCCTCACCCGCGCTAAGGCAGCTCTGATAATGGCATCTGGCCCGTATGCAGATCTAGCTCTACTCGGTGCTGACATCAGCCAGTTTGTGGCACCTCAGCGCATTTCTGGGTTGCAAATGAGAGTTTCTTAGTGCCAGGCTCGCTTGGGCTGTCACATCAGGTGATGAATTCTCTGCATCAACTTTGTGCTGCTAAGGGAAGCTCAGAGGGAGAGCAGGAAGGAGCGGAGGATGGGACCGGCGGCTCTCAGCCCAGCAACCGCCACACCACTGCGTCCTCCGTGGCGAGGGAGAGGCGGGTGGCCCCTGTTCGCGCTCAGGAAGGTGGCCGAGGAGAGAGAAGTCAGGGCTTCAGGTGCGGTTCCCGGTTCTCGTGTTTGGTCAGGAGAAGCCATGTGGCTGCCCCCATCCACCAGTGCTCCATCCCTGGCGTCACAGGGCTCGCTGTGCCTCCTCCACCAGGAAGCCGTGCCTTGCCCGTTAGAGGTGGTCCCAGCAACGTTGGGTGTACATCAGTTAGGTGCCAAATTCATTCGGGTAGGATGTACATCGTTGTTTTCATTCTGAGATACTTTGTTCTCAGATACCTTTCTTGGATTTGTGTTGGGAAGTCCAGGTTTTCTTATCTGGGAAACCGGCTGCATGTTATCCTAATTTTATATTCTGTTAGCCGCCTCCTCCCTGACGTCCCAGGAAGAGCCTGCCGCCGGCTTAGGCTTCCTCTGGTAGAATTAAATGTGAGATCAGGTCTCGCTTCCAGCATCTGCAGGCCACAGAATTACCTGTAGGACTAGGTGCAAATGTAAACGCTCTTCCATTAGGGATGTTTGTGGAGATAATAGGGACACACGTGGTTTTGCAGAATTCACCTTCCCACCCCTGTAAGGCCTCCTGGGCGTTTCCAGTGTCAGCATCTTGGAGTGAGCATGTCTGTTATAACGGGGACTTTGCATCAGAGAGTGAAGGCAGAAGTTGGGGTGCGGAAGAAAAATAAAAACGAGTCTTATTTGCCACCCCTACGCGGTTGCTAATGAGACCATCCCCTACGCTCCCTGCTCCCACCTGAGAGATAAATAAACAGACAAAGGCGGAGTTTCCCACTTAATATGCACCCGCAGGCAGGAAGAGGGAAGGAATAGCTCCCCAGGGTTAAGGCCAGTAAGCGAGGTCAGCCGTTTCCCAAGACGCAGCAGCCTCCCAACGGCTTACGTTAAAGCCAGCACCGTAGAGCTGAAGTGGCCAGAGTGATGTACGGGAAACCCGGTTCTGTGGGGCGTGCTCGCAGTTTCCAGTCGTGAGGTGTGAGCAGCAAGGAAGGGGCAGCAGACCTTGGCCAGGGTCTAAAGTGCCTCCAGAGAAAGGGATCCTTCAGCCGGTGCCAGTGTTGGGCATGCGTGTTCCAGAAAGGGCTGGTTGTCCTCTGACTTGAAATCCGGAGGCCACAGTGTCCTGAATGTGGCAAGAAGCAGGGGCTCGTTGCTGGGGTATCCTGGGGGGAGGATGAGCAGCCCTCTCAGTGTTCCTGGCTCTGGGGGGGGCAGGCAGGGGTTATGGGAGTATGGGATTTCAGTGTTAACAAGGGGTGGGGTGGGGTCCTGGGCACGCTGGGACGGTTGGTCACCCAATCTGTTGGCGGGGGGGCGGGGTAGAGTGGGACTGGAAAAAAAGGCAGCCAAAGAGATTGATTTTGTTTTTTTTTTTTTATTTTATTATGTTATGTTAGTCACCATACGTTATTTGTTTTTAGTAGAAGTTTTTCTGTATTCTCCTTCACCAGGCCAACTAGCATAATTAAAATGCCAGTTTTGATATCAGCTTGAACTAATTCCTGTCTCTGCCATCTGTGAGTTCCCTGTACCCTGTGGCATCGTGTGCACTGGTCTGAGAAGACAAAACTTTCTCAGATGTCTCCTGTTTGAGTTATTTCATCTCAGACACGAGTCAAAAGGAGTCTCCCGGAAACTTCTGGTCCGTGTAGAATGCCTTGCTGGGTCCCTCCTAATGAGACGCCACAGGGCTCATTTTCTTGACTAATGGCTTTATTTTGGGGCACCACTTATTGTTATTTTAATGAAATTGGAGCATGGCTAAATAATGGTAATAGTGGTGCCTTACGAGCAAGGTCGGGAAACTCCTCTGTGGTGCGTCCCATGCCTCGGACGCCGACTGCCTCCCTGATCTTCCGCATCTCCTTGTCTCCCACCGGGTCGATCCTAAGATACGTGAGTTTTTTCCTCTTGTACCAGCACTTTACTCTCCACATCATGACACTCAAGGAACCTCTGTCAGGTTTTCCTAAAAACCTCTACCACTCAACAAACACACACACACACCCACATAACTGGCTATTTACTTACTGACTCATCTGTCCCAAAGAAAATCCCGTCATGTCGCTTATCTTTTCTGATTACAAAAGATAAGCTCATACAATATTTTTGAATAGAATATTTGCAATTATATATGCGATATAATATTTGGACAAGAGAAAAAGCATGAAACACACAATGTACGACACCCATAATCCTACCAACTCAAAGACTAACAACAGCTGTTAGCATTCTGATACCTGTCTGTCCTCAATCGGGATTTTCTTTGGGGTAAAATAAATATAATGGCTCTTCCCCATCTGCCTAAAATGGCACCAGAATACATGTTCTTGGTTGGGAAAGGAAACTAAGCGCCTGTCACCCCTGTGATCAGCCTGCATTAGGACACGGAATTAATTCTGTTCTTGATTCTGATCATACTACAGAGTCATGGCCCCAGAAAGATAGCAAAGAAAGAATTCCCATTTCCCCCTCATTGGTCCCCTTCTGATCCCTCACCAACAGCAGGAGAAATGTGCTGGGCAGGGAGAGGGGGCAGAAGGAGCTACCTGACTACCTCAGGAGATGGAGCGTTGGAATTTTGAGCAATTATTCATGGGTCCCCGATTGAGGTGGAATGCCCTTGGCATTGCCCAGGATGACCCTTTGTGCTCTTGGTATCCAGACCTGCTCTTTAGTGAGGTGTGGGGGAAAAAATCTATCCTCATGCAGAGGTAACTGGTTAAGAGCTGCTATGAATTCAGCGCCTGGCTTTCCTGCGGAAATTAGAGCATCATTTGGGTGAGCCAGTGGGGAAAAAAAAAAAGCCAAGTGGATGAGAAGGGCAGAGAAAAAGGAGCCCAGATTCAGAGGTTCAGAAGCCTGTGTGTCTCAGTCATAAGCCAGAAGTCTGCTTTTCTCTCTCGCAGTTGTTCATGAAACATGAACACAGGTTTGCCAGCACTTAGGTGTCAAGCATGCTCCTCAGTAGCATGGCTTATGCTAGAGTACAAGCTGTGGTCCCTCCGAGATGGCAATAATAGTACCTGCCCCCTGCACCCCAAGTGTTTCAGGGAATAAAATGAGTGGAGAGTACAGTAGAAAATAATTTACCAGGAATGCCTAAGACCTGCTCTGTTCAACATGAACACTTTCAGAGGTGAGGTATATTAACTTCAAAGGAACACAGCAATTAGGGGAAAAAAGGCATTTTAGCACACTTCTGTTTCGATGCTTTCAAATACATAAACAATCATGAATTATGTTTCATGAGTTAACCACTCCCAACAAATCATTCTTCAACTATTTTAATGTTGGGATATTTTTGGCCAGGAGTGTTCATTAAAACAGATCCTTTTAGAACAGTCCCATTGTTTGGATGCTTCTGGGTTCAGAATCTTAGAAAAATGGTCTATAAACGTAAATCATACTTACAGCTTCCTAGCTCACCACCTCTCTAGATATATTTATGCAGACCAGTCCTTAGTCCACATCTGTTTCACCTGTTTGATTCACCTGAATCACCCTCTGTACTTTTCAAGGCTCACCTCAAAGAGTACCTCTTCCCTGATGCTCCACCAAGATGGGATATTGCCTTCATCTGAACTGTCATAACAGTGGGGCTGTACCATTATCAGGCCCTGCCTTGAATTATAGTTCATTCATATGCATGTCTTATCCCCCTCCTTGAGGACATGAGCTGTCTCTCACTCATCGTTATATACCCAGGAGCAAGTAGTACAGAACCTTGCACAGAACAGGTGCCTGGAATCCCGTAACATACGGAACATGCAGGGAAAGGCCTTAGAAGACATTTGGATAACCTTTTTATTTTTCTGAAGGGGAACCCAAGGCCAAAGAGGGGGAAGTGCTTCACCAGAGTCAACAGCTAGTCCTTGCCAGACTCAGAACTGGAACTTGGGTTCCCTTGACCTGTCACTCCACGAGAGCCCACACAGTGATCATCTGAAGGCTTGGACTGACTCAAAGTATCTTTGAGAAGTGGGAGGTATTCACCTTGTGTCCAAAGGCTCAGTGGGAGGACCCATACTCATCTGAGGGTGGAGGGTGTATTATCAACCACAAGATCAGCTGCCCCGCTGAGGAGTGTCCCCATGTGCCAGGCACTGTGCTAGGCCCATTACACAAGTTGCCTTGTTGTCATTGTCTGCTCAAAATGGCCACCCGATCTCAGAGGACTGACTTGTCTCCCTTTTTCCCTTCTAGGCTAATGGAGGTTGGCAGGATGCTACTACCCCTTCATCAGTGACCTCCCCTACAGAAGGCCCTGGCAGTGTTCACTCTGATACCTCCAACTGATCTCCCAGCAATCGCATCCCGGCTGACCCTGTGCCCCAGTCGGGACAGGGCCAGGAGGGAGGGTTTCTCTCCCAACGCTGAAGCGGTCAGACTGGAGGTCGAAGCAATCAGCAAACACAATAAGAGTCTCCTTCTCTTCTCTTCTTTGGGATGCTATTTCAGCCAATCTGGACACTTCTTTATACTCTCTTCCCTTTTTTTTCTGGGTAGAAGCCACCCTTCCCTGCCTCCAGCTGTCAGCCTGGTGTCCGCCATCTTTCCTGCCCCCTCCCCCTCTGTCCTAGACTCCCTGGGTCCCTGCCCTCAATGACATCACGGAAGGGTATTTTCAACAATTAGAGGAATTTAAAGAGGAAAGAAAATACAAAGAAAATAATAAACGTGTTTGTATGTTTTCATGCTGGTGGTTTGAGGAGCCAAATTTACCTCACTCGGATCCCTCGCTCCCTCTGTTAACAGGCAGCCCTTCTCTTGTTTCTCTTCTTACTCTCACTACCTCTTAGCAGGAATGCGCCACGTTGCCCCACTCATTCCAGGCCCCCTGCCCCCTCTTGCTGTTCCCTCCCTGGGCCGGTTCTGCTTAGGACCCTTCCTCCTCTTCCTTCCCAGCCCCAGCTGTGCCCCGGGGACTGCCGTAGCTGGGCTTCTAAAGGTGCCACGTTTTCCGGTCTCAGGTCCGCTAGGTTGATCCCCAGGCAGGAAGTCGAGCAGCAGGAGAGGACGTAAGCAACAAGAAGGGCAGAATTCTTGGAGGCTTCCTCCTCCTCCTCCTAACAGCTCTTGGTTTCAGAGGCACAGTCTTTGGAGACCACGTCACACGTAGTAAGCAATGTCCTGAACCTACTGCAAAGCCAGATCTGAGTGGGCATGGTGATGAATGAACCACTAAGGAGTGGAAGGTTCTTATCCTGCAACCCTTCAACTAAACCTTCTCACACACACACACACGTGCGCGTGCACACCCAGGCGCATGTCAGCACATGCGCGGCCTCATTCATTTCCTCCCCATCAGTCATGTGCCACCTGCAAAGACCCACATTAGCGACGGTAGCAATTTGCCTCGTGAGCCCAGGAGAGGGAATTAGCAACTCTGAGTGAAGGTCACTGACACAGACACAGTATGTGCCTGGGGCTTCCAGGACCTGCAGCCCCCCAGCATGGCCACACACCAGAACGACATACATGGGACTTGATCATGATGGAGGAGGCCAGGTTGGCCGCCCACGCTGTTCCTGTTGCCACCACGTCTGGAGCGCTCAGGGAGCCACACACAGTACTTACAATGTCTGTAATGGATTTGGTTCTGTTCTGGTTTTTGTTTTTATATGAGGGGCGTTGCATTAATTATCCAAAGTGTTATCATGGCACCACATTCTTGTTCTGGAGGGGCTGGAGAAGGACACGGCTTAGGCAGATTTTGCTAGCTTAATCTGAAGACCTGAGAGTGATGGGGAAAGAGGAGGTGATGTTTTCAGGGAAACTGTCACAGTGACTTTCATTTCCTGGGAATATCCGAGAGGAGAGTACTACTAGAAAGCTATTCTGTAGTGTCACCTGAGCTTACATTCTTCTTAGCCAACTGCACCAGTGATAAAGATGGTGGCTCTGTAACCTGACTATAAGTGGGAGGTGGTCAGATCTCTCGGTGCCTCGTTTTCTTCTTCTGTAAAATGGGGATTATGATGCCTGGCTTACCAAGAGGCTTGTGAGAGACTGAAGGAATTGATTTCATTCCTATCCCATCTGTAAATGGGAAGTCAGAGGAAGTGTCATCCCTGAGATAAATTGGTTTGTGCCATGGAGGGGCAATATACGGTTTTCCTGTTCCAACTTCTGGTTACCATCAGGACCCTGGTGTCATTGCCATGACGACAAAGAGAAGAAGGGCTATTGTTGTTGCTTTTTTGTTGGTTTTGGTCTGTTTGGTTTCACAGACTAGAGATAAGTCTCCACACTAGGAAAATAGGACCCGGTTCTCTTAGTTTGTACTTGAATCCAGTACGTGGCCTTGTAAGTACTTAGCCCCTTGTCACATCTACTCTGCTTGAGAGGCCTGCTGATCCCTTGAGTCCCAATTTTGGATGAAGAGAGAGAAGACCCTGAGGGGTAAGGATGGCCCGCTAACGAGGTCATGGACATTGTGCATGGCGCTACAGCAATGAATAGAAATTGCTCCTGTGTGCGTGTTGGGGAGAGGGGTTACCTAAGAAACTGGAAGGTGTGTGAATTTGAAGGAAAGGCAAAAAGTAAATCTTTGGCAAGATGGAATTATGCCTTGATGACTAAGAGCAGTGGAAAGACTGTGTCTACTGACCTGTGCCCCAGTCAGAACAGAGCTCGGTCGAGGGACTTCCTGGCAGGAGCCATCTTGTGACAACTCCATAGTCCTGGAGCCGGTGGAGAACCTTGTTCAGTGTCAGGGGTCTGCACTACCCACGCAGGAGTACGGCTGGATCTCATGCCTGACTACGCAAAGTACAGAAGAGACCCGGAAGGGTTCTCTTGGCAACAGGAAGAATGATTGCAGATTTGGGTGGAATGATTGCCATTTTAAGTTGTTGAAACAGATCAGAGCAGAGCTACATTTGCAGACAGTTTCTCTCCCCACAGGAGTTTGCACTGATTCTCACCTTGCCCAGCATCTTCCCTGCTCAGACCTCTCTGTTCCACAGTTTCCCACCACCTACCCCCATGCCCACCGTCACGTCCAACATGGCAGCCACCAGATCCCCCGACAGTAAGCAAAGCATGGGAACTCTGGCCGCAGAAGGAAGGGGATGGAAAGAGCGTGCCTCTGGAAATACAGCTCCCTGGGAGTTCATATTAGGTCAATCCTACAGAAACCAAAATGTGCCCCAGGACTCCTGCATTTACTAATGGGAGTGGGAGTGTTCCGTTGTCCCTGGCAGCCAATTTCCCCTGAGTAATACTAGCCCTTGGGATTGCCCACCTTGTAACTCTCCATCTCAACCTCTTTTTCACCCCTAACTCCTCCCCCTGGCGTGGAATTGACACAGTACTTTTGCCAAGTGGCACCTTCCTTACATTTTTTTTTTTTTTAATTTTGCTGTGGTGGTGGTTCTTTATTTGCTGGTTGCCTTCTCTCACATACCTTCCCCCCCTTTTCCTTCTGAGTTTTATTTTTCTGCCCAGAAAAACCTGACTTCGATACCAAAAAAAGATGAAACTACAGAAACTCAAATTTAAAAAAAAAACAAAAAAAATACAAAAAAATACTCAACGATTCTTTCAGCTTTATTAACATTTTCCATTGTTTCTTGCGACTTGTGTCTCGTTCTTTGTAGTATTGATGATGAACATTTGATAATGAATGTTCTTGTATATTCAGATAAAGAAAAAAAAAAAACCAAAAAAGCGGTCTGAATTTAATAGTGTTTATAATAAAAATTTTAAAAATGACCCTCATAGCACGCAAAACAGGATGGGGGGGCTCCCCCTCTTATTTCTGTGACAATACGCATCATTCCTGCGTTCGTTTTTAACACCAAACTACCTACATTAATCATTTCCCCCATTTTTCTTTTATTTTCTTGCATTTGTGAATTAGTTCAAGAATGCTAGAAAAGTGTCGAGTTGTGCACATTCATTTCCTGTTTCACAATGTTTAAAAGTGACAGTAATTCATTTTGTAAACTAAAAAAAAAAAAAAAAGGTTGGGATAGTGAGCATAATAGGTACAACCTAACACGTTATGTTTATTAACTTTGAGACCCAGAAATAAATTCTTTTCTTTCTTTATTCCTGCTCTTTAAAATATAAAAAAAAAAATTATGTTGTGTGTTATTTTTGGTTGTTTTATTGGGGGGGCTTTTTTTTTAATTGTCAGGATTATGATCTTGCTGTTTTTATTCCTTACATATGTATACGAGGTGATGTGAAAAAAATGACATTTGTAGAGTAGGCAGTTTCCTTGTACTTCTACTTCACTCCAGAATTCAGTTGACCTCAAAGACAAAGATGAAGCCCATGCGGATGTCCCATCACTCACCTGCATTTCCGGAGTGTGGGGCAGTCCCTGAGAAAAAACACCATCAGGGACCTGGGTTTTCTCCTTTTGGCCCTTTAAAAGTTCAAGGAATCGGCCCAGGAGATCTTTGATAAGGTAGGGAGACCCTTTTTGCCTTTGTTGACTGTGAATGTCACGACAAAGTGCTTTCTTTTCTTTCTTCTTGATTAATAACAACATTCCAGGAGCCCTCTTACAACTAGCAAGGATTTTTTTTCTTCCAGAAGCATCCCACAGAAGTCCTGGTGTGATGGGCCACGGGCTACCTAGACTAGATCCGGGAGGCCATCCCTGGGGTCAGTCGGCCTGCTGATCCCTTGAGTCCCAATTTTGGATGAAGAGTCGAGAACCTGAGCCTGACTCAGTGCTCTCCTTTTAATGCTGAGAGGTGGAGTTTGATGCCGTGACAGCATACCTCTTAATTACCTTCTGGCTACTGAAAAGCAAATGGTTAAACTGGCTTGATTTGGAATGTTTTTATTAGTCATAGGAGAAAAGAAAGCAGTATTCTCTGGAAGAAACTTATTTTAAACATCTTTCATTCAACAAATGATTAAGTGTCCAGAAAGCCCCTAGAACATAAGCAAGAGAAGTGAAGGCAAAGATGCGGGACCGTGGAATAGTGCGCCGCAGGTGTTCCTGCCCCAGACACCTGCTCGCCTGCTCCTGAGTCGTCAAAATAATGACGAGCTTTTCACATCACCTTTATGGTTTCAACACCCAGCTCAAAGCTTTCTGGACTCTTTTATTTTTTGTAAACTTTTTTTTTTCCTTTTGTTAAAACGAATAAAACATTCAATGTTTTCCCCCTTTTCTCTCTTATTAATTCCTTTTTTTCCAATTATTTTGAAGTGCTTTCCTTCGGTTGTTGGTTTTATTCTCCCGCTCCCCTCCCCTGTTCTTACTCAGAGTATAAACCTGCAAAGTTCTGCTCTGTTTTGGTTTTGAAAGTTTAAGCTTTTCTGCTTCTGTGAGAGCAGGGGCTTCTGTCCCTTTTGATTCCAACTGAACTTTTGTGTTCTCTAATGATGCTAACATGCTGTAGGCTTTACAGTCTCCTAATTTGTACTGGTAATGCATATTCCAAATAAATAGTTTCTTTTGTTGCAAAAAATAGATATATACTTGTATTTTGTGTAAATTTCTTCTCTCACATGCTGGCAACCTTGGCTTCCCCCCAAACTGGGGCTGTGTTAGTGTGGATTATGGTTTAAACTGTGACCCTAATCACTGTAAAGCCTACATACCTGGGCGGGGGGTGGTGGGGAGGGTGGCGAATGACCTCACAAGCCTCCGACCTTACCCATGAAGTCCGAAGAGAGGAAGGGAAGAAGTAGGGGGGACCTTTTATGGGCAATTATTGGCTGCACTGAAGGCAGGCAGAGCACCCCATCTTGTGTGCTTGCCAATGACTGGCTACCACCCACCAGGCACCAGTTAACCAAAAAAAAAAAAAAAATACCAGGGAGATTTTTCCATAATAAATACTAACTTTTTAAGTCACAGCTGTTTGCCCAGTGGTTCCCCTTTGCTTCTCTTTTGTCTTTTGGGATTTGGTCATAAGGAAAATCCTGGTACCGAAGATAATGGTTCAGAGGAAGGACTCTGGGTTATGAATAATACTCCGTTGTAGGCTTTCAGAGGTATGCGAGATGTTACTCCTATAGATCTGCACACCTACCATGTGTTACGTCTATCATCCCATGTGAGCATCTCCCCCCCCCCATTCTTTGCACTCATACTGTGCCCCTGACCTTTGGGTTTATGGTCTGTTATGGTGTTTAGTGTCCCAGCCATGAACACCATCTTCCCACCCATGCACAGGATGGAACTGATCTGGCAATTGACGTGTCACCCCTCCAGGGACATCACGTGGACTGTGTTCTCATTTCCATGCCCTAAGTCTCCAGAGCCCCAGTGAGGCAGGCATGTATTGATGTATTGAATGAACTAATCACTCACCCTCTCATCCCGACTGTGATTCTAATCAATAGAAGATAGATCAAAGGGATGGAGCGTCAATGAGGATCAAATGATCATTGTTATTAGTGGACAAGCTAAGAGCCCAATAGCCTCAGTGGCATAAGGCTCTCTGCTCCTGTTGACTTGGAGAACATCGCCAGCAGCCGAAATGGAGGCCCCGTGGTCCCTCTTCAAGCCTGGATGTTGGAACACACTTGGAGGTGTGTGCATGCCGGGCAGCCTCAGACTATTTCCTTTTCCAGTTGCACGAAAAACTGTGGACCTGATTCTCCCCCCTAGTTTACTACTTGGAGTGATATTAAACTGTTGTAACAAACAGACCAAACACGTGAGATGCCTCACATTCAATACAGTCTATTTCTTACTGAGGCAATAGCCTAAGGCCAGTGTTCCTGGTCGGGGTGCCTCTTCTCAGTGCAGTGATTCCGGGACCCAGCTCCTTCCGCTCTGTGGCTCCTGCATCTAGATGGCAGAAGGGAAAGTAGGAAGAAGGCCCACCGCTTCTCGAAGCTTTTGGCCGAGACCTCCCTTCCACCGTATTCTTAAGTGCAAGGGGTGGAAGAGTGGTCCCTGGCTAGCCAGCCACTTCCTGGCAATAATACCACACCCCAACTTTTTGGACAGTTGGTCATCTGTGTCACAGCTAGTGACCAAATGGATAAGTGAGAGCAAAAGACAAACCCACCTGCTTGTTTCACTGCACTAGGCACACTCCCAGTAAAAACATTTCCAGTCAACCTCCCAGATTTGGCTTTGTTACTCTGCAGTGGGGAAGACAACCTGTTCCCACCTTCGGGAGGTGGCCCCATGGCCGTTGCTGGCTGGAAGGGTCAAGTCTGGTGGCCAGCAGTCACTTTGAAGATTACAGGTCTGAAGCCTTAAAATCACAAAATCTGAAAAGCTCACTGCCCTCTGCCTGCCCCCCACTGGCTTCTGCGTCCTTATCCTCATAGACTTCTGCCACTTGCCCAATTAAAAAAAAAAAAAAAGACATGCAGCAAATGCCAATGTTCTGAGCACCATTTGTTATCCACAAGACAGTTTCTGGAAACATCCAGCATAGGGAGTGCCTCTGGAGCTCAGTGTTAAGAAATGATGCAGTGTGTCCAGGAGGGTGTTTTAGCCTGGATCTCAGAACTGGAGGCCTGGAGCGAGGACTGAGGCCCTGCTCTGGGGGTTTTGCTCTCATGCCTTGCATTAAAGCTACAACAGCATACGAATAAAGACAGCAGAGGGTTTCCTGTGAGATGCAGTCTCTGGCTGCTAGCCTTGGGCAGACCTCCGAGGCCATTCTGGGCAGTGTGGGCATGGGCGAAGAGTTGCTGTAAAGGCTTGTGACAGTGACATTGTCCAGGGCCACGTGCTTTGGAGATCCACCGTCTTCATGTATCCTCCTGGGACCCATGCAAAATATCGCTTAGCTAGAGCTTCTCAATGCCCCTGGATAGGGCAGGGGGGTTCATGCATTAACATCCACGTTACACTGTACCCCAGCCACGATTCACTCTCTCCCACGATATTCAGCCACATTGTCCAGGGTAACTCACCAAAATAGTCGATGAGCACCTCCTGATAGCATAAAAAGCACCAAGTGCTGTGGTACCTTTGAATATAAATCTCCCATTGATATGTATCCAGGGAGAAATTAAAGTTCAACATAAAATCCTCCTCTCTCATAAATTAAAATTCAAATGCTAGTCTACAGCTCTGCCTTCCTGGACTTCCTCTGTGTCCACTGTCAGCCAGAAGTAGAGTGGAGACCTTCCTTCCTTCTATAGCAGCGACGGTCCATAGGAACGGCCGTTACTGTTTGGGTCCCTCCAAGGTGCACTTAATCCAACCTTGCCTCCCTCCAGGACCCCGCTTTTTCTAAAAGTTCACTTTCGGAGGCATAGGAACCATAGCTCATCAGCAGCCTGCCCCACAGAATTTATAATCCACAAGCAAAGCCCAGGCTTCTAGTCCAAATCGAGTCCCCAGAACCCAGATCATAGTATTACGTGGCGATCACTAATGAATGGCCACACCAGAGACGTGATCGTTCAGGGAGGATGCAGAAGACAGCAAACACATGAAAGAGCGGGAAGAAAATCTCTAGTTCAGTCCTTACGATGCCAGTTGATTGGTAGTATCTGTAGTGCTGAGAAAAGCCACCACCAAGAGGTTAATCTTGCACGCTGCTCCCTGTGTCCTGGGGGAAAACAATCCAATCTCTGCATTCTGCCTCCTCTCTCAGAGAATGACCTTTGAAATATTCATGTCTTTGTGAAAAATTCAGAAATGTAAAACGGGTGCCCTCCTGTCCACAGGCTTACTCGGGGCTCCCTTCTTCCCCGTGGCATTCATAGACCTATTAAAGATGTATCTCCATTTCCACTTTCTGTTATGCCCTGTGTTCCTAATCCCAGATATGTGGATCCTTGTGCCACTGTGACTTCTGCTCTTCCTTCTCTGGACGTTCTCCAGCTCAGGATGCCGTCTGAGCTCTTCCTTTGTCTCAGCTGAGCCAGAGTCCAGCTGCCAAACACAGGCTGAGGTCTGCCCCATCACTGCTCCCCACTAACCTTGCCTGTCTGTCCTGAGATCTCTTTTGAGGCTTGCCCTAATGTTTCTCTCCTATTTCCCCCAAATCCCTTTAAAGTGGAGCCAGTAAAGTTAAAATTGTCTGCCCTGCCTTTTGCCCAGTGACGTCCCTTCCCTGTCTTATGGAGGGCTCCATAAATGTCTGTTCAGCCCAAACATTCGTTTTCTTCCCATTACTTTTCTAAATTCTATTTTGAAAAGTCTTTCAGAAATTCTGGGTCTGTCCAAGGCTTCCATTGTTCAGATGGATGCTGCTCCGCTTTCATTCCTTGGGTTGAGTCCCTACGGAAGGTGTCTTGCCATCACCCACATTCAGCCACTGTTAGTTCCTGACAGCCTCCTCTGCTATGGTGCGATCCCCCTACCCCCGCCCCCAGCCCTCCCTTAGAGCGCTCTCTCTGGGCCCACCCTCAGAGCACAGGACCTGTCAGAGCCCCTACACACAGTAGCTGCAATGCTGAAATTCGCTAATTGTTTTTTTTTTTTTTAAAGATTTTATTTATTTATTTGACAGAGAGAGACACAGTGAGAGAGGGAACACAAGCAGGGGGAGTGGGAGAGGAAGAAGCAAGCTCCCCGCAGAGCAGGGAGCCCAATGCGGGACTCGATCCCAGGACCCTGGGATCATGACCTGAGCTGAAGGCAGTCGCTTAATTGGCTGAGCCACCCAGGCGCCCCGCTAATTGTTTTTGAAGCATTTAACAACGATCTTCTTGATTTTCCCTTTCAGATGCATCCACATTTTCTTTTATCATCTAGTGAGACCTTTAAAGTTATCCACAGGGACATCTCAGATTGCTTCCAGTACCGGTTCCCCATGTGCTGCTCTCAAAGGGTCCTTCCTGGAACCTTTGGTGTGAGGAATACATACAGTGTGCTCACTGAGATCTTAAAAGTCCAGCTATGTAGACTCAAATCCTAGCTCTGCAACTGTCAGATTCATTCTGAAGCTACGTAAGAGAATTTTTCTCACACCGACCAATTCTCCAACATTCCAACACCAGCTAGGTGTCCTACAATTCAATTCTGACACTAACTACCCAGGGTGTCAGACTCCACAGGTGTGAAGGCTCAAGCCTGCCCTCAGTTCGGACGCCAGGTGCAGGTAACCGGTCACCCATGCTTCTGACTGACCAGTCATAAGTTGAAATTTTCCACAATCCCCATCTCTGGTTTGATAATTTGCCAGAACAACACACGGAATTCAGGAAGCCACTTTATACTTACTGGTTTATTATAAAAGGTACAAATGAACATCCAGATGAAGAGACACATGGGATGAAGGCTAGAAGTGTCCTGAGTGCCGATCCTCTGTCCCTATGGAGTTGGAGTGTGCCATCTTCCCAGCACGTGGATGCATTGGCCAACTCGGAAACTCCCCAAACCCTGTGGTTTGGAGGTCCTCGGGGTGGTTTTAGTACATGGGATGATTGGTTAAATCATCAACCATTGATGATTAACTCAATCTCCAGCCCACTGCCCTCCCTGGAGGCTGGGATGTGGGGCTGAAAGGTTCGAGTTTGTAATCAAGGCTTGGTCTTTTCCTGGATCAGCCTCCATCCTGAAGATTTCTGGGGGCCCACAAACAAAAGATGCTCCATCACCTTTATCACTCAGGAATTTCCAAAGGTTTTAGGAGCTCCGTGCCAGGATCCAAGGACAAAGAACAAATACATTTCCCATTACACTACAACTACTTACCAGCTATGTGACCTTGGAGAACTGCTTAACCTCTCTATGCTTCAGTTTCCTCGTCTATAAAATGGAGATAATTAATACCTTTCTCACAGGGTCATCAGGAGGATTAAATGAGTTACTACTTAGAACAATGCCTGGCTAGCACTGACTAGTGCTACAAATGTGTTTATTAGCCGTATTATTTATTGTCCTCACATATCCTTCTGGGTGCATCTCCTTCTCTGAACTCATAACAGGATGTCCTCTTTTTCCCCTTGTTCCACTGTCAAGAACTGTTAGCTATGTAGATTTTCGTTTCCTTCTTTTCTTTCTTTTTGATACCCGTCTACCTGGGATGCTAAGATCGTACACTTCCCGAGGAAATTGCTCAGTCATTTCTCCATCACTTCTCCACTGTTGCTACCTGAAGAGACATTAGGATTCTTGAAAGCCGTCACAAAGCTGAGGCTTAGAAGCAGATAAGCTGAGTTGATCTTGGACAGATCTGTGAAGTCACTGAAGTCTGCCTTTATACGGCCACATACTTTCTTTAAATTCCTGTTCTCTCCTCGAGCTCCTTTTCTAGGCTTCTCACCACCAAGGCCGTTTCAGCTTAGGAGGAAAGGATGTGACGTGTCTCTAATGTCTTACTTGAATGGCTCCAACACGGTGTGACCCTCTCTGTCAGTCTTCTAGCCCCATCTAACTTACGTTGAAGGTTGGGGGTTTCCAGCTACTTCTTAATCAATACCCAGAGCAGGTGCTGAATGGGAATCAGGAAACGTACCATAAGACGACCACGGTTTACACCGCTATTGGTGTATGTGGAAGTTGCTAAGAGAGTAGATTTTAAAAGTTCTCATCACAAAGAAAAAATCATTTCTCTCTCTCTCTCTCTCTTTCTCTCTCTCCCTCTCCCTCTTTGGTATCTATGAGATGATGGGTGTTAACGAAATGTATCATGAAAATCATTTCACAATATATGTAAGCCAAGTCATTACGCTGCACACCATAAAACGACACGGGGCCATATATCAATTGTATCTCAATAAAACTGAAAAAAAAGAACGATGCATTTCTATGAATGGCCCAAGAGATGCCAAGTTGCGGTACAAAAGCAGGCCGCTGGGCAACTCTCAGAGAAGGGAGCAGACCTCCCAGGTCTCACCTCAAACTGAAGACAAAGGCCCATCTGTGCAGGCCTGGCCCGAATCAGCCTCCAGGCATGTCCAGAGGACAGACCAGTGAGGAGAGAGCCCTGGAAGGCCATGATTTCCTGCGTGTCCACATAGCCTGGAAGCTCAGATTGGGCCTTCTGCACCTGGTTCCAGAGAACAAAAGACCAGGGCTCATGAATCCCATTAACCCTTTGTCTCCTGCACCCAAGTTTATCCTGGTCAAGTCACTGCCTCTTGAGCTTCAGTGACAGAAACTCAGTTCTCCCACTGCTGGGTCCGCAGTCCTGCCTCTGCACACATGACCACTTTATTCAGCACGATTTCATCCCTGGGACTTGCCGTGCATGGCCAATACCTCCTTTCTGCCAACAGCAGAACCCCTGCTGGGGATTCCGCAAGTCCCCTGGGCTCCTCTCCCAGGGCTTACTGCTTGGGGCATTGCAGACACTTGCCAGCTCGTGAACATCCTTGTGTTTCTTCAGCGAGCGAGCATGCCCTGACCACCTCCTATGTGCTGGGGCGCTGCTCTGTCCTTCACGAGGATCTCGACCCCTGGTGGGACTATACTGGGAAGACTTTTTCAATAAGACAAATGATTAAACAAAAAACAACCCAAATCTCCAGGCCCTTGTTGATGAATATGCCCTGTGTTCATCAATTTATAAGCTTGGGCAAGAATTTAAAATTATGATGTCCGGTAACAAAGCCCTAACCCAGGGGGAAATGGAATTAGGCTGGGCTTATGGGAACAGATATGGATTAAAATGAAAACATGCTTGCAATTGGACCACTTCAAGCAACTAATCCCATCAAGGGGAAGAACAATAGGCAGCTCAAGAAGCTGGGGAGGAACCATATGAACCAATTATTTTAAATCATCTAGCTTCCAGGAGAGGCGCAAAGATGCTAGGCAGGAATCCCTAACACCCAGAAGCAATGATGATGTTGATTTAAAGCCTTCCCAAGCCCGGAATGTAGTTATTCTCCCTTCCTCCAGTCGTACAGGAATTCAAGTCCATTCAATTCAACCAATACTTCTTGGCAGCCGAGTGCTGGGAATACGCCAGTGAACAAGATCACTAAGATCACTTAGCAATGGCTTTCTTAAAAAAAATATGTATGTGAAGTTAGGTTGCTTCGTAGAGGTAAAGAAACAACGTTAGAATGATGGAAAAGAAATATTCTGACTTCGGAGGGCCTTCCCTGATCTCTCTTCCTTTTTCCTACAAGTTCATAAAAGAACGGTTGGCTCTTGCCCACGGTCGTCTAACAGCACTCCCAGAATTCCAAGCTTATTCCCTTCTTTCAGCCTTGTTGCAAACTTCGCTCCTGATGTTGTGACGTCAGCTGCCGTGGATGATGGCCCCGGCCGCAGTCACAGACCCACTCACACACTCGTTCTTTGAGCAGGTGTCCATCTTCTTCTCTGAAGCCTTTCTGCTTCCTGGACTCCTCTGTTCCTCCAAACCCCTCCCGTGAATCCTTGGCCCGGCCTTGAATTGTTACTAAATATCTTCTCTCTGGGTGAGAACTTTGGGGGGGATCTCACACAGAGAGGGAGGCACCCTGTCCTACAGCCAGCAGGGGCTCAGACCCTGAGGAGCAGAAGGGAGGGAGGGAGGAAAGACGGAAGGAAAAGGGGTGGAGAGAGGAAACGAGGAAGGACAGAGGAAAGTAAAGGGAAGAGAGAAGAGGTAGGAGGAGGTAGAGGGGATGGAGAAGGGAGAGAATGGGAGGAGGGAAAAGGAGAAGGAAGACAGAAGGAGGGAGAGGACCAAGCAGAAATATAAAGAGCAGTGGGCGGGGTGGGTGGGGGGAGCCATTCCGCTAAGACATGAAAGGCATGTCCTATCCTTCCCCCCGCCCCAAAGTGACATCTCTGGCATTTGGGAAGGAAGAAGTCAAAACAGGCAGGCGGCTGCAAAGAGAAACAAAGTCTCAAAGAAAGGATGGAGCAGGTGGGAAGACAAACTTGCAATGACCTCACACTTTTGTTTCAGTGAGCTCTGCAGGCCTCACTTGTGAATGTCATGTCTGTGACTTTAATATTTAAAGAATCCTAATTATTTTTAAGCTCTAACAGGCCTGGCGTTGGCTTGGACACATACTTCTTTGCAGCCACCCATTCATGTATTCTTTCATTCACCAAGTCCTGGACAGACACTCGCCCTGCTGTGCCAGGGTCTGGTCTAGGAACGGGACCCAACGTTGACCGAAACCCCTATGGTCAGGGTGCTTAGGTCCCCGTGGGAGGGGTGAGAGACAGTAAACAGAGTAAGTGAGCAAGGTGGTGATTGTGCTGGGGGAAAGGAAGAAAGGACCGAAGTGCTCTTGTGAGTCCAGACAGGGTGGCCTGGAGGACTGTCTGCAGGAGGGGAGGGAGCAGACCGTTAGAGTATCTGAGAAGGCTGTTCCAGGCAGGGGAACAGCGCTTGCAAAGGCCCTGAGGCAGGAGCACACCCACCAAGTTTGAGGAATTGCAAGGAGCCCAAGGTGGCTGAGTCGGAGAGAGAGTGAGGGCAAGACTACGAGGAGTTGTGGTCTGAAAATTACGGGGGAAGGAGGGCAGAACAGAGAGTCTCCTGTGGAGCCTGCTGGGGACTTTGGCTATTCCTGTGAGTGAGCCTGGAGACGTCAGAGGCTATGGGGCAGGGGACGGCGCTGTGTGGCATAGCATGAATGTCGCTGTGTGATGCTCACTGGCAGCAGAGATGGGGATGGGCCGCGGTTTGAACACAGGGAGGCCAGTCAGAAGACGGTGGCAGTATTGGGGCCAAGAGGTGGCAGTGGCTTGGACCTACTGAAAACCCCGGTATAAGGAAAGCATATTTGTCTTCCCTGGGACTTGACTCTGTCCACACACTTTCTTCTGCCTGGAACGACTTTCTCGCTGCCACACACTTTCCCATACTTCAAGCCCTGGCGCCCATGTCACCCATTTCCCCGGAGTCCCCATAGAGGATGACCGCCCACAGCACTCTGTGTATGCCGCTCCCGGAGCCCCGAGCCTATCCTGTTGCAAGCTTTCGTTTACCTCTGCCTCCTTCTAAACTGAAAACACCTCAATGTTAGTCAGTCGACAAACATTTATACTCAGTGGGAATAAAAAGGCAAATCAGACATTATCCCAATCGCAATCTAGTATGGAAAAACAGCTACTCCCACATGAACCACACAGTTTGGTTCATGTCGCCAAGTGAAGAGGTGAGCAAACTGACTGGAAGCCAAACCACCATGCTCTGCGATGTGGTGTCCTTATGCAGTGCCGTTTAGGGAGTCACAAGGCAGGTTCTCACGGGCTGCCCCCACACTTCCCTGGCTGTCTCCCCGGGGCTCCGTCCCGCCAGGATAGCTGCCCGCAGATGCCACAGTGCCGAGAGCAGGGTCCTGTCAGAGGGAGAGAAGGAGAGCCCATGGACGATTCCAGAAGGGGGCACTGCAAGATGATTAGAAGTAGCTGTGAATGTATTTATTTTTTTTTCATAGTACTGGTTGTTGATGCAAAGCTGTCCCCCTGGAGTCTCTTGGTGACATTTGTTACTTGACTTCTCAGTCCTTAAACAGAAATTCTGTCCTTTTCACTGAATTGCTCCTTCTTTGCTAATGTTCTGTCTCCCCCAAGTCCCAGGCAGAGCATTTGACATTTGTTATTGGTACAAGAGCGTCATTTGCTGAGTGTGAACAACAACAACAAAATTTTCCCCATAGCGGGGAAATGAATGATTACCTCAGATCTCCTCCCCCTTTTTCTCTTCCCTTCAGACACAAGAGCGGTCCACAGCCATGCGGGGCCCCGGGGGGGGCTGCCCTCATCAGTTTCACACACCAGTTCCATGGGCTCCTGTTGCAGTACTGACTGTAGACGTTTCCAGGGAGAGCAAAGGGTGACGGGGCAGGGACTAATAGGGTGGGGTGGGGGCTTCAGTGATGTCCCTTTCACGGAGGGTGACGCCATCCTGAAGGCTGGTGCTGCCCCTCCCATCAACAGAAGTTTCCTGAGAGCCTACCATGTGCCAGGCGTTGTTCTTCGTGCTGGGGGCGACGAGCAAAAGTGAAAATACCTGGTCGCTCCTCTCGGTGCTGACAGGCTAGTGGGGGTGTCCAACACTGATCCATGACTCACACGGATGGCCTAATCGGCAGCTGGCTATGTTCTATGAATAAAAGACTTGTGATCCTGTGAGAGTCTACACCAAAGAAAACTGAACTGGCCAAGGGGGTCAACCATGCCTTCTTGAGGAATTACCTCTCAAGCTGCAATCTGAAAGATCAGTTGAATATATAATGATGGGTGAGGAGAGAGTTCTAGGCAGGAGAAAGTAGGTACAAAGGTTGCTTCAGAGCAGGGAAGCCGGCAGGTACCATACCTGAACGCAGGCTAGAGAGAGCAAGGAGAGGTCCACCAGGGAGGACCCCGTGGGACCTGGGTGTCGCATTCATCCCACTCCTTGTCCCTACTCCAGAGTGCCCACAAAGCAGCCTCTCAATGAGGAATGTAGGCTCTGATAGAGGAAGAGTTTCTTCACTGGCCTTTCCAACATTTACCTATTGAGTAGCAACTCTGTGCCGAAATGTAGGGGTAAGAAGATAAATAATTTCCATTCTCGTCCCTCCTGAGATCACAGTCCGGTAAGACACAGAAGTAGACACAGGACCCTACATTACGGTAGGATCTGTGGTATTATCAAATTATGTTTAACTGCCTTAGGGTAGAGTTGGCCCGAGGGTGGTGAGTCGTGGACAGTGGGAAATACTTGTAAGAGGAGGAAAGATGTGGGTCACTGTGGTTGACATGAGGAGGCTTGGCACCACTCCTGGTCCATCATGAGCACCAGGACCTGCCAGGTTCCCCGTTCTCTCTCCTCTCCCGGGCCCCAGCCCTTCAGCCTCCAGTGCCATTGGGTGTAAATCTTTCTGGGAGAGTTGTTTCTCCTTGTGGTCATACAGTACCAGGCTCCTAAACCTGCCTGCGGGGTGAATTACGAGCTGGTCTCTGGAGCCCCAGCCTCTGTTGCCCGCAGAATGAATTGTGGTACTCCAGGCTGCTGGGCTCTTTATTTATTTATTTGTTTGCTTTAGCATATTTTAATCTGATCATTAAATTGCAATCTGCCACCCATCCCCAATCCCGACCGTCTTCAGATGGAACAGATTTTTCATAGGTAATGATACCTATAAACTTCGGGATGGCAGCCACTGGAGCAAAGTGGGGGAGGGGAGGCGGATGGGGGGGAAACACATGGCCCCTGGCTTGGCCTTGGTCGTGCCGCTATTGACCTGGGCTCAGCCTGACCTATCCCGGCAGCAGCTGGAGTGGCCCCGTTCTTCTGGACAGCACCTGGGGCCTTTCCTAGCCGAAGAACCATGTGCTGAGAAGGCAGACGTGAGCCTCCGCACCTCGTCCTTGCATGCATAAGATCATCCCTGCTCCATACTGTGCCAGGCAATAAAGGTGTCACCTAACCCACCTTTACGGTGTTGCATGGGGAGGGATCTGCATTGATAAATCAAAGGCACAGAGGATGCCATATGGTGCCATGGAACGCACGTCCCCGAGGTCATCTGTCTGATCTAGGGCCGCTCTACCCTGGACGGACTGCCATCTGACAGCAGGCCATGACCCTGGGGAGAGTGACAGTCATCATGGTTATAACGTTGGCACCGCCAGTTTGTCTAGCATTTTATATGCTGTGCTGACACATTCCTTTGGGGCCTCCCGACAGTCCCGTGAGGGCGACAGGACAGGTGTCATGGGTCCCATCTCAAAACTGAGATGCGGGGCGGTGGAGTGAGTTGCCAGGGTAGCGCTGGCTCATAGGAGTCTCCCTTCCAGTATTTACTGCGTGAATGAATGGCTTCCTACTTCCCCAAAGCCACCTCAAAGGCACGTCTCCAGATGCTTCTAGAACCATGTCCAGAAAAAGGGTCAGGGCTAGATCCTAGGAGCCTGCAGTTCCCACGTGAAATCAGCTGGGGAGGAAATCACCACCATCCCCCACCCACAACTAGTTCTCATGCGCGCCAGGGTGCTCAACACTGGAGAAGGCGCTTTGAAGGCGCCAAGGCCGAGCAGGCAAGAAAAGACCCGTCTCCACCTTGCTGTGGGTATGCTGGACTAGGCAGGGTTCTAAGGGTTCTGCACATAGTCCCTTCCTCAGTTTTCTCAACAAGCAGGCGCAGGTGCTCATGTCCATGTGACCAAGTGGCTAAAGTGAAGCTCAGAGAGGTTGAGCAACTTTCCCAAGGGTCCCAACCTGCTAAGTGAAGATGCCAGGTTGAACTTTGGTGGCATCTGAGCCATCGACCACACGGCCACACCACCTCTTTCTTTTTCTTCCAGAACATAGTCTTGAAACTGCTCTCCTTGTCTATCATCTTGTCTCATTTCCGGAGTTCAGGTGCAGATGGGATGAAAGAGGCAGTCCTGGGTGGGTGTGGGATGGGGAGCTCAGGAGGGGATGGAGGGAAAAGAGAGCAGATGTCTTTGCTTCACTGGACAACTTGGACCTTTTAAACAGACTATCAAGCATGGCAAGTCCCTGAGCTTTCTGGAAGTGCCCTCGAGGCACAAAACTTCCTCAGCTTTTCAGGACAAAGAGGAGTCCAATCCAGAGACCAAACTCAGGACTTCGAGCTTCTAGTCCAAATACCAGCCACCAGATTTTGCCCCTTAAAAACCCATATTTTTTCATCAAGATTTTAAAATGTATAAATACCGGATAGATATTTCTATTCATTATTCCATAACTAGCTTGACAACTGGTTTAAGATCAAACTGCATCTCAGTGAAGAAGGTGAATTTGTATAACTCATGGTAAAGTGGATTGTCTAATCACATTCCTACTATGTCTCACACCTCCTGGTGGGCAACCCCCTAGGGAAGAGGCTGTTCTAGCTCCTTCTATCACACAGCCTGTTATCCATGATTTCTCCATATCATCCAGCCGTGGAGTCTCAGAGAGCACAGGAAGGGTCATCAGATGCCAGAACATTCTGTGACAATGCAGGGCAGCATCAGACAAGCTGTGGCCCAAAGCTTTTGTGCCAGGAAGTCATCTTCGAGTGACCTTCACTACTGATAGTCTTACCTAGATTATGAGCTATCCAGAGATCTAACCCTGATCCTGACCTTACAGCCATAGACCTTCCCTTACTCTAACAAGAACCATGCACACTCACCCTCACCTGGCTCCAGTCGTGACCCTCAGAATAACTTTAACCATAACTGGATGCTAATTCAGTCGATAGCTGGTAGATCATGCATTGAGTATTTTAATATCTGTGCCCTGAAAGGTCACAAATTAAGCAAGATGACTATGCTTTGAAGAATTGTTCCAAGGCCACACGTCTAAGAAATTAATCTAATTTGAAAATAAATAGGGACAACTGGTGGGTGGCTCAGTCAGTTAAGCGTCTGCCTTCGGCTCATGTCATGATCCCAGGGTCCTGGGATGGAGCCCCGCATTGGGCTCCTTGCTCAGCAGGGAGCCTGCTTCTCCCTCTGCCTGCCGTTCCCCCTGCTTGTGCTCTCTCTCTCTCTCTCTGACAAATAAATAAAATCTTAAAAAAATAATTAAATAAATAAATTGCATGACATCTGAGATTCAAAAGGGGCCTCGGAAATCCCATGGCCTATTTCTTCTCTTTTCCACCCAGACACAACCCTGTGCCATCCAGTTTGTGGGGTCTGTCCTCTGAAATAGTGGCTGCTGATGGTTTTCAACAAGAGAGAAACTTTTATTGAACACCGGGGTTTCTGAGAACTCCTCTAGGGTGACCGCATTAAAGAGAAGGAGAACAGCATTCAGGGAACAGTGGAGATTTGGAAATTTAGGAGACCACGTGGCACAGAGAGCCCCCTGTTTAAAACCTTTGTCCTGCTGCTTAGGAGCTGGGAGATCTTGAGCAAGTTCTTCAACCTCTCTGAGCCTTCTGAGCCTTTTGCTTCATTGTACAGCAGGGATCTCAGGGTCGCCGGGATTAACGAGACCCTCTATGCAGAGGGCACAGCACACACATGACACGTAGCACGTGCTCCATCCATCCCACTGCCCTTGAGCCTTTGTGGTGCACGGGATCTGACGTCACACCCAGGACAGGCTACAAAATTGGGCCATGCAGATTCTATCTCGGAGACCATGCAGGAAAAAAAAAATGCCCTGTTGGGGACAAAATGGGCCAGCGGTGGCCCCGGAGCAGGCTTACCAAATGGGTGACGTGGAGTGTCCCATCTTGAATGTGGCCTGAAAGCTTCCCCTCTCCCTGTCCCACCTCACCTTGCCCATTAGCTCTGAGCATGCGGAAAGCATTTTGCAGAAAGAATAATAAGCAAACCCAGGATCAGCCAGATACCTGGAAGGAAGAAAAGGGGGGAGGAGCCAGGCTCGGTTTCAGTCACTGCTCACCAACTGCTCCGTATCCCCCGTGGAGTTCTTGTCAATGATTATTCAATCTCAGGCCTGACCTTTCTATTCTAAATAACACTGCAATATCAGCGCGGCCCAGCCCGCAGCTTTTGCAAGAAATTAACTGTATCTGGCTCTCACAGGAGACCCCAGAAATCCCCTCAGTAACTAAGCCCAGGCTGGTTTACAGAAAAAAAAGACCCAGCATTAGCTTCTTCTCGTACACTCCTCCTAATGCCCGTCTAAATATCACAGAGCCCCCAGCTGTTTAATTCTAATAAGTACTCATCTATTCTCAAAACAGACAAATGTTAGGTCTCAGGTGGGCCCCCAGCATTTGTGTTGGAGGAAGAGAATCTGGAGAAAGAAAGGAGAGAGGAAGCTTGCAGCCAGCTTCAGATTGCTAAGCCTGTCCCACAGATGCTTAAGAAGGCGGCTGATGGTGTCCTGGTTTCCAGTTCAGCCAGAACCAGAGCGGACTTGTGAGGGAGGCCATGTTCACAGCTAGGGAACAGTCTGCACCGAGGGGTCCTTCCTTCCCTCGGTGGAGCCTCAGGTTCCAGAAGGGCTTGAGACCAAGCTGATCTGCATCACCGGGTGGAAGGCTGGGAGGGCCAGTGATTAAGGATTCAGGTTAAGGGTTCATGGTTAAGGGTTCAGGCTTTTCCTGCTCTGAGCAGGTGCTTGGACCTGAGTCCCAGTGGTTACCCCGCAGGCAAGAACCCCACCTTCGAGAGCGAAAAGCCTTGTGCTCTGAAACCTAGCTGATTTGCAAACAAGGTGGGAGAGGGGTGGGTGGAGCCAAAGGAAGAACCCTATGACATTTTGACTTTATGTTTGGAAATGGCTGGAATTAGGTCACTGAGTATGAATTCTGTCCTGGGTTTCCTTGGCCCTTAACGAATCCACAGTGGCTGGGAGTCAATGATGTGGGCTCACATCAGAGGCCCTGGGATTCTGTGGGCCTGGAATGCCTCCTCCCCCAGGGATGTCCAGTCAGGAGCAGGTGTGGATCATGACTCAGAGGCTTGAGTCCATCTAAGAGCTGGTTATGACCTTGAGACTGAGAGGGGAAGGCGCTGCTGGCGCGGGGAGCTCCTGACCGTGATCGTTCTGGCTCTGCATCCCACGCCCTCTCCTAGGACCTCGGGTCTCCTAGTGCCGTTGGGGCATGAGAAGGGTCCTCCTGGCCACTGGCTAATCGGCCTCTGGCCGTTTGAATGTTGGCTTTCTTTGTTTTTATAAAGATTTTATTTATTTATTTGAGCGATATAAAGAAAGAAAGAAAAAAAGAAAGAAAGAAAGCGAGCATGAGCAGAGGGACAAGCAGACTCCTGGCTGAGCAGGGAGCCCGAAGCAGGGCTCGATCCCAGGACCCTGGGATCATGACCTGAGCTGAAGGCAGATGCTTCACCAACTGAGCCACCCACGCGCCCCCTAACCCCAAACAGCCCCAGACACTCTATATGTTTGTGGAGGTTTAGTTAGATGCTATATGACAGTTGGCAGGGTGGTCCACTGAAAAACCCGAAGACCACAATTCTAAATCCATTGTTAAAACCCCATGAGATCCATCTGCCTCCTTCTGTCCTGCTTGTCAGGAAGGCTGGACAGCTCCTACAGACAGGGGAAGGCAAGCTAACTTCCCCAGTTTGGCTCTCTGTGGCTCTGGCAGGTTTCTCGGAAAAACTAGAGAACTAGAATATGGCTACTATCCAGCCCCTGGCTTTCGTGTCCCTGAGAGTCACCTGAATGAAACTCCTGAGCTCTCGCTTCTTTTTTTTTTGTCCTGGTGAGCACTGCCATCACTTAGTTTATGAGAATTCACTAGACACCTTCCATGTACCAGGCCTTGTGTTAAGTCCTGGAGATCGATAATGAACAAAGCCAACCAAAACCCTCCACCTTGTGAGCACACATTCTAATAAAGGAGAGAGGCCTACACGAAATAAATAAGGAACATATTGAGAATGTTAGCGGTCAAGGCTAAAACAAAAGGCTAGCAGAGGAGGAAGAGAGTGAATGTTTGTCTGGGGCAGGCTGGAGGAACATGTGATCTTTGCTGGGATGGCCACGGAAGGCCTCTGTAAGAAGGTGACCTGTGAACAAGACTGAGAAAAGGTGAGGCAGCAAGCCATGTGGATACGTGGGACACAAGCAAAGTAGGCAGTGACAGCATGTTCAAAGGTCCTGAGGCAGAAGCATGCCTGGTGCTTCAAGGAACAGCACAGAGGCCAGCATGCCTGGAGGGGAGGGACAAGAGGACAGCGGTGGGTGGAGGAACTAAGGGGCCCGGAGGCCATTGCCGGGACCATAGCTTCTATTTGGGCAGACAGGAAGAAGCTCTGGAGGGTTTAGTTAGAGGAGCACATATCTGGAACTCAGGTGATCTGGGGTCCAAGTCTCAGTTTTGCTCCTAGCAAGCTCTATTGCCAAGTAACTTAAATAATTCTCACCTGAAAATTACTTCCGTCAACCTTCATCACCTGTAAAATGAGGAGTTTATACTTTTGAATTCTACTATTTTTCTCCAGCTCTAACGTTCTGTGATTCTAGTTAAATTTAAAAGTAAATCAGGGGAACTCTTTGTTAGCATTGCAAGGGCCCATCTCCAGGGCCTTCCTTGGTCAGCGTTCCTCTGGAAGGTCACAATGAGAGACCGGAAGGACGTTGCTCCCTATTTCCTATTTAGTTCAGGTGCAGGGACTGATCAGAGGTATAGAAGATTGATCTACCTCTCTGTGGGGGTCTTAAATCCCACCTCCAACCTCCTTTCCCAAATGCTTATCAACCAGATCAAGTTGATTATCTTCAACACTCTGGTTTTATAATTATTATTATCATTATTCCATCCGATTTACTTGAGCCCCTCTGACGTGCTCTGCCCTAGGAAAAGCTCAGTGGAAGACAAAGAAGAAGGACAGAAGACAGGTTCTCCCTCCCTGGAGAGCTGATGATCTTGTCAGGCAAGAACTTGTCTAGTCTAAAACAAGACAAAATGTACTCAGAGGACCAGCTGAATAGCAGTACAAAGTGGTGAACAGTCGGTGCCTAAGGAGAGGGACACAGTGGGAGCTACAGGGGTTCAGAGAACAGAGTGCTCTCAGGAGGCAGAGGGCCTGGGGAGACCTCTGAAGGAGGCAGGGTGACAGCCAGGCCTTCGAAGCCAGGTAAGATTTTGATGGGTGGATATTATTGCCTCCAATTTATTGGCCCAATAAAGCAGGCATTACGTAGTAGGTAAATAAAGGTAAAGCAGGTTGGCAGTTTAATGTGCGCTCACAGGCACCGAGAGTTTTGGGTTTTCATGAGCTGACCAAGAACGTATTCCTACAGGTTTCATGGCCTCTCATCTTAGGACATCCTAGAGGGCCTGCCGCATCATACACAGATGGGATGGATCGTGGTGGGAAGGTCAGGTTTGCAGATAGATAGGAGATTCCTTGGGCCTCTCAGGGGCTACCAGGACGTCTGCTGTTTTGCCACATCCAGCCCCTGGTGTCCCTGGCGAGTCTGTGAGCATAACTTCTACTGACAGAGTGGCGAAGGAGGCCAGTGGGCCTTTTGCTACGGCCTGTTCCAGAATCCCCGAATCTCAGGGTTGGAAGGAAGCTCCTCGCAAGCAGAATAAACCACTCTCTCCTTGCTGCTCTACTGGATACCATCCCCAACAGCACGGATGAGGGAATTTTTATACTTGTGTGTTGGAAAGAACACACCAGACTTGAAGTTTGCCTTTACAAGGACGGAGACAACAGCCTCCTTGTCTCTGTCCTCCATACTTAGCCTAGGAACATACACTAGCTGTTCCATGAATATTGAATGCAAGTGATACACCAGCTCAGTGCATCTGAATAGTTTGGGGAGTTTCAGGTTCCATAAAGGATCTGAAGAAGGCCACGAAGCCTCTCCCTAGAGAAGAATGCCCGTCGGCACATACTTACAGGATTGTGCAAATGGTTTCTGGGGCACAGGGGCTGTGCGTGGAGCTCTGCTCTAGGGGCATCCTTCAGGGACGATCCTGCTGCCTCAGCCGGGACATTCCTGGAGATTGGCCTCCACTCCCTTCCCACGTGGGGACAGTGTTAATGGTCAGATGTATCATTGTTATGTATTGCCTACCAGCCTCCCCTACCAATTCCACCCTTGTCCTAGCCCCCGGCTGAGCACCTTCAAGCAGGGAAGGAGCCGGGAATCGGTGTCCCAAGGGCCCTAATTCATCATCTGGCCTGTGACTGCTTTGCCGTTTGTGGACCCTCGTCCTGAGCCTCCTGGTCTTCCTTTGCCTCCGGTGCTCTTCGCTCTGATGGAGTTTAGGCCCCCTCACTATCCCGATTCTGTCTTTGGAAAGCTGCTACGAACACCCAGACAGGGGCCACGGATACCCGGCGCTATTTCTCCCTTTGTTTCCAGACAGTGGCCTTGCCTTTAAGGTGCTGAAGACTGCATTTGCTCTGTGGCAGGTGATGGCCCCCGGCGTCGTCCAGGTGTGCTGTCCGTGAGCCCTGTCTCCCCACTGGGCCTGAGGGCAGCTTGCCGTCCACACCTAACTGCCGTGCTTTTACATTCATCCTTGTTAAAGGCCGACCTATTAGATTTGGCCCTTGAGTCCAGCCTGGTGAGACCTTCCTGGATTCTGATTTTGTCATCCAACATATGAGCTCATTACTCACAGGCGACGCGTTGACTGCACGACAAAGAGCTGCCATCTTGGAGTATTTCTCCGACAGACCTTGTGCTCCACACAGCACATTACTTCGCTCTGCCCTCACTTCAGCTCTGAGGTGCGTGCTATCCCCGGGTGGTAGTTAAGCACCCTGTGACTAAGAAAGGGTAAGTGCTTGTCTGCGTGATGAAGTTTTAGAATATAAGTGAGGTCCAGAGCCGACGACCAAGAAAGAATTCTTAAGACACCTCTGGTGCAAAAAAGGTGATTTTATTAAAGCGGGGACAGGACCCTGGGGCAGCAAGAGCTGCTGCCCTGCGGCTGTGAGGGGTGGCTGGTTATATACTTGGAAGCTGGGGAGGTGAGGACAAAAGGGGGTGTCCAGAAGGACTGTCATATGCCAAAGACTCTCAGGATCCTGGAGGCCTGGTGATTGTCAAGCCAAGGCTGTTTTCCCCTCTAATGAGGCACTAACATGAAGACAGTTGGGAGTTTCCTGGAGGGATGTTACATTCCTCCTATCACACGTCCTTGTCAGTGGGCTTTAGGTTCAGAAGAAACTCAATTTTATTTACATTTCCTTCCGGAAGCTATTGCTAAGGCTTTTGTAAGTAAACTGAGGGAGACTCCTGTCCTGCAGGACTGTGATGTCTATCAGTTAACCATTTGTTTTTCCTTTCGGGCAGCCCGGAGTGCCTGAGGAATGTCACACACACCCCACATTGCGGGTGGGGGGCGGGGGTAGGGCACCAGCCTCTGCTTTGTCCTCAGCGAGCCTTCTGCTCCCTCATCACGGGGACGCACAGCCGGGCTGAGGTAGAATCAGGATTCGAACCCCACGCTGTCTGACCCCGAAGGCCACGCACAGCCCCGCTCCGCTGTGCTACCTTGGTCCAGCTCAGTACATTTGGAGCAGGCCGGGCCCCGGCCTCGTCGCCAGCACGACAGCTCTTCAGGCCGGGGCTTGCTTCCTTCATCATGATTCCTTCCCCTCGCCTAGCACGCGACTTCCCACGGTGCCACCTGATCCTGAGGAACAGCAGGGGGCACTTGGCCCACTGTTGCGAAGAAACGCTGTTACGGTGATTCTGTGCAGTTCCCTGAGCCTCCTTCCCGAACGGTAAAGGATGGAGCGCGGCGCGGTTCGGAGTGGGTAGATGCATGCCGGCCTCCGAGAGCCCCGGCTTCCTTTATTTACTACATGCTCCGAAACAGTTGCTTAAGGACTGAGGCTACAGTCTTGCCCAGAACGTTGCTGAACCTTCTTAGTTGGGAGTCGGGGGGTTCGACCTTCTTTAACCAGGCCTCTGAGAGCAGCGGCAAAGGAGAGCCAAAGATACCCTTCCTGGTACTCTCCCCAAAGTCCCACGGACCCGTCCTGAGGACTTGTACATCCTCCCTGAATTTACACAAGACCTCACGGAACAGACTTTGAAATCTTAGCCCGTACAACCTCTTAAATTATAAACTTCCATTTACATCTGTGACTCTCAGAGCTAATGGCCAATGACGACCTGCATGGGCCTTCTGATGACAGCTTCTTTTTTTTTAATTACAGAAATAAATAAATTTTTGTTGGCTTTTAATTGCAAAATGCTGAGTTTTTAAAAATATTTTATTTATTTGAGAGAGAGAAAGAGAGAGACAGAGAGGGAGAACAAATCTGGGGGAGGGGCAGAGGCAGAGCAGGGAGCCCGATGCAGGACTCGATCCCAGGACCCCAAGATCACAACCCGAGCCAAAGGCAGACACCCAACCGACTGAGCCACCCAGGTGCCCCAAACCCTAAGTTTCTTAACAGTTTTTTTTTTTTTTTTAATGTTGCAGACATCTCTGATTTGAGACCACTGACAAAAAAGACACAGACCAGACTTTCTTTAAAGTTTGTTTAAAAACAAAAGATTGGGACAGAAAGGAGAGGGACCACATCTTCTGTTCTGATTCTTGGCTTGCAGACAAAATCCCTGGGGATGATAAGTCCAAGCAGCTGGTAAGCAGCGGGGAGGGCTGCATCCCCCAGAATTCTGAGGTGTGCACTGTCCAAGAAACTTTTCTCTCTGGAGGATCACCTGGGTTTTTTCTTACTCCTATTGAATGTAGTTTGACAGAAGACTCAGGTATTAGGTGTATAGTCCTCTTGGAGTATAGTCCTCTCTTCCCCCATCTATCAGTGAGACAGCTCTACCCATTTTTTTTCTGCTGTGAAATCCCTGTCTTGACTGATTTTTTTATGTATATGTATTAGATCACTTATGATATTTTTGAATATATGTGCATTGTTGTGTATTACATGTTAAATGTATTATTTTACACATACACATAACTTCTTACTGTATAATTTTCACACATATCAATCCATACTCATAATCCTCTTTCTACGAACATTTTGACAGAGGTAGAACCATTACAGATTGTTGTTGGTAGGAAAGTGGGGGGCTCCGGAGCAGTGAGCTTTTTCCTCAAAACCCTCTTTCACCACAAAACTCCCTTATGTAGAGACTAAACACTCAGAATTTATACCATATCCTATTCCATAGGCATTCACAGGCATCACAGAATGGAAGGAATAGAAAGACCTTTGAGAGAATTCAAACCATCCACCCCAATATATTAGTGAAAAAAAATCTCCGTCCAGACACACTGGCCTCAAATGGCATGGCGTCTTGTCAGAGTTTATGCTGGCTGGGTTCTCTGGGAAGCAGTTGCTGAGGTAAAGTTAAGACTGCAAAGTGTTTATCAGAGGATTACATCTGTGAAGGAAAAAGTGGAAGGACACGTGATTAGGCAGAGAAGAAGCAAATAATGATGTAGACCCGAAAACATTTTAGCCAACCCAATGGGGAGCTCTGGAACAAAGATCACCCTATGAATGAGCCCCACATGGGGCAGAAATGGCCAAACTGTGGACCACGGCCATGCTCAGTCACTGTCTGTGTGGACCCTGAAGGACCTAACCTCCAGAGACGACCAGCCAACCCCCGGCCTCAGAGCCGGGCAGTGAGCCCTTCCTTGTAGGGATATGTGAGCAAATGGCGCACATCTATGTCTGCCACACAACTCGAATTTGCTCTTGTAGGTTCCCTATCTGTTCTGGAGGGATAGGACTTTGGTAACTTCATAATAATAGTAATGCTTATTTTTATTCCTCGTAAAGTAGGAGTATTGTCTCAATAGATGCATGACAAATGCCAAAAAGGAAAAATATATATATATGTATATATGCCAGATGGCTTTTCATGAAAATATTTTACAGCGGGCACTTGGGCGAGCTCTTGGAAATGGCCTAAGGTGTCTCCAGACTGGAGGTCAGTGAACTCAGGACAACCCCTCGAATTTCCATTAGTGAGTAGTTAGACGAAGCATTAAATAAATTATTATTAAGCACTTTGCAAATATAGTGTTATGCAAATGCTAAATAATCATAATAATATAGTAGTATGCTGATCTTGATAAACAGGTCGGCTTCTATGTCGTTTAAAATGGATGGCGCAGCAACGTCTGTGAAGATGAATGAGGTCTGGGCTCACAGAGCTCAATAATGAGCACGGGCTCTTCTGCTGGGGGGCTCGGGCCTCCTCGCAAGTGGCTGCCTTCTCCTCTGGCCTCTGTGGGACAATTAGCAGAGGAGAGGGCTGCTGGCCGGCTAGGGGGGGAGGGGGGAGGACAAGGCTCCCGTGCAGTGACAGGGAAAGTGGACTCCGGTGAGTGCCAGCAGATTTGCATTTCTGAGAAGTCAGGGCTCCTCTCCAAGAGGGATGGGGGCAGGGAATTAGCATTTATTGCCTCCTGTGACCCAGACACTGTGCTCAGTGCTCTGTTTATTATCTCATTTATCCTCCAGGCCAGCACATTAAGGTAATAGAGGAGTGGAATAAAGCAGAATGCGTTACTGTTTTCTGTAGAAAAGCAGAAAGCCTGACCCCAGTGGTGGCGCTTCCTTTTTTGCATTCTGGCCAACGGGAGGATCCGGAAGATGGGGAGAGTCGCCCAGGGAATCAGAGAAAGCTTGACCCATTGATTGGTCACAGCCCCCAAACGCTGGGGCCTCTCAGGGCACACATCCGAGCTCCTTTGAGGCCACACCCAGGATAATTGCTCCTCCTCGCCCCTAGCTGTGGACCTGATGCCCCGGGGGCTGCAAACCTTTCCTGCCCCTTCCCAACTGGCAGCAGACCTTGATAAAAGGTTACCCTGAGCCAAGTACTCCACTGAGGGGTTCACGCAGAGCATCTCATTGAATTCTCACGGGGGCCCTGTGACACAGGATTTATTGCCTCTAATGTCCTCCCCTTAAGTAAGGACATGAAGATTTGGGTAAGTAACTCCCCAAAAGTCAGACGGCTATTCAAAGGGGAAGAGATGAGCACCAGGTTGGTCAATGACGAAGTGGTGGTAATCTTGTTATACTGGGCGAACTCAGAGGTCCTGATGCTTGGGGATTTGCTTCTTTTTGGCCCGTCACTGGGCTATGTTCTTATTAATGATTAATTACCTTTTGTTTAATGTGTCAGATTTTGAGGGCATAAAAGTCGCTCAAGTGTTTGATTTTTTTTAAGAAATAGCTTTACTGAGCATAAGTGACATAAAATAAACTGCACATAGTTGAAGTATACAATTTGGTTAGTTTTGACATACATAAGCATCAGTGACGCCATCACTGCAATGAAGATGATGAACATATCCATCTCCTCCAAAAGTTTCCTTCTTCGTAGTCCATCCTTCCCACCCCTCCTTGCCTGATACCCTCCCTGGGGAACACTGATCTGTTTTCTGTCACTATTGTACTTTTGCATCTCCTAGGGTTTTATATAAATGGAATCATGCAGTATATGCTCTTTTCTGTGGGTCTGGTTTCTTTCACTCAGCATAATTATTTTGAGATTCATCCAAGTGTTTTCTTTTCCTTTGTTTTATTTACAGAGGCATAAAGACTTTGAATAACTCATAGGTATTTAATTTAATTTTAGCCTTGGATTCAGTCCAGAGTTCAAATTCCAGTTCTGTCACTGTCTGTGTGTCAAGGGTGAAGTCTCTTAACCTCTCCATGGCTCAGTTTTCTCGTCTGTGAAATGGGTGTAACAAACACACCATTGTGGAGTCCATGTGAGGGTTAGATGGGGTAGTATAGGCAAAGTGGTTAGCACAGGATCTGTACATGGTAAGCACTTGTTGTTTCAATTCAAATTGAAATTTTTAATGATAGAAACAATATTTTCATCCAAATCCCTTTGACACCTCTTAGGTTTTCAATATCAAGTAAGAGGATAATAGCAGGCAAGAAGACCAACTGTGACATGTAAATTAGCTCTTGTAATCCTCACAAGAAACCTGTGAAGTATGTGAGTACTTTGTTATGCCCACTTAGAGATGAGGAAACCGAGAGAGATAAGAGATGTGGTCATTTTCTATCTCACAGATAGTAGGTGGTAGAATCAGAGTTTGAACTGAGGCAGTCCGGCTCAAGACCTTGTGTTATTTTCCATTAGGATCTGGCTGCCTTTTGGTCTGCAATGACATCATCCACTAACACTAAGGATTCACATTTTTTTAAAAAGATTTATTTATTTTTGAGAGACAGAGAGAGAGCATGAGTGGGGGGACAGAGGGAAAGAGAGAGAGAACCTCCAGCAGACTCCCTGCCCACGCCGGGCTCCATCTCACAGCCCTGAGATCATGACCTGAGCTGAAACCAAAAGTCGGATGCTTAACAGACTGAGCCACCCAGGCACCCCTGAAGGTTCACATTTTAGGAAAAAAAATAACTAGATACGAAGACCCTATCGGTAACTAAATAAAAATCGGAAAAATGGCTAATGGAAGAACAAAATGGTAGTCAGGACACCAATTATCATTAAGGGATACCAAATGCTTCAAATACTTAGGCATATACTTGTAATTTGAAATTGTGAATGGTGATCTGCACCTGATTCTAGGTTTCCCTGTAAGTGAGTCAAAGACAAGGAATCCATAAAGAAGAGACTATGGCAGCCAGAGCCGGTGCTGTCTTTACCAGAAATGCTGGAAAAACTACCACGTGTTCTATGTTCGAGCCTCAGGTTTAAAGCCAGCCCAGAGGGTAGCCCCATCACTGAGTGTGCAATGTAGCTGCATGGTCCCAGCTGAGCAGGATGTACTCACCCCAAGTTTGAGGATGGGCTGTCAATGTAGAGCCCACTGGAATACCTGTTACAGTAGAATAGAGAAACTCAGTTACATTAAGCACAGTAACAGATATTCACTAAGGATCTGGAATTTGGTCTAATAGAAGGAGGGACATTTTAATTCAGTTCAGATGAATGAGTGTTTCTTACTTGTCTGATAGGCACAGAATCTCTGCTTTTGAGATAGTCTTGTCTGGAGTAGGTGATACAGAATGAAAGATACAAATAAATTTCAGTGTTAAGAAAGGCCTGGATTCCAGGGATATTTAGAAGGCAGAGTCAATGGACTGTGTGTGTACCTGGAAGGAGGCATGAAGGAAAGATCAGGGTTCTGGCTTTGGGAACTGTGAGCCACTCACGAAGACAGAGAATTAAGATGCACAGATTTTATAAAATCGGTGATGAGGGCAATTTTTGGCATCTTGCATCCGAGGTGTAATAGGAGATCCAGGTGGACACTTCCAATGACTAGTTGTGTTTCTGGATCCTGACCTCCGGTGTGAGGTCAAGGTTGAAGAGAAAGGCGTGTGCGTCGTCAACATTTAGGATGTGGATGAAGCCACAGGAGTGGATGAGGTCTCCCTGGGACAGTGTGTGGAATGGAAGTAGATGGTCAACACAGTGGTCATGAAGGTGAAAATAAGGTTGGCCAAATACAGTATCAGAAAGCATATTAAAGTCACGGGAATGGACAATATATCATATAGATCTTTCCTATTGCCAACTTTTTCAAAACTTTTTTCAGCATACACTATTTATTCCCTGCGAATAGATACAAACTCTAATCTGTATCCCATTGGATGGCAGGGAAAAGGACCCCAAAGTGAACATAAAAGACTGCCCTGGGTGTGGTCCTTTACCTGCTAGTTGGGGCAGAAGCACTGGAAGAACTTCGGGTGGTGGATGCTGGGCAGAGGTGCAGGTGGGATAGAAGAGCTACTTCATTGCATTAAATACAAAGCTGGCATAAACAATGGTGTCTTCCTAAAACGTTTTTGTTAAGGATGGAAAAGGTTAAGATACTGAACTGAAAAGAAGGCTTGTTTTTATGATTTTTTTTTAGCTGTGTGCTGACCTCTTCCTACCTTAAACCATTGCTTCACATCTCCTCATACTCCTATTTTTCTATCATTCGGTCAACAAACACATGTTGAGCATCTTCTATGCATAGACTCCATGTAAAGTGCTAGGGTCACAAAGAGGAATGGTATTTGGTCCCTGCCCTTGAGAAGCAAAGAGGAGACTCAGTGATCGTGTGCTAACGATCAAAACCATCTCATTGGTGTCGTCCTTTGCATGTGTCAAAGAGCTGTCCTCTACATCAGATTGTTGGCATTCTCCAACATGCGGGTGAAGGAAGTAGGGCAGTGATGATGGTTATTATGCATCAGTAGCTGAGATGCAGAGGTGGAATGACTTGGGGAAGGGCAGTCAGTGGCTGAGATCCAGATCGTTTGGCCAAGAGTTCTTTCTGCTAAGGGGAACGTTTTCCCCGGCACTCTCATCCTGGGCACCTTGCCTTTGCAATTTCCTGGTTGTCTATTTTATCTCTTTCTGACAAATTTGACAGGCCCTTGGGGAATACTGACTCAAGAATAACTTGCCTTTGGTCAAGTGCTAAATCCCATAGGTGTAGGACAGACTTTGGAGGGGCCACCATCACTCTCTCAGCCCCTCCCAACGCCCACTGTTTGTCTGGAGGGAAGTATGCTTATCAGCTCTGTACGTACCAGGGAGCAGCTAGCAAAACCAAATTAGCTGCCTTTCAGGTCAGCTAATTAAATTAGCTATTGTTGCATTACTGATAAGGACAGTTTGGAAAAGGAAAAAAGCCACTCATCCCAGCAGCCATAACACTAAAGCCAAGAAAATGTGTTAATGGGAACACTTTGAAATGAAACCCCCCAGACTAGCAGCGGTACCTGGGGGTCTTTGGTAGTCTGTTCTCCTGGCCATCTGCTCCGAGCTCAGGACTCGCAGCCCTCTCTGGCTCTGGTCCTGCCAATACCCAGCTGCAGCCAGGGCAAACCTTTCCTTTTCCCCACTCCGTGAGCCCGTCTTCCTGGGAGTCTGGAGAGAAGTGAGGATTTTTCTGGGAGAGAACAGCTCACCCTTGTTTGCTAAAATCGAAATTCTCTATTGTATAAAAGCCAATTGATATTTGCAAAGAGCCCTCAAGAAAAAGGAAGGAAGGAAAGAAGGAAGGAAGGAAGGAAGGAAGGAAGGAAGGAAGGAAGGAAGGAAGGAAGGAAGGAAGGAAGAGGGAGGAGGAAAAGTCCTAAAAGACAATACTATTTACTTCCCAGTGTCTGCTCCTTGCTAACAGCCTCTCCACCATTCTGGACAGTCTTATTGAAGCTGTAATTAAATTGGCTGCTATCCTAGGTGAGATTTGCACACATGGATCCACCCTATGCCATTAGCCTCCATCCTAGAACTCCAGGTCTTGAGTAGAAAGACGCAAGGTGAAAGTGCCAGGAGCTCATTTACTTTAGGAACAGTACTTCAAGGAGACCTGCCCCCTAAACTTCGGAACCTCCCACCACCACCAGCCTCCACCTTCAGCCTTGCCCGCCACGCTGCCCTGGTTCTGTCTTCTGCCAGGACTGATTATCTACACTTCCTAAAGTTTTCTGAGCCAATTGATATCTTTCCGATTCATTCCTTTTCTGCCTCAAATAAATAACAAGAGTCTATTCTATGCAATCCAAATGATTTAAAGATTGTTTAGTCCAACCCCCCTTCTCTGACGGCTGAGGCTGAGGACCAGAGAGATTGACTGATTTTCTCAAAGTCACACAGATGATAATTGGCAGATCCAGGGCTAGAGCCCAGGCTTCCAAAGCAATGAACTCATGCTGCCTAAATACAGGGCTCACTGTGCACCTTGTCAGAAAGTGAAGGCAACTCCAGGCATCCCACCTGCTCATCCCCCATGAGAGCCTGGAAAGTTCTCATCACTTTCCCTCCTTTTCATGACTCCCTTCTCCTCCTCCTCCTCCTCCTTCCCTTCTTCTTATTCTTCTTCTCCTCCTCCTCCTTCTCCTCCTCCTCCTTTTTCTTCTTTCTTTTTTTGGGGGGTGTACTAAAATATTGATTGGAATTCACATATGATACAATTAAGCATTTTAAAGTACACAATTCAGGGTTATTTAGAGGACTCACAATGTTGTACAATAAGCAGCTCTCCCGAGTTTCAAACATTTTCACCATCCCACAAAGACACCCCATACTCAATAACCAATCATTCCCCATACCTCCCATCCACCTGCTAACCTCCAATCTGCTTTCTGTCTCTATGGATTTGCCTATTATGGATATAGACTATTAAAGGTGTGCTTTTGTGTTTGGCTTCTTTCACTTAGCAATATTTTGAGGTCCATCTATATGATACCATGTATCCATGCTTTGTTCGTTTTCATGGCTGAATAATATTCCAGTACATGGTTATACCACATTATGTTTATCCATTCACCTGCTGATGGGAATTTGAGTTACTTCCACCTTTTGGCTTTTATTATAATCTTGCTATAAACATTCATGTACAGGTAAGTTTCCGTGTCCATACATGTTTTCATTTCTCTTGGGTATATACCTAGGAATGGAACCGCCGGGTCCTATGGTAACTCTATGTTTAACTTTTGGAGATGCTGCCAAATTGTTTTCCACAGCATATTCCTATTGGCGATCTCTACCTGACTGCGCCTTGCTTATGCCTTGCCCTGCCTCCCCCTGTGCCCAGTTCAGGAGCTTGCATTTTGTCAGTGTTAAAATGGAGGAAATGTTTATAAGCTTAAAAGAAGCCACTAAAGAGAGAATGATCTCTTGGAGAAAAATAAGTGTCAATTTTAATGTATCAACATTATAAGGTGGGCGTGAAGTCTTAGGGGGGAGGGTGATGCAGGTCTTTATTCTACAGGGAGGTGAACTTGGAGCTCTCAGGATAACAGAAAGGAAGGAGGAGAAGTGGAAGAAGGGAGACAAAAAGGGAGCCTAGAAAGGAACAGATAGCGGAGTCCTGGATACTGGGTGATGTGATTCCTCCCAACCTTGGCTGCCCAGAATTCTCCTGCAAAAGATATTACACTTTCAAATACTGGGAATGGATACTTTTCCTCATGATGGTGGCTGCTAATTCTGAAGAAGGGGTTAAATTTTACATTGGCCTTGAAATGGTGTAAGATAAAATTTAAGGAGTCTCTATGAGGCTGAGAGGCACAGACCATGGCAAACAGCCCTCTTGGCCACACCTCCCTTATGCCTACCTTGAATTAGCAGAAATCTGGGGGTGGACATCAGCCTTATCCAAGCCTTGGGATTCCCCCAGATGGAACAGGGATAACTCCCTTTTCTTTTGATTTGGTAGATTCTGTTTCAGATTTTTCCAAATCATGGGATAACATCGTCCTGTGAGAAAACGAGCGAAATATAAACCTATTATTACAGTTGTCCAGGTGTATGTTCATACAAGCATAGTGTCTACCTCTCACTATAAGATATGGAATTTCTATAAATCAAGTTCATTCTTAAGCCCTCAACACTAAGGGCTGGAGTACTTTCTACTGAACTAATGAATGTTACCATTGAGGAGGCCAGTGATATCAAGGAGAAGAACAGCTGTACTTATTTTATAAAGCAGCCTAGAATTATAATTGGAAAAATAACATATATGCTGTGCTATAAGATACATACTTACTTTAAATTTCAAGATTTATTTATTTATTTTAGAGAGAGAAAGAGAGCACGAGTGGGTGGGGCAGAGGGAGAGGGAGAGAGAATCTTCAAGCAGACTCCCCGTTGAGTACAAAGTCCGACATGGGGCTCGATCCCATGACCGTGAGATCATGACCTGAGTCATGATCAAGAGTCGGTTGCCCAACTGACTGCGCCACCCAGGTGCTCCCATACTTATTTTAAATTTAGAAGTACATTCTGGGGCGCCTGGGTGGCTCAGTTGGTTAAGCGACTGCCTTCGGCTCAGGTCATGATCCTGGGGTCCTGGGATCGAGTCCCGCATCAGGCTCCCTGCTCAGCAAGGAGCCTGCTTCTCCCTCTGACCCTCCCCCCTCTCATGTGCTCTCCCTCTCTCATTCCCTCTGTCTCAAATAAATAAATAAAATCTTTAAAAAAAAAAAAAAAAAGAAGTACATTCTGTAAGTCTCAGTTTCTTTATCTGCAGACAAGAAAGTTTAACTGTCTTTTCTCCCTTAAGTTCTAGCATTCAAAGCTAAATGGGGAATTATAAACACTAGTGAACTCCGTGGGAAATTACAAGTTAGTGAATTGGGTATATTCACTGAGATAATTGATTTTAAAAAACCGTCCAAGCCCTTAAGATAAAGATAAAAGGAAAAAAACCTTGCTAGAGAAGCTGTTCTAAGAGAAGTCTCCCCAAATCAAGTTCTCCCTCTGTGCTCATTATGAGATGTGCTAAGAGGAAGTTGAGGCCACCACTGCTCACCGGGGTGGGGTGCTGACTCCATGCATAATATGTCACTGAGAAGATGCTATCAGTGCGTCCCCCAAGAGCATCAGTTCAATCAATTGTTATATTGGGAATTTGATGGAAAGAAGTGGCCTAGCCCTGAGCAAATGGACACCCTCATAGCATCCAGTAAAAAGAATATAATTCTTGCTTTATCTTCCTTGTATAAAATAACACGAAATCTTTGCACAAAATGTAAAAGTGGGAAAATATTATAATTCTATTACACTAAGACAGTAATACTCATTTTCTGATAGTCTTCTCACTGTGTGCATATATATTTTTGTAATTAATGTTTTGGCAATTCATCAATAGGTGGATTTATTGCAAAAAGTTTGTCAGGCTGAGCTTGGACAACAAATGAGTTCAGATGTTAAAACGTTTGTTCTTTTCTCAACTTGGCTAGATGTTCTTTCTCTCCTCTTGATCCCCCGGCCACCAAGTCAAACATGGACGCCCTTCGTCCCCTCCTGTAGTGACTGGGGATAAAGCTTCATGTCTGTGGGGTGTTATCAGCTATTCAGAGACAGGTACAAATTAAACTTTAGAAACATTATTAACTTTTGAAAAGACTATTTTTTAAAGATCTTGTTTTTAAGCAATCTTGACACCTGATGTGGGGCTCGAACTCACAACCCCATGATCAAGAGTCACACATGCCAAGGACTGAGCCAGCTGGGTGCCCCCAAAACTATTTTCATTCTCTGAAAATACTTTTGTTATTAAAGCCAGGTTCTATGCATACATAGATTCATTAAAAGAGGAGACAGTTTGGTCATGCTCCCTCTCAACCTTCATTGACATATAATAGGGTCAGAAAAGAATATCCTTTATCAATTGTCTTTAGATGGAAACATAAAAATGAGGTGCAGAGGGAAACCACTGGACTCAAAGTAAGACCCCATAGATTCAAGCTCTGCGTTTGCAATTGATCAATGCTTCATCTGTAAAAGACGGGTAACAATAATTTTCACAGGGTTGTTATGAGGATTTAACAAGCTAATGTACGAGAAAGGGCTACACAAATGACCCATGTGTTTTCCTTAAGAAGAAATTATAAACAGTTACTTCACCGAACTCCTCCTAATACTTATCACGGAGAATTTTTTTCCCCACGTTATACGAATGAAAAAGTAACTTCCATTTTTGATGGCCGATGAGCCATTTCCTGCATCATCTAGGTCTGGGCCTTTTCCTTCTCCTCCTATTTTCAGCTAGTTAGCTGCTCGTTGAGATCTTGCCAGAGGGTGGGCAAAAGAAATAAAAACCAAAATCGGTCAATTTGACTCTTTGATAGCAGTCCTGATGAAAGATTTGTGGACAGAGGATGTTGAAAGTTGTGAGTTAAACTGGAATTTTGCCTTCTTACCAGGAAATTGCAAGAACCTACTGATCGTTTGGATGTCCTGGTGGTGACAGCTACCCCTCTTCTCTTGACTGAAGAAATGTCTTCCTCTATGTGGAAAGTGGTCTGTCTTCCCGAATGACACATACTGACTTTTGAAGGAGTGAGAGGATCCACGCTGGCCAGACGTATCAGCCGGAACATCTCTGGTGAGCAGCAGGCTAGCAGATGTTGCGAGTAGATGGCTGTCGCATCAACAGAATCCCAAAGCAATAATCACTCTTCTTTCTCTTCTCCACCAATCCAGGAATCAAATAATCACTTGTAAGCATTTACTATGCACCGCCATATAATATAAAATGTGGTGAGTACCTAGCTATAGAAGACAACTTCTCCACCCTCAATAAAATTATGACACATTAAGAAAGCGAGAGTTGTGCATGCAAAAATGCAACGGACTCCATGGGGAGAAGACCATGAACACATTTAGGGCATCTCCCACATGCCAGTCAAGGTGCACTGTGCTGTATGTGTGTTAGATTATCTAGTCCCCACCACATCCCTGAGAGGCATTCTTATCCTTGTTCTACGGATGATGATGCTGGGAGTCAGAGATGTTTAATAACTTGCTCAAGGTCACGTGGCGAGAAAAGTGTGGGGCTTGTTTTCAAGTGCAGATGTGTCTAGCTCCACAGTCTGTGCTCTGTTACTAACCCACTGCCACGGAGAGAAATCAGAGCTCGGAGACATCATCTGGGTAGATGGGTCAGGAAAGATGCTTTAAAATGCCTCTCAGTAAAATACATTGATAAAGTTTACCAAGTCCAGTAATTGGTTTGGGAAGGATTTCTCTGGCCAGAGAGTAAATGTCTGGATCCTGGAGGCAGGGATGGTGGAGCAGAAATGACAGCACTCCCGCCTCAGCTCAGCCATCGTCTGCATGTGTTCGTCTGAGCACATTGCTTCCCTCCTGTAGGCTTTTGTGTCACCATCTGTAACAGAGAGCGTTTCTGGATTGTCTAAGGTTGCTCCCACTCCATCACCGAGCAGGTGTATTAAGATATACTAGCTCTGAAGTCAGGTAGACTTGAGTGTGAATCCTGGCCCCACATTCAAGCAGTGTTCTGTTGGGCAAGTCACTGGACCATCTGTACAATGGACATTATAATACCTACCTCAGGGTCTTTGCCTTTATCCCTCCTTCTCTTTGGAATGGTCTACCATTATCCAGTTATCCACAGAGGTCATGATTTTACCTCCTCCAGAGCTTCACTCCATTTACTTTTTTAGTGAGACTTTCCTTGAACGTGACACCTACACTTGCAAACCATCTGGCATTTCCTGTCTTCTTTCCTCATTTTATTATTCTCCTTAACACTTAACACCTAACATACTATATATAGCACTTAATTATCTTATTTATTGCTTGTTTCCTACCTCTAGAATGTAAGCTCTATAAGGGCAGGGTGTTTTGTATTCTTTACTGCTGTATCTCCAGTTTCTAGAATGACTTAGGTGCTTAATAAATATTTGTTGCATACATGACTGGTTGTCGTGGGGATGATATGCTTTGCACAGAGCCTGGCACTAGTAAACACTCCACACATGGTATCTGTTTTCATTACAATTTTACTATAACTTTGCCACACTTCAGTGTTCTCTTCCCCTCCAGATAATCTGGGCTGAGCATTCTGATCCCCTTGGTAATGTGAAGGCCTGACTTTGTTTAGATTAGTCTAGAAGCAAGAGGAATTAGCCACTGTGGGGGAAATTAATAAAAAAAGGAGGATTTGCATGGTAGCTCTCTCAAATAGCTAAAGGTGTGGTCACAGGGCTAGAAATTCCAGGAAGCATATTTCTGCTTCATAAGAAAGGATTTCCACAAAACTGGATGTGTAATGATGATATAAGCTGTCTCAGGAGGTAGTGAACTGCTCATGCCTAAAGATCTCCTAGAAGCTGGATAACCACATCTCACTGACCCTCGGTATAATTATTCTAATGAGTGACAAGTTGGAATACAGCCAGAGAGATTGCACACTTAGAACACCATGGAGATGGTTGGTAAAACATGATATCTCTAGGGGCAAGATAGAGAGATAGCCAATAAGAATGTCACTGAATCTATACAATCAAAGAAACCAAGGATACGTGATCAGGAGGCTGAGCACAGCCACCCCAACTAAAAGTCAAAGTCTAATATCCAGCTTCCAGATGTGAGTCATTTTTCAGACCCAGAACCCACTGACAGAAGAAAAGGCTGGAGGCCCAGGTGGAAAGAGTGCTCGAATATTATAGTACGTATATATGGTAATGATTCTCCCATTTCTTCCCCAAAAGGTCCTTGGCTCTACTCAGATAAGCATATGCTGGAGAAAGACTACTAAAGCATTTGAAGGCTGTTAGACACAGATCTAAAGCTGATGTTGATGTCTGGGACTGAGACAAATATCACGGACTTATCATTAGAGTAGAGGTCCTAGGTCTGGGTCTTACTGCATTTGCTGGGTCCATGAACCCACCCTTGGTAATTTCCTCAGCCCCTAAATAAATAATTGGAATGCATATACTTGGTAGTTGATAGAAACCTCACACAGTTTCTTGGTCTGTGGGGTAAGAGTTATTGTAATGAGGAAGACCTACTACAAGTCTCTGAAATTTCTCTTCCTCTGCTTTGTGTGGAAAAAGGAGTGAAGTAAAGTACATAGAGACCCATGGGCAGTGGTGAATGGCATGGCTAGTGTTCAGGAGCCTGGAAGAAGAAAGATTTAAGATCAGAGATAAGGAGATCTTGGAAGACATATGTGGATGGACTTTGGGAGTGGAAGCAGCCTTCTTCAATGATTACCAGAAGGGATCCACCACAGAAGAAGCACTAAATAGCCAATTAGACAGAATGACTGAGAAGGTTGATATCAGCTTGTTTATCTCATTGGCCACCCCAGTGTTGGCACAATGGGCCCATAAATGGAATGCTCATGGTAGCAGGGAACATGCATGAGCTTCCATCCACCAGGCTTGATCTAGATATTGCCATTGTCAAATGTCTATGCAGCAACATTGACCAAACTGAACTCCTCTCCAACCTCCCCCCAAATGGCACCATCCCAAGGAGACACATCAACCATCTGGTAGCACTTGACAACCTGGGATCCCTTCCACTCCATAACAGGCAAAAATTCAACTTGACTGGAATCCACAGATATCCCACATTTGGGTTTGTCTTTCTTGCCTTCAAGGCCTTAGCTAGTACCACTCTTTGACAACTTCTAAAATCTGTCGACACAGGATTCTACATAATGTTGCATTGGACCAAGAAACCCACTTCATAGCAAAGGAGGGGTGGCAGTAAGCACATGACCCTGGGGTCTACTTTTCGTATGATATTCAACAGCCTCCAGATGCTACTAGCATGAGAGACATGATAAAATGGATTTCTGAAAACAGCACCAAATTGGAGATGATACCTTGCAATGATAGGGCTCCATTTTCCAGAACACACTGTACATCCTAAATCAATGGTCATGATATGGTGCTGGGTCCCTGGTATGTAGAATACGTGAATCCGAGACCAAGAGGTAGAAGTCGAAGTGACCATACTTCCATGACTCCCAGTGACCTATGTGGTGGTGGTGGGGGGGGGGGGGGTTGTGTCCTCCTTTCCCATACTTCTGGTCTCTGTGGGTCTGGAAGTTTGGTTCACGAAGAAGGAAGTCTTCCTCCAAGAGATGGAGCAAGTCCCACTGAGCTCTAAGCTGCAGCTGCTTCTGGGCATGTTGGGCTCTTTGTGACAAAAGACCAGCAAGTAAGGAAAGCAGACCCTGGTTAGATAGTGCTGCTCTTACCAGTTGGAATGGGGAAGAATACAGTTAGCAGTCAGTGGTTCTGGTCACCACACCCTCAAACATGGGATTCGTGTACATATACACACGCATACACATGTACACGTACACACACACACAGGCACACACACACACATCCCTCCTACCGGTTCTGTTTCTCTGGAGAACCCTGCCTAATATAGTGCTCTGGGCAATGCCTGAGAGATAAGCCCCAGCTCAGTTTCTGTGTGACACACATCCTTTTCTGGCTTATGACAAACCTGCCCAAAGCCACTTCTCGGCCTGTCCCCCACATCCACCCCAGGAGAGGGGGGTTTTCTGCTACAATTCAGCCCTGGCAGCTCCTGGCAGAGCCCTCCCTGCTCTGGTGGAGGAGTTTCACTGTCCCGGGATGCTCACCCTTGGCCTTCCCCTTCTCTTTTTACACGACCTGTCACTCTTTCCAGTATTGGGTGTTCTCCAGGAGGAGAGGTGATCCAACACAGAGCAGACCCTATTAAACTTTGCTCTTGCCTCTTCAGCAATTTTCCTATTGAGACCTGCAGTGTTTTAAGAGTCAGTTCTTCTTGGGGAAAAAGGGGGGAAGCGCGAGATGGGGGAGGGGACCATGGGTTGTACACCACATGAACTAGTTCATCCTTTTTATTATTTTATTCTATTGTTGTACGGATGACTCTTTGGATGCCATTTACATATGATGGCTCTTACAGAAACTATCTCTGTTGTTCAGAAAAAGGCAATAAAACTTGCTGAGTTTGTTTGAAAGCTTCTGGTTCACATGTGCAAATAATAAAAAAGGAGAAACCCCGGGTAAGGCAAGAGCTCGGAAACCTGCCTCCTGCCCCCTTAGATGTGCCACCTCAAAAGAACAGATGGGAAAGCTGATGTTGGCAGCTACGAAACATTGTCCAGGTCCGTTATCTGTTTCAAACCTCCACTGCTGTCCTCTCCCATTTCCACAGGCATCCCTGGGATGCTTCACCCGTATTTCCAATCACTGGAACTGTTGCATGCAGCTTCCTTGGGCTGGTGAAGGGTTTGGGGGACGTTAGTGGTGAGGATGTGAAGTGAGCTTGGCTCAGGCTTTCTTTCTTAGTGAGAGCTTCTAATGCCACTTCCCTTGGGCATACTAACCTTCAGTTGAACTTTGACTTTGGAAGATGACTTTTACAACATTATCTGATAACATGCTGATACTTGGGGTCCTTTTGCAAGCTGCATCCAGATTGCCCTCACTCTTCCTTGATGGGTTCTATGAACACACACACACACACACACACACACGCAGTCTTCTACATGTGATGGTCAGCCTTCCAGAACCTCCTGGGGCTGGCAGGACTATCTGTAAATACGCTCTGTATAGATGAGGCTGGACTTGGGCCAGGTTTTGTGACGATGGGGTCCGGAGACAGGATGAAGTCCAATAGTTAGGCAAATGCAGGTGCCACCAACGCACCTGCATCCAGCCCAGTGCTCGGTGCAATGAGCCTATAGTGCTTTTAAATCATTCTTTGAACTTTGGAAAATGTGTCTCCTGCCTAAGCTGTATCTGGCCTCATTCACCTAACGTGTAAAGCTCCCCTCATGTAAGGGAGAGCAAGCGAGCATAAGTCAGAGGCTACCGCCCCCTTGACAAACAGGAAGAGTGTGGGGCCTCTTGCTCCTAGTGGGTCTCAGGTGGATGGGGCCTGAGGCAGGCAGAGGTGGAAAGACAGTGGAGGGAGAAGCAAAGACATCCCCCTGCCTCCTCCTTCCCACTCCCGGGCATGAGCATGGCACACAACATGTGCCCTGTGCCCACCTTCTTCCCACGCATTAGCTTGAGATTTGATGCTCTTGAGAATGTCGCGGTCTGGAAGTGAGCAGGAATAGGATTTAGGGGTCCTGAAATGGTGAACTTAGGGCCAATTATATGGTCTGGGTTGAATTCTTTTGTTATTTAATTTTTCATGCCCTTACATTTTATCTCCTGACCCTGACCAGCTTCCTGAGGTGGTCAACCCACCATGGGGACCTCCGGGGCCCCACTTCTGCCAAAGCAACAAACAGAAGTGTTTGCTGCTCTCATTTATGTATGAATAAGACCGGGGAAAAGACCATGGGTGAAACTGGGGCTGAGAATTTGCCAGGATTCACCCCAAATTTGATCTGCCCCAGGATTTAGGGGCTACTTTCATTCTGAGGTTCACTCTCACTCTGAGAATGTACTTTCTCTCTGAGGCACATGCTGGAGGAGGCCTGGGCTGCTTTCCTGGAGTCATGGGGAGTCGGAAGGGATCTCAAAGCTCATTTCATCTAATTCCTGACTTCACAGATGAGTTCCCATTATTCATTTAATCGTCACAGTGGCCCTCTGACATGGGTGCTGTTGTTCCATCCCTTGGGGCAGAAAGCTAAGTACAAGGGAGATGGTGCCACCTGCTCAGGGCCACATAGACAGTCAGTAGTGAGGACAAGGGTTGACCCAGTTACCCTTGAACCTCAGTCCAGGGTTATTCCACCTGAATCAGAGGTGCTTACACGTCTGTCTAAGGATCGTGCAGTTGGGAATATTTTCATACATCTGTAACAAAATATGAAATCTAGACATAGGTCAACATAGCTCACCAACTTCCTTCCTTGAAAAAGCCCGTCTTTAATGATGAGATGATGTCTTTCCTACATTTCTCACAGAGGTCCCTTCTTTATGAAATTATAGTTGTAATAATTGGGGGTGGTTTATGTATGTGCTCAGCAAAATAAAACACTGGCACTTATATGACAGGCCTCAATGTTTTTAAAAATTAAAAATCCCCAGGCTGGGAACCCAGCACTGTATGATGCCACTTACATCGTTGTGAGCAGTGTTGGCAAAGATGAGCAGGAGGTCCCTGCAAGCATCGCCATCTTGTCGGGCGGCCATCATCAACCTCCACCCAGCATCAGCCTCAGCACCACGGGGGTGAGATCCTGCCCTCGCGCCACTGAAAGCTCCTGCCTGGTTCATCGTGAGGACCCTGTGCAGCCCCAGGGGGGCCACAGGATGTCTGTGAGGAACAGGAGCCTTGCAGCTGTCACAGGACCTTGGGGGCTTGGCAAGTGGATGGGCTGATTTGACTCTATTATCTGACCACTCCTTCCCATTTCTGGGGTGCCAGACAGGAGAGAGAAGGCCCAGCAGCGAGAACTCAGTGGGTGCACCTGTCGCTGCTCTCCCTGCCTCAGGAGAAGAGAAATACACATAATTCAGACGGAGCTCCTAATTCAGGACTGAATGCTCAGTCAGTGTTCGTTTCTGTCTCCGCTTTAGGGGCAGTCCTAGGCAAAACTGTGAATTGTCCTGTCTTCTGTGCCCTCGTGTCTACACGCTTCCACCCTGGGGTTCTTCCGGCCAGGGAAAACGCTAGCTGATATCCAAATTCACACCGAACAACTCAGAGTTCAGGAGAAGAGTATAATGCTTAAGCACAGGGAACATTCCAGCAGCGGCATTTCAGACCCCATGGTACCCAGCCTCCCTGACACTCAGCTGGTGAGCCCCACTCCCCCCACCGAGGCAGGAGGCCGGTCCCGCTGCCGGGTATGGCATCTACCTCCCGCTCTGCGTGCTCGGCGTTGCAGCTGACACCTGGGATGTCACATCCTGACGTATGAGGCTATAGGGGTCAAACCAAATTCCACTCATGATTGGGTATCAAGCTTGCACCGGGAGCTGGTTTGGACCAGAACAGTCTGCTCAAGTCAGATGACAGTGTTTGTCTGGTCGGGGCTTGTCTGACAGGATGCAGTCCCTGGCAGGTCCCAGGGTCCAGGACGGAGGCTGCAGGGACAAGGATGGGCGGGAGGCAAGTGGCGATGCCTTATCCTCCTTTGCCTTGTCTACAGATTTCTTGCTACCTTGTGCTTGCTGACATTTGAGCAGATTGTACTTATGCAAATAGGCTTTTCTGCTTTATTTTGAGTCTCCTATGTGCATGGAGACCACTAACTGTCACAAAGGTTTCTTTCCACAATGGTGACTAACAGCACAGTCACTCACCCAGCAGCAAGGGAGAGGTCTAGCTGGGGATGAAGAGTGTTTAATATTGATGTGAGTCCTGAATACATGAGGAGTTGTGAAGCAGTGTTAGGTGGCCTTCAATAGCATGGGCTTTGCATTTGGACAGACCTGAGTTTGAGTCTCTGCCCTGACACTGATGAGTTGCGTGGCCTTGGGCAATTTTATTCATGTTCCCGGGTCTTCAGTTTCTACCTCTGTAAAGTGGTGACATAATAATATATACGACATGGAGTATTTTAGGGGATTAAATGAAAATGCATGCAAAGCAGTTTGCAAAAGGCCTGGAGAAAGAAATGATCTTGGTGTTATTATGTGAAAGTTCTGATCTATCATCACTTGAGTTTTACCATTTTATGATGTTTCCTTATTTGCCATCTGTTAAATTAGGATAATAAGAGGGAAGGAAGGAAGAGGAGACGTTGGTGGTTGGTGGACTGGAAGGTACACTTGGGAGAAGCAACGTGTTCCACTTGGACATATTTCTAGTGCAATGTTCTGCCCTAGGAATTTCCTTAGTAAATTCTACAGACTCATCAGAACTCTTACAGGGGTGTAATTTTGTTTTGGGAAACTTGAAGGAGAGGGCAGAAGGATAACTGAAGTATGGACTACGTATATTCACAAGAGGGCACAAAATTATGATTCATAGAAAATCAGTTTCTTGTTTTCTCCAAATAAGTGGAGAAAAGTAATAAAGAATATTTGAAAGGATACCTTTATGTCTGTGTCTGACCATGAAGTGGGGGTGAAGGGTAGGGGTGGTGGGACAATTGCGGGAAAGTGGCCAAGCAGGGACTTCCAGAAATTTCTCCTTTTTTTTCTCTGGGGGGACAGCCCACGAGGCAGCAGCTGACCTCACACCAGCCGGCCCAAGCCATTGAATTGTGGGCATCAGCAGCAGTTTGCCTAGAGGCCAGAGCAAGAAAGGTGAAACCAGGGGATTCCTGGCTACCATAGCTGAGAAAAAGGGCAAAGTCGGATGAGAGGCTATAACAGAGATGGAGGTAAAAAGAGCAGGTCTTCCGTTATTGGAGAGCACAGAGAATCCAAGATGGCTGCCATACAGGGTCAACCTAATCTCTTTTTTTTAAGATTTTATTATGAGCATTTCCAAATATGCCCACAAGAACAGAGTACAACATTGTTCATCATCCAGCTTCAATGGCTATCCATTTTTTTTTCTATACTTGCTTTATTTTTAACCGCTTTTAATTTTGTTAAAGGACATTTCAGACACCCCTAAATAATTTAGTATCCACCTTTACTTTTTACCCAAGCATAATGCCATTTTCAACATCCGCCAGATTTAATAATTATTCATTAACAGTCCCTAGTCTGGCACCGCCATTTTAAAGAGCTACAAAACTAAGTTCAAAAGTAAAAAACAGACACGAGTATATAGAAGTTAATATGGGATAAAGGAGACAGTGGAAGGGCTGGTTTATTCACTGTTGGGTTAAATAGTACATTTGTTGGGAAAGAAAAACTTCAAGATAAATTTCAGAAGAACTAACCTTTCGGTAAAAATATCAGGATGGATAAGATTTTCTAAACATACCACCAAAGGTAGGGAAAGAATACATCTGGCTATGTATCCTTTGCTCTCTCCCCACTCCCAATAAAAGCAACATCAAAACCGAATAAACGATATGCAAAATTTAAATAAACTAAAGGTTCTGGAAGAAGGTGTTCCATCTGTATTACAGACAAAAGGTTAAGATCTTTAGCGGGGTGCTTATAAATCTGTAAAACACTTGGGTTCTCCAAAAGAAAAATGGGAGAGGATTCTTGATTAACTCACAGACATTTCATGTTGCAATCTGTCAATTAGCTGCTCTCCCTCCTTCACCCAGGGTCCACAGGGAGGCTTCCTTGGCGAGGTGGCTTAGGGACATCTGTAAATTACTCATGTTTTAAGAAGTCATGTATTTGGCTTCCCCATTTCCCAATAGCTTATCCCAGACTTAATATTATTAGGTGGATGTGGTTTATACTTTGTGGTTTGGGTTTGTGAAGTTTTCTTATTTCATTAAAGAGGAAGCTTACTCTCCTTTTTATTCTTTCATTTTTTCAAAATTAATTTCAATGGATTAGCAGATTTCAAGGCAGAGGAGCTAAATGAAAATATTATTACTCCACTGTCTACCCAAGTCTACATCCTTGGGTGATGTTTTACAGCAGTTTTTAATTTAACAGGATTGTATTTAATAAACACAGTATTTTCTCATATATTTGAAAAAAAAACTGACACTGGCTCAATAGAAGAATGAGAAATACCGGCCCTTACTCTTATTAAAATAAGACAAGGCCGGGACTTTGCTACATGAGTAAAGATCTGCTGGGAAGAAAGAAAAGACCGTGCAGTTTGAGGTCCCACAGTTTCATAAGCGAGAGGCATGCTGGCCCAGCCAGGAATTGGTAAAACCTTCACAAACTGTGTCTCTATACAAAACCACTTCATTCTTCATGCATCTTCCTCGAGTGAAGTTTAGTAGCTGACCAAGCCAAAAGATATCCTCCCTTTGAAAAAAAGTCTGGATGGGAAAAAGAAAAAAGCAGTATAGCTGTCATCGAGGGTGAATGGCATCATTGACATCCCAGATTTAAATGAATGTCATTAGGTTGGACTTGGGTAGCTGAATACTGCTGATATTTGTGACCTTCCGCAAATTTATATTTGATTCTCTCATCCCAAGGGTTTTTGTGAAACAGGAAGCAGAGATGCAGTCAGCCCCCTAGTCATTACAGTGGAATAAACGGCAATACATATAACACCTGGCCATGAAAAGGCCAGTGGGTAAAGGGAAAGATGGGGCTCGATTACTTCTTTCACAATTTATCCACTGCCTCTCAGTGTATGTGCTCGCTGAACTTTTATTTACTTATTCCTTATGAAAACTCAGAACATAACCTTGTTTTTCAGATATTAAGCATAACTGGGGGAATGAACCCTTGGAATGATTTAATTCTTGTTTTCCTAGAAGTTCAAAGAAACATACATATAATTATATATTAATAAATATAAATAAAACATAAATACATAATATAAAGATGCATATATTCAGGGACAGATAATAAGATTTGATTTATTAAACAGTTTATCAAGTAGGAATCTCTATTTACTTGCATCTACAAAGTAACGGCCATTGCTCTTTGTAACGATGGAGGTCAGATTAAGAGCAACGCAAAGAATATTAAAGAACAGTAGTTCAATACCAGAAGAATTGCTTTACACCAAGAGCTTACCAATGCTGGGATGGAACTGGATGTCCTTTTTCCCACATACGGAGCTACCCAAGCTAGAAACCTGGACATCGTTCTCTACTTCTCCCACTCTAGACCTCTGCCACACCCACGTTATCACCAAATTCTTTCAACCCTAGGTACTAAATAAGATGGAATCCACTGCTGTCTGTCCCCTGTCATTGCTAATCTTTGTCCAGCTCTGCCCTAGCTTCCTCATCCAGATCCTGGGCTCATCCTCTAACCTACAGCCCCCAATGGCGCCCTCTAGTGTTCATTTTAAAATCTTCGTTTTCCCTTAAAACATTCAATGACTCCCTTTCCCTCTTCAGAATAAAATCCAAACTCATTAGCATGGGATACACTTTTCCAGTCTGGGCTTCACCTTATCTGTCAACACTCTTCCAACCACAGTCCATGCTCCAGCCACACTAAGATACCTGTAGCACGATTCCCATGCTTGCTAAGTATTTGTTGCTTTTGCTCACTTCCAGCTATCTGAGCTATCTCTGTTCACTCCCCTACCATCCCTCCCATTTGTCAGACTTGCTTCTTTCATTTAAGAACCAACACACTGTCATATTCGCTCAGAAACCTTTCTCTGAATCGCCTTCCCTCCAAGCCGGGTGCCTTTTTTACACTCCCTCGTAACTTGTACACAGCTCTTTCAGAGCATTCATCAAATTTGATTGTAGTTGTCTACTTGTCTGGTTCTTCTTCTCTGTCATGTGAAAATGATATCGCCATTGCTAGTGTGTCCCCACCAGATGATCTAGGACATATTTCAAGGATGTGGAATAGAAAAATTAAGAATCGAGTAAAAGGGTAAAAAAGACCGCTCAAGTCTCTTCTACTTTTGAGTACTAAATATCTCTGATCCCAAGAACCTATGCCACTGATGTTCCTCATAAATAGAGAAATAAGGTCATCATTGTTTTAGCATAAAAATATTTTGATCTTTTTAATGACTTTGATTATTCAGTAGTAGAAGTTACGTGATAAATATTGTCCACACTATCATACATAACATGCAACACTTTTACCCAATTATGCATATAAAAGAAACTTCTCCTCATGACGTTCCTGGTCAGGGTAATTGGGAAACCCAGTGCCACCTTGTTCTACCTACATTAGTTCTATTCAGGACTTTTAATACCATAATGTGGCGGTTAGATTAGAACATGGGTTTCACAGGAAGACGGTTCTAGGTTCAAATTCAACTCTACCATTTATAGTTGTGATACATTTCCAAAGTTACCTTACATTCTTAAATATGATTTTCCTCATCCAAAATGGTTGTTGTAAGGATTATTTTTTTTAAAGATTTTATTTATTTATTTGACAGTAAGAGAGACAGCGAGAGAGGGAACACAAGCAGGGGGAGTGGGAGAGGGAGAAGCAAGCCTCCTGCCGAGCAGGGAACCCGATGCGGGGCTCGATCCCAGGACCCGGGCATCATGACCCGAGCTGAAGGCAGATGCTTAACAACTGAGCCACCCAGGCGCCCCTGTTGTAAGGATTAAAGTACAAGAAGTGCTTCACAAAGAAATTGGTACATCGGAAGCATTCATGAAATGAAATGATTAATATTATTATTATATAATATAAATTATATAAAATATAGTAATTATAATTATTATAATGTAATTGAAATTATTATTATTCTAAAGGAAGAAAACTAAGAAGAAATCACTTCCCAGATATTAGATCCTTATGCTTGCAGGAAGTCAGAGAGGACAATGGTTTTATGATTCTTTCAAACATGAAGGCCCAACTTCCATGGCTAAGCCCATATTATATTCTTTTTTTTTTTTGGATTAGAATCTGCATTTTTTTAAACATATAATGTATTATTTGTTTCAAGGGTACAGGTCTGTGATTCATCAGTCTTACACAATACACAGCATTCACCATAGCACATACCCTCCCCAATGTCCATCATCCAGCCACGCCATCCCTCCCACCCCCCACCACTCCAGCAACCCTCAATTTCCTGAGATTAAGAGTCTCTTATGGTTTGTCTCCCTCTCTGGTTTCGTCTTGTTTCATTTTTCCCTCCATTCCCCTATGATCCTCTATCTTGTTTCAAAATTCCTTGTATCAGTGAGATCATATGATAACTGTCTTTCTCTGATTGACTTATTTCGCTTAGCATAATACCTTCTAGTTCCATCCATGTCGTTGCAAATGGCAAGATTTCGTTTTTTATGGCTGCATAATATTCCATTGTATATCTATATCTATATCTATATCTATATCTATATCTATATCTATATCTATACCACATCTTCTTTATCCATTCATCTGTTGTTGGACATCTAGGCTCTTTCCATAGTTTGGCTATTGTGGACATTGCTGCTATAAACATTGGGGTGCACGTGCCCCTTCAGATCAGTACATTTGTATCTTTGGGGTAAATACCCAGTAGTGCAATTGCGGGGTCATAGGGTAGCTCTATTTTCAGCTTTTTGAGGAACCTCCATACTGTTTTCCAGAGTGGCTGCACCAGCTTGCATTCCCACCAACAGTGTAGGAGGGTTCCCCTTTCTCTGCATCCTTGCCAACATCTGTTGTTTCCTGACTTGTTAGTTTTAGCCATTCTGACTGGTGTGAGGTGGTATCTCATTGAGGTTTTGATTTGGATTTCCCTGATGCCGAGCGATATTGAGCACTTTTTCATGTGCCTGTTGGCCATTTGGATGTCTTCTTTGCAGAAATGTCTGTACATGTCTTCTGTCCATTCCTTGATTGGATTATTTGTTCTTTGGGTGTTGAGTTTGATAAGTTCTTTATAGATTTTGGATACTAGCCCTTTATCTGATACCTCATTTGCAAATATCTTCTCCCATTCTGTCGGTTGTCTTTTGGTTTTCTTGACTGTTTCCTTTGCTGTGCAAAAGCTTTCTATCTTGATGAAGTCCCAATAGTTCATTTTTGCCCTTGCTTCCCTTGCCTTTGGCAATGCTTCTAGGAAGAAGTTGCTGCAGCTGAGGTCAAAGAGGTTGTTGTCTGTATTCTCCTCAAGGATTTTGATGGACTCCTGTCTCACATTGAGGTCTTTCAACCATTTTGAGTCTATTTTTGTGCATGGTGTAAGGAAATGGTCCAGTTTCATTCTTCTGCATGTGACTGTCCAATTTTGCCAACACCATTTGTTGAAGAGACTGTCTTTTTTCCATTGGACATTCTTTCCTGCTTTGTCAAAGATGAGTTGACCATAGAGCTGAGGGTCCATTTCTGGGCTCTCTATTCTGTTCCATTGATCTATGTGTCTGTTTTTGTGCCAGTACCACACTGTCTTGATGACTACAGCTTTATAATAGAGCTTGAACTCTGGAATTGTAATGCCAACAGCTTTGCTTTTCTTTTTCAACATTCCTCTGGCTATTCGGGGTCTTTTCTGGTTCCATACAAATTTTAGGATGATTTGTTCCATTTCTTTGAAAAAAATTGATGGTATTTTAATAGGGATTGCATTAAATGTGTAGATTGCTCTAGGTAGCATAGACATTTTCACAATATTTGTTCTTCCAATCCATGAGCATGGAATGTTTTCCATTTCTTTGTGTCTTCCTCAATTTCTTTCATGAGTATTCTATAGTTTTCTGAGTACAGATTCTTTGCCTCTTTGGTTAGATTTATGCCTAGGTCTTATGGTTTTGGGTGCAATTGTAAATGGGATCGACTCCTTAATTTCTCTTTCTTCTGTCTTGTTTTTGGTGTATAGGAATGCCACTGATTTCTGTGCATTGATTTTATATCCTGCCACTTTACTGAATTCCTGTATGAGTTCTAGCAGTTTTGGGGTGGAGTCTTTTGGGTTTTCCACATAAAGTATCGTATCATCTGCAAAGAGTGAGAATTTGACTTCTTCTTTGCCGATTCAGATGACTTTGATTTCTTTTTGTTGTCTGATGCTGAGGCTAGGACTTCTAGTACTACAGGAACACAGCACGGTGATAGTGGACATCCGTGCTGTGTTCCTGACCTTAGGGGAAAAGCTTTCAGTTTTTCCCATTAAGAATGATATTCGCTGTAGGTTTTTCATAGATGGCTTTTATGATATTGAGGTATGTACCCTCTATTCCTATACTGTAAAGAGTTTTAATCAAGAAATGATGCTGTACTTTGTCAAATGCTTTTTCTGCATCTATTGAGAGGATTATATGGTTCTTGTTCTTTCTTTTATTAATGTATTGTATTACATTGATTGATTTGTGGATGTTGAACCAACCTTGCAGCCCAGGAATAAATCCCACTTGGTCGTGGCAAATAATTCTTTTAATGTACTGTTGGATCCTATTGGATAGTATTTTGGTGAGAATTTTTGCTTCCATGTTCATCAGGGATATTGGTCTGTAATTCTCCTTTTTGGTGGGGTCTCTGTCTGGTTTGGGGATCAAGGTAATGCTGGCCTCATAAAATGAGTTTGGAAGTTTTCCTTCCATTTCTATTTTTTGGAACAGTTTCAGAAGAATAGGTATTAATTCTTCTTTAAATGTTTGGTAGAATTCCCCTGGGAAGCCATCTGGCCCTGGGCTCCTGTTGGGAGATTTTTTCAATTTCCTTACTGGTTATGGGTCTGTTCAGGTTTTCTATTTCTTCCTGGTTCAGTTTGATAGTTTATATGTCTCTAGGAATGCATCCATTTCTTCCAGATTGTCTAATTTGCTGGCATATAGTTGCTCATAATATGTTCGTATAATTGTTTGTATTTCTTTGGTGTTGGTTGTGATCTCTCCTCTTTCATTCATGATTTTATTTATTTGGGTCCTTTCTCTTTTCTTTTTGATAAGTCTGGCTGGGGGTTTATCAATCTTGTTAATTCTTTCAAAGAACCACCTCCTAATTTTGTTGATCTGTCCTACTGTTCTTTTTGTTTCTATTTCATTGATTTCTGCTCTGATCTTTATTATTTCTCTTCTCCTGCTGGGTTTAGGCTTTATTTGCTGTTCTTTCTCCAGCTTCTTTAGGTATAGGGTTAGGTTGTGTATTTGAGACCTTTCTTGTTTCTTGAGAAAGGCTTGTATTGCTATATACTTTCCTCTTAGGACCGCCTTTGCTGCATCCAAAGATTTTGAACAGTTGTGTTTTCATTTTCATTTGTTTCCATGAATTTTTTAAATTCTTCTTTAATTTCCTGGTTGACCCATCATTCTTTAGTAGGATGCTCTTTAGTATCCATGTATTTGAATTCTTTCCAACTTTCCTCTTGTGATTGAGTTCTAGTTTCAAAGCATTGTGGTCTGAAAATATGCAGGGAATGATCCCAATCTTTTGGTACTGGTTGAGACCTGATTTGTGACCCAGGATGTGATCTATTCTGGAGAATGTTCCATGGGCACTAGAGAAGAATGTGTATTCTGTTGCTTTGGGATGGAATTTTCTGAATATATCTGTGAGGTCTGTCTGGTCCAGTGTGTCATTTAAAGCCTTTATTTCCTTGTTGATCTTTTGCTTAGATGATCTGTCCATTTCAGTGAGGGGGGTGTTAAAGTCCACTACTATTATTGTATTATTGTCAATGTGTTTCTTGGATTTTGTTATTAATTGGCTTATATAATTGGCTGCTCCCATGTTAGGGGCATAGATATTTACAATTGTTAGATCTTCTTGTTGGATAGACCCTCTAAGTATGATATAGTGTCCTTCCTCATCTCTTATTATAGTCTTTGGTTTAAAATCTAATTTGTCTGCTATAAGGATTGCCACCGCAGCTTTCTTTTGATGTCCATTAGCATGGTAAATGGTTTTCCACCCCCTCACTTTAAATCTGGAGGTGTCTTTGGGTCTAAAATGAGTCTCTTGCAGACAGCATATCAATGGGTCTTGCTTTTTTATCCAATCTGATACCCTGTGTCTTTTGATTGGGGCACTTAGCCCATTTACATTCAGGGTAACTATTGAAAGATATGAATTCAGGGCCATTGTATTGCCTATAAGGTAACTGTTACTGTACATTGTCTGTGTTCCTTTCTGGTCTATGTTACTTTTAGGCTCTCTCTTTGCTTAGAAGACCCCTTTCAATATTTCTTGTAGGGCTGGTTTCGTGTTTGCAAATTCTTTTAGTTTTTGTTTGTCCTGGAAGATATTTATCTCTCCTTCTATTTTCAATGACAGCCTAGCTGGATATAGTGTTCTTGGCTGCATATTTTTCTCGTTTAGTGCCCTGAATATATCCTGCCAGTCCTTTCTGGCCTGCCAGGTCTCTGTGGATAGGTCTGTTGCCAATCTAATGTTTCTACCATTGTAGGTTACAGATCTCTTGTTCTGACCTGCTTTCAGAATTTTCTCTTAGTCTCTGAGACTTGTAAGTTTTACTATTAGAGGTCGGGTGTTGACCTATTTTTATTGATTTTGAGGGGGCGGTTCTCTGTGCCTCCTGGATTTTGATGCCTGTTTCCTTCCCCAAATTAGGGAAGTTCTCCACTATAATTTGCTCCAATATACCTTCTGCCCCCCTCTCTCTTTCTTCTTCTTTTGGGATCCCAATTATTCTAATATTGTTTCATCTTACAGTATCGCTTATCTCTCGAATTCTCCCCTCATGATCCAGTAGTTGTTTATCTCTCTTTTTCTCAGCTTCTTTATTCTCCATCATTTGGTCTTCTATATCACTAATTCTCTCTCCTGCCTCATTTATCCTAGCAGTTAGAGCCTCCATTTTTGATTGCACCTCATTAATAGCCTTTTTGATTTCAACTTGGTTAGATTTTAGTTCTTTTATTTTTCCAGAAAGGGATTCTCTAGTATCTTCTATGCTTTTTTCAAGCCCAGCTAGTATCTTTATAATCGTCATTCTGAACTCTGGTTCTGACATCTTACTAATGTCCACGTTGATTAGGTCCCTGGCAGTTGGTACTGCCTCTTGTTCTTTTTTTTGAGGTGAATTTTTCCATTTTGTCATTTTGTCCAGAGAAGAACAGATGAATGAGAGAACAAAATGCTAAAAGGGTAACAATAATCCCAGAAAAATATACACTAAACAAATCAGAAGAGACCCGAAACTGGGGGGAAAGAAAGGGGAAAAAAAAAGAAAAGAATATGATCAGGCTGCTGAATAGAACAGAGCCACACACTAGATTTGGGTGTATTTTAGTCTGTTAGAAGAAACTGCTTCCTAATATTTTAAAGAAAGAAAGACATATATACATATATATACAAAAATAAGGGTAAATACGATGAAGGGATGAAATATGACTGTAAAGATGAAAATTAAAAAAGACTTTAAAAAAGGAATTGATAAGAAGTTGGTTGAAAAAAGAAAGAAGAAAAATTAAAAAAAAAAAAAAAAGGAGAGAATGCGATCAAGCGGGAGACTAGAACAAAGCATACACTAGATTTAGGGTATATTTTGGTCTGTTAGAAGAAACTGTATCCCAAAATTTTAAAGAAAGAATAACTTATATATATACAAAAATATAATTAAATACAATGAAGGGACAGAATATGACTGTAAAAGTGATAATTAAAAATGATTTTAAAAAAGGAATTGATAAAATAATATGTTGGTTGAAAAAGGAAAGAAGAAAAATTTTAAAAAATAGAAAAAGAAAAAATAAAAAAGTTAAAAAAATTAACTTTGAAAGACTAAAGAATCATGGGAAAAAAGCCATGAATTCTATGTGCAGTACTCCCCTAGCGCTAGAGTTCTGCCATTCTCATTGATCGGTAAACTTGGTCTTGGCTGGCTGTTCTTGCTGATCTTCTGGGGGAGGGGCCTGTTGCCTTGGTTCCCAAATGTCTTTGCCAGAGGCGGAATTGCCCCGCCCTTGCCGGTCCGGCTAAGTAATCTGCTGGGGTTTGCTCTTGGGAGCTTTTGTTCCCTGTGAGCTTTCCATACAGTTTTGGAGGACGAAAGTGAAAATGGCGGCCTCCCAATCTCCACCCCAGAGGAGCCGAGAACTCGGCGCCCCACTTCTCAGTGAGCCCCCAGAGAAAAGCAGTCAATCACTCCCATCTCCCTGGTCTCCGGCCGCACTTCGTGCTCACCCGGCCTGTGACCAAGCATTTCTGTCTCTGGCACACGACCCTGTGTGGAGTCTCCAAACCCAGCAGATCCCTGCAGTGCGCTCCTGCGCTGCTCCTCCCAGGGGAGGAAGGGGAGTCTGCCTGGATCTGCCGCTTGTTGGGTCCCTGCTGGAAGAGCAGTGGCCCAACTATGCCGGGGATCATGGTTTATGGCAACCCCGACCTGAGAGCCCACTCCTCGGCTCTGTCTCTGCAGCCGGCTTCCCTGCTCTGATACCTGGGAGCTCTGCCGCACTCGGGCACCCCGGTCTTTCTGTGACCCCGAGGGTCCTGAGACCACACTGTCCCAGTGAGGGTTCCGATTTTGTGCTCCACTGCTCTATCACTTGTCGGTAGTGGCTGAGGAGGCTCCCTCTCCCTGCGGTCTATCTTCCCAAATAGCACCTTGGATTCACTTCTCCGCATGTCCTACCTTCCAGAAAGTGGTCGCTTTTCTGTTCAGAGAGTTGCTGTTATTCTTTTCTTCAATCTCCTGTTGAGTTCGTAGGTATTCAGAATGGTTTGATCCCTATCTAGCTGAATTCCTGGGACCAGACGAAAATTAGGTCTCCTACTCTTCCGCCATCTTGCTCCTCCCCTTCCGCCATCTTGCTCCTCCCCTCCAGCCCATATTATATTCTGCCGAGAGTTGGATGCAGACATAGATAGGGTTTTTTTTTTTTCCGCATTAATCCCAGTGGTATTAATGTTATCAGTATTGGAATCCAGATCTCCAAAGATCAGAGAATTCTGAGCAAGAACTTCCTAAAAGCCTATGACCCAGTAGAGGGATATAGGGAATATAGGGAATATATGGAAGAAAGAAGAGAGAGAGGTACAGAAGCTGCCCGGGCTTCCAACCCCCTAAGAAATAAAGATGTTGGGATCTCAGCCAACACCCTTAAGTAATAAGGAGTGATGGGAGACAAAAGCTGACAGTCTGTGACATGTGACATGTGACTTTCTAGTGACCCAGAGATTGGATTTGTTCTAAATGGGAAGAGCTAGCATGGTGACATCAGGAGCAGTTTCCAGTGCAGCAAGTAGCTCACATCCCACTCACAAGAGCTGATGGCCAGAGGAAATGAAATGATTCAGAGGACCAGAGCTCTGCCTTGGACACTAAATTGACAATGCATTATTAAACTTCCCTTGAGCCCTTCACCACACCCATTCTGGTATGGAAAGTTTTCTTTTTCTCAAAGAAAAAGCAATTTAATTTACCAAACAAGTAAATTAAAGGCTTGGTACATAGAAAGTTGCCTTTGCTTTATAGAATTCACTGAATTTTGTTTCTTTGAGTCATTTGTTGGTTTTGTTTTGTTCTCATATAATGAACTTATGCAATACATTTACAATATAGGTCAATACCTATTAACATTAAAATATACACACTCCTGGGGTGCCTGGGTGGCTCAGTCAGTTAAGCGTCTGACTCAATTTTGGCTCAGGTCAGGATCTCAGGGTCGTGAGATCAAGCCCCATGTGGGCTCTGCACTGGGTGTGGAGCCTGCTTAAGATTTCTCTCTCTCCCTCTGCACTCACGAGCACATGCCCACACTCACTCTCTCACTCCCTCAAAAAAAAATGTACATATTCCTAAAAAAAAATGTACACTGCCTCAGCAGTTCCTCAATAGGGATTACAGATTCTGTAAATGAAAACCTCAGTGGGCATGATTCCCCTATGTGGGTAATCATCATGGCAGCATTATGGTTGAAAAAGTTGGAAGCAACCAAAATGTCAATGAAAAGAAGTTAAAATACGGTCAGCAGGCTCTGGGATATTATATAGCTACACCAAAGAATAAACATGAATTACATGTATTGACCTGAGATGTGTCCCAAATATATATTTTTAAGGGAAAAAAGGAATTTTCAGAGTGATGTGTAAAGGATGTTTGTATGAGCAAAGAGAAGAGTATGGAAGAGTGTCCCTCAAAACTACTAACATTCGGTATTTCAAGAGGCTGGGATTGGGGGTGGTGAGGTCATTAAACATTTTATTATGCTTCTCTTTGACTTGTAATGAAGATTACAAATTACATTTGTAATTATTGAAAATCCATGTAAGTAGAATATAGGTGTGTGTACATATATACATATATAATACATATATATGTAAAAATAAATATATGTAAAAATCAATCAATCAATCAAACTAGAATAAATAAAATTAGGCAAACTTGTGTTTAGGACTAAGGAGCAGAGGAAGGGCAGGAAACAAATTTATTGTCCGTGTTCTTTGGGTTAATGCGTGGTATATGTGATTTCATTTAATCATTACAATTGAATGAAATAAATATTAATAGTCCCCCTTTACATATGAGGAAGTGGAAGTCCAGAAAGACCAAATGGTTTTCCCTAGGTCACATAGTCAGTAAGTGGTAGAGCCAGGAATTTAACTCAAGTCTGTCTATCTTCAAAGGCCATAACTTTCCATGAACCCAATTTTATAACATAATTTCTCTGAAAAGTATAGATTTTTTTCTACGTAGCTTATATAGGTATAACTAAATAAGGAACAGTCATTGCTTGTTTGTTAAATCTCAAGAAGGAAGTCACTGAAAGTAACAATTCTGTGGTTAAAATATAACATTATTATAGACAGATTTTTTTCACTACCTTGTCTTAAACCTTCCTCTATATATCTGATGAAGAAATGACATTTACTGATTTTTGCTGTTACTATAGAATTATTGCTTTAGAGCAATATTGTGGTTGTGAAAATAAAGAAGGCCATAGAAGAGAAAAATGTGTTTTGAAAAAAAACAACCACACACTGTTAGGATAGGTGAAGCAGAGTCTTGGTTAAAGGATCATTGTCCATGTCTCGGTTTTCTCAGCTATAAAAACACACAAACAAAACATAGTGGTCCTTGAACACACAGTTATTCCCAGACATATTGACGGTATTTTCATGTTGACTCAGCTGGAGTCCACCACTCATGACATTTGCTTAGTTATACCTCCTTTTCCCAACCCTTCGTAGAATCTTAGGCAGATCCTGGAGTATTTGTTTACTTTCTGCTATAAATAGGGTCTAATTATTGCTCCCCTTAAAGGAAAAGGTCCAATCCAGTCTAACATTAAAACTTTAATCTCAAGGCGCCTGGGTGGCTCAGTCGGTTAAGCGGCTGCCTTCGGCTCAGGTCATGATCCCAGGGTCCTGGGATCGAGCCCCACGTCGTGCTCCCTGCTCAGCGGGGAGCCTGCTTCTCCCTCTCCCTCTTCCTGCCGCTCTGCCTACTTGTGCTCTCTATCTCTGTCAAATAAATAAATAAAATCTTTTAAAAAAGAAACTTTAATCTCAGATCCAGTCCATAACTTCTTTCCTCTCTTTAACCCGTGCCTGTTCATCAAGCACCTACAGTTGAGGAAAATGCATGATAGGCTCTTTTGTTCTTTGTCCGCCACCTTCCCACTTTGCCTTCTGCATATCCTGAGGTCTGAGTAGGGGGAAGGGTGATTAGATGAAGAGGGGAAGACTTTTATGTCACTGGTACCACTATAATCCTCTCTCGGCTAATCTTGGCTGTCAGGTTGTTCACCTCCTACCTCTTACTGCTGAAAAACTTTTGCCCCAACAGGGCGCCTTCTTGAATGGTAACTGAAGCCCAGGGACTTCCCACAGGATCCACTTGGCCATAGGAAACTTGCTCATCCTTGCCAGCCCAAAGGGTGTTAATATATGTAGCTCCTCACTGTTGTTCTTTTTCCTTACCCTACCATTGTGCATGGCTGCAGCTGGTCTCATCTCCTGAACTTAAGGGGGAGAACCAGGCGCCAGTCGTGAGTTTCACATAGAATCTCAAAGAAGGACTCTTTCACCCCATCTCCCTCCTTCGGCCCTGGAGCTGAATATAGGTGTGGGGGCAGTGAGAGACCCTAAATATCCAGTGGGGGCAGTGAGAGACCCTTCTGTGCTTCTCACATGCACTCTCAACCTCTGTGAGTATTTCTCTTGAGTCCCCATCACTTGATTTGGAGGAAGGCACCCTTGAAAAGGAAAGTAAATGGAGAAAAGAGATATCACAGTCCTCCCTGCTAGTCTAAAAACCTTTCGATGAATCTCTTCAGTCATCCATTTGAATCTCTAGACTGGTCTTATATTTACTGCTGGGCATTGATGGGGCTGATGGGTGCTGGGCAGGTCCTGTTTCCTTTGAGCACATTTTGGTAGTATGCTTCTAGTTCCTCTCTTTAAAATGGGGAGTTACTTCTCATCCATTGTTCTCAGCTTTGGGGCTTTGGCCAACATTCCAAGATGCTGGCAAAATTGCCTTCAACATCCTGTTTTCCAAGAAAATTGTTTTTATTTAGCTCAAGATTTTTTTTCAAGAAAATTAGAGAACAGAATTTCAAATCCTTCAGAAGGAGCAAGCTAAATCATAAAATCACAGAAGTTTTAGGTCTTAGAAATCACTGTCTTTTCATTATCTATGAAGAAAACATATTCCAGAAAGGATAATTGACTTGCCCAAGTTCATGGCTACAAGAGATAGATAAGGGAAATACTGGGCTTACTTGTAGATTCCTCACTTAATGAAGGCACAGGTAGTAGAAAGTACTTTTTTTATCCTATTTTTATTATTGGGAGCAGACAGGGAAGAATTTATGACTGAAAAATGTTTTGAGATACCGAGATTATGGTAAAACATATTCATCTGGAATATAATACAAAACCTGAAGCAAAAGGAATGTTTACATATTCTTTATTTTGCTTTGATGAGGAAGGGGTAAATGACAGATAAACAAATTGATGTCAGAAACTTATCCAAAATAGAAGTTTCCAAGGTATGTCATTTCTTGGTGAATCTGGTCAATACAGATTTTCCCCATTTAAAAACTGAAATAATAAACCTTCATATTTCTTTGTGTGTGTGTGTGTTTGCCACTTACAAAGAGCTTCTACATACATCATATGAAACTCTACAGTGAGAAATGAGGTTGTATTAATGACCTTGAAACAATATGAGTGCCCTTTGAATTATTAAGGGATCATTATTGAATTATTAAGGGAATTTTGTTCTGTGTCATTTAGTGTCAGGTATATTATTTAGAAAGAATCTTTCCACATATGATATTAGTGCGGGTGGGGGGGGGGAATTCTTCACTAACTAGAACTTTCCAATGACTAAGTACTTCACTTTCCCAGCCATGCTGGGTATTAGATGGCTATTCTGATGTGTTTATGACAGGCAGATGTTGTTGCCTAAGACAAAGTTCCTAAATCCTTTCTTTCACAACCCTTAAGTTATATTCTAGAAATTTATCCTAAGAAAATCAGTGGACAAGAGTACAAAGCTGCTTTATAACGCTATTCAGTGCAGCACTATCTTCTCATTTTCAATATTAAGGAACAAGGAAATGGTAAAATCACAACTTTGATTTAAAAAGTTATGTATCGGGGCGCCTGGGTGGCTCAGTCGTTAAGCGTCTGCCTTCGGCTCAGGTCTGCTTCGGCCCTGCTCTGCGGGGAGTCTGCTTCTCCCTCTCCCACTCCCCCTGCTTGTGTTCCCTCTCTCGCTGTGTCTCTCTGTCAAATAAATAAAATCTTTAAAAAAAATAAATAAAAAAATAAAAAGTTATGTATCTGTAAGCTTGTGTGTACTAGCAAGTATTGCTGAAATATGTACCTCCTTGGCTTACTGCCCCTGAGAATCTGTTTGCATGAGCTGATAAGACTTCTGTGACATGTATGAGATCTTTATCTTTTGGGCTGATGGAAGGGAAAGATGTTTGGGGGATGGAGATACCCAAGGAGAAGGAAGGAAAAGGAGATGAGAATGATTTCAGTGACATGGGCTCTGCTCCAAAACTCAGGTGGAGAGTCTGGTTTTGAGACTTAACTGAGAGAAAAGTGAGGGAAAGGAGCTGAAGGCTGTGTTAGTAAAAACGCCAGCCTCTGGGCATCCATGAGGCCACTTTGGGATCTAGGTAACAAGACTTCAGAGATTTGGGATAAGGCCGCGGGCCCACCATATCCCCAGCCTCCGACTCTGCTCAGGATGGCACCTGCAGAGTATAGCGGTGCGCATCCATGTCATGGAGGGCAGCAGTACATGTGGAAAGGAGGCTGGAGTGGGGGAGAGGCATGTTCCTAAGCATATGTAAGACCCCATCACCCAGGACCCCCAGAAAAGACTATGACATTCCCTGAAGGAGAGCTGAAGTTCAAGGTGAGCAAGCAGGGGCTGGGATCTGTCACAATATGTGCTTAACCTGATCAAGGTTTCTCAACTTCAGCACTACTGACAATTGAGATCAGATCATTCTTTGTTGTGGAGACCATCCTGTGCATTGCAGGATGTTTGGTAGCATCCCTGACCTCTACTCATGGGATGCCAGTAATAACCCCTCCCCTACTTTGTGAAGAAAAATGTCTCCAGATATTGTCAAATGTCCTCTGGGGGCAAATCTCCCCAGGCAGAGAACCACTGATCTATTGGAAGTGCAATTGCAATCAGGGTTGGTGAAAATCATAGCCTGATAACAACAATTACTATTTCGTTGAGTCTTTACAGCGCCCTAGGCCCTCTTCTGACTGCTTCATGTTTTTAACTTATGAATGCTCACAATTCCATGAGGTAGGTGTTGTACTTGTCTTCATTTTATAGATGAGAAAAGGAAAGCACAGAAGAGCAAAAACCTTGCAACAATGTTAACAATCGTGGGTTTTCTGAATGATTGCTATTTTTCTTTTTCTTTGTGGATTTTTAATTTTTTGTATTTTTCAAATATTTCCCAATAAATCGCCTTAATAAAAAGTATTAAGCAAGCAAGTCAATAAGACTCAGTGCTGCAGGACTCCTGGGATACTGGGTGGTGAGCATCTCCTAGCGGAGAGCCCCAATGGGTCCCCTTGTACACAATCCCAAGAAAAGATCAACACAGCCAACATGACTTTAAATTAAGACCAAAAAACAACTGGAGGAAAGAGAGGCTTGACAGAGTATGTGTTCTCCTAGTTGGCTGAGTTCAGTCTTCATCTCTCCTAACTGCAGTATGAGTGGATTCCTTGTCCACACTCTATGGCCCACCAACTGTAGGCACCCACCTGAGGGAAGACAGAGGGTAGGCTCTCACCTTCACCAGGCAAGCATCTCCTCTCAATGTGGTCGCTGGTGCTGTCCCTGGGTCAGAGGGCTGGTGGGTGTGGATGAAGGGACTTGGGAGGCTGAAGCTCTGGGAAACAAAGGCTGGGCCCACCAGCTTGGATTGCATCCTGTATCTGTCAAGCGCTGGCTGGGCAGGCATTCAGGAGTGATTCCAGTGGAGGCTGGGCTGGCAGCTGAGTGTTCAGCAGAGCCTGCCTGTCAGTCACTGCTTATGCTCATCCCTTAATGGCTCTTCCCTTGTCATTTGCCTGGTGTCGCTTTTATCTTAAGTGAATTTAACAATGGTGAAAGGTGCCATCTGAGGTCCCCAGAGAGGAGCTTTGCCGGAAGAGCGACTGGAATGAAAGTTACCCCCATCAAATCACCTCGGCTGCCCCGCCCGGGAGAAAGTAACCCCATGGCTCTGGAGGTACCCTGGAGGCCAGATTGAGCCAGCCAGCTCTTCCCACAGCTCAGCAGGCATCCTTAAGGGAAGCCAGCTGAATGCAGGTCTGCAAAACGGGAGACATCTTGCAATTGCTTTTTCCTTAATTTCCATACCCAAGAGTATTTCAGGAGGAATTTAATCTCTATGTTTCTGGTTCATTTACACTTAACTTGTCACAGGATTCTTTCCAAAGAGCCATTTGGTGCCCAAGAGAACTTGTGAGCTTTTTAAACATATATCCATCTTTTAAAAAAAAAAATGTTTTTTGAACTAGTCAGATTGAAGCAATGTCTAAGCTACACATGAATATGAGAGAGTTTTAAATTTCAAATCCAGTTAAGCTCCTAAGAATTTTTCTGTGGGGCAGCCCATCTAACAAATCAATCAATGGTAGGTGAAAACAGGCATTAATTTGCCCTCCCAGGGTTGGAAGTTGAAGTTGGGGTATGAAATGAGTCAGCAGGAGAAGAAGGAGTAGAGGAAGCAAGAAAATGGAGAAAGTGCTGAAGGCATAATAACTCCAGCTACCTTGTTTTACCTCTTACTGTATATGACCTCTTACTGTGCTAAGCACTTTGTTGGTAACTTCTTGCAACAACCCTATGGCAACTTTCAGATTACCAAGAAAGGAGTTCCCCTGTTTTACAGACAAATAAACTTAAGCTTATAAGTTAAATGAAATATCCAGTTGTTGGAAAAGAAAAAATTTCCTCTACCCTTCAAGATTCTTCTAGGTGGTCTAATAATGAAGTTGCATGAGACAGACTGACAGGAGAAAAAAAATACAGTTTAATTGCATATGCACAGAGGACCAATAATAAAATCGAGACCCAAAGGAATGACCAAGACAGTTTCAATGCATTTTAGACAAAGAAAAAATAAATCTGTGAGACATTGACAGGACAAAGCAAACATATGTTTGGGAGCTTCAGTTAGTAAGGAATTCTAAACAGAATTTGGTAAATTAGTAAAAGTAACAAGGTTTTTTTATATAGCCTTCTCAGCTCTGAGCTCTTTGTCTCTGGTGATAAGGATGTCTCTTTTCCTCCTGGTGCAGGGAAGACACCTTTTCCACAGGAGATTTATTTCCTGTTTTCTGGAGACAAAGGCAGGTAAGAGTGTTCCTCTTACACTGGCTGTTTCTTACTTTAAGAATTATTTTGTAACTTTAAATTCAAAATAATCAATATACCAAAGTGGAACATCTGGGGACAGCCTCCCCTTGGCCCCTACACAGTTCACACCGGTAATAACTGAGGTATCCAGAATTCAACTTCATCTAAATCTAAATTAACATTGAAATGAGGAGAATGTGCAAGAAAGAGGAAAGAAGGGTGCAGTGGCCTACTCTGACACTGCTGATGTAGTCAAATAGAACACCAGAGACTCTTTTCTCTGTCTCCATCCTTATTGACTCAAAAAAGCACCGTGTGATTGAGGGTGAGTTTGGCTGATTTCTACCTATTTCATCGTGCAGACCATGGCTCCACCGGAAGAGCCTCCTTCCAGCTGCAGTTGCAGGGCACTGTCTTCGACTCATCCAGAAAACTCACTCTGAGGCTCTGAGGTACAGCTAGGAAGGTTGAGCTTTCTGACCTTTGGGCAAAACCTGGCTTTACTCCTGAAAAGAACTGAAAACAATTTCCTAGGCACCGAAGCCAGTTACTTCTGGGGAACTTGTATTTTTAAGACAAAACTCTTCATTTATTCTGGAAATAGAACAACAAGAAACAGGGGTGTGTGTGTGTGTGTGTGTGCACGTGCGCACGCGATCTTCCTGCCAGAATATCTGTGGGAGCAGAGGGCAATTTTCAGCTCAACCCAGAACCCTAGTGTGTTTATCTCATTTGAGCATAGTTTGCTGGAGGCCTTACTTCCCATTCCGTTTGGTTCATGAAGTGCTGAGGACCTCTGATGGCAAGACTGTTGTACTTGATATTAAACACACCACAGTGAGGAAGAAACTATCACATGCACTTATTTTGGTGGTTTTTATCCAACATCACTACCTTTGGTGCAATTTTCATAGATGATCCTGGATATCTCCAAGGATTAAGGGCACTTATAGGCTCCCTGGTACTTCTTTCTCATCTATTTAAATACGCATGGGCACTGCACTCATACTTTTCTTTCAATAAGGACTTTCCACTAAATTAGTAAGTGTAAGACTCCCAAAAGACATGATGAAAAGTGCTAATATAGAGGCAAAATGTGTAGGGATCCTAGAGGATCTTGATCACAAGCCCTGACACTCTAGAGAAAAGCAGCTTGTGGGTCCATGCTGGAGGAGATGAAGTTTTAGGGGATGGGAAAATGTGAAACGGAGCCAAGACAGGCTTTCCCTGTGTCCCTAAGTTCTTTTTGGATGCAAGGCATGGGGGGTGACAATCTCCATCCACTCCCAGGAGCTCACGTTGGCAACAGATGTTAGCACGGATTGAAGAACTATAAGGAGAAGAAAAAGTGCCAGTTTCAAGAAGGAGCAGCTATGTGAAAGAACTTGGGAAAAATGAGTCTAGATTTGATCAGCCTTCCTCTGCTATGAGCTACTCTGGCATCCATGGTCTACCCCCATGCAATGCTATATTTTATTTGCCACTATTAGGCTCAAATTGCCTTTTCCTGTTTTATGTGGGCTTGTTCTGTTTCCACACAATGGCCTCTACTCAAAAACTTCCAGAGGCTGCCCCTTACCTGCACCATGAACTCCAAACTCTCCCCCAGCCTCAAAATTCATTTTTTGCTGTTACTCTCAACATTTCCTCAACAATGTGCACAAACACTCCATTCTATTAAAACAGATACATTTGTCCCATAGAGTGACCCACAATCCCAGTTTGCCTAGGACTGAGGGCGTTACCAGAACGTAGGATCTTTGGTGCAGAACCAGTAATGTCCTGGGCAACCTGGGACAAGCAGCTTACCCACTCTAAGTCACTCTTGGGTGAACAAATCTTGAGTTATTCTGCTTCTGTGCCCTCATACTTTTCTTGCTTGGAATGCCACCCTCTTTCTACCTAATAGAAATGTGTCATCTGCCAAGGTCCACATCAAATTCTAGTTCATGGGTGAATCTTTCCCAGGCCCCCCTCAGTGACAACCCATTTCTCTTCCTTTGAATCCCGATAGCTCTGGTTGCCCTGGGGGATTCACAGGGGAACTGTGGAGTGTTTGGGGACATGGATTTAGGAGGTGGGTAGGTTGAGTTCTAAATCTGATTAGTTAAGTTCTAAATCTGATAAGTGCCTCACCTTTAACAGAGGAATGAAGATTGAATGAGATAATATATGTAGCCCCTGCCTTGGGGGTGGTCTACTTGTTGAGCGCCTTCCATGTGTCTGTCCCTAGTCCATGAAACAGTGAATCAAACAGGCAAACAGTCTTTGAAGAACTTAGATGCTAGTGGGTGTGGGAAAGATCATAAAAGGAAACTATAAACTATGGCAGACGGTGGTAAGTGCTAGAAAAATAAAGCAGTGGAAGGAGATTGTGAGTGCTTTATGTCAGGGTGGTCAGAGAGCCTTAAGCAAAGACCTGTGCAAGGTAAGGGGTTGACCCATGCAGATAGTTTGAGAAAAGAAGTCTCCAGGTAAAAGTGACAGTGAACAATTACTAAGTACTGAGGAAGTTCATGCTTGGGGATTTTGGAAAAATATGGTTGGAGCAGAAGGAAAGAGGAATGTGGTAGGGAATGAGATCAGGAGGCAATGGGGGAGCCCATGGAGAACCATGTAGATGACCAAAGGACTCTGGCTTATGCTCTGAGTAAGAGGGGATGACAGTGAAGTGCTCTGAACAGAGGAATGACACTTAAAATTTCTGACTTAAAATTTTAAGAATCACTCCTGCCACTAGGTTGAGGATAGACTGCAGATGGGTAAAATCAGAAACTGGGGACCTGTCAGGAGGCTACAGTGGCAGTAAATGGGGTAAAAGAGGAAGGTGACCTACATAAGGGTGTAACAGGTCAAGGGTACGAGATTCTGGCTGTTTCTGGAAGCAGAGCCAATGCACCTGCCAACAGAGAACAGTCAGACTTGACTCAGGAATGGCTCCACAACTTTTGTCTCCAGAAGGATAGAGTTACTTTCAACTGTGATGAGGAAGGCTGGGAATGCACAGGCTGGGAATGAAGATCAGAAGTTGAGTTTTGGGCATGGTGAGTGTGTGGTATCTATTAAACATCCACGTGGAGAAGCAGAGCCATTTTAAACAGGCAAGATTTCTTTTCCAGCTGATCTCATGGTTATTTGGAGTGTTCAGGGGAGAATGGAGATTATTGGGGAGGGGGGGTAATTAGTGCTCCCTTCTTAAGCCTTCCTAGGTATTATGAGCACTTTTTAACCAGAAGGTCAGATCCATCAGCTTGTACCTTTTTCTGGACCTCCTTCAGTTCTGAGAACAGTGCTGGGCACTGGAAATACCTAGTTTGTATCGAGTAGTGCCAACACAAACTGCAGAACAGGAATTTTGCGTTCCGTGAGCTGTTTTAAGACAGAACCCTCATGATCCTAAGCCCTTTGCATAAAAGAACCTGGCCCTCCATGTGGAAGCCTTCTGAAAGCACCTAGCACATTCTATAGTCCCCCGCGAAACCTTAGTTGAGTGCCTGGGCAGGTAATGCCTTGTGGCAGAGACATCAACTCTTGCACGTTCCCAGAAACAAAAGAATAAAAGGCAGAAGATGAATGGCCTTTGCCTCTGAAACAGCTGGTGCTGCTCCTGCATCTGCATGGCCAGTTGACTTAGAGATTTGTGAAGAGAGCCTCTGGGCCCCTCGCTCCTGCCAACCGAATTACTGGGAACATCCCATGGCCATGATAGAATTATCATTCTCTTCCAGGTGCTGCAGGACCTGTGCCCTGGTGCTGGAGGATGAAATACACTTACTCTTGGAGGAAACTGCAGACACGACCTGGTCACAGCCCTGAAGCTGAAGGTCGTCTTGCTCCAGATGGTGACTTGGAGCCAAGTCAACAGCATGCATCAAAGATGATTCCCAAGGGAGGTGCCAGGGACTTGCTGGTGTTGAAAGACCCAACATTTGTGTCAATATGGCTGGAGGCGGAAGTGGGCACCAAGGCACAAATCAATCCAAACAGTGCATATTCCAGAAAACAACCCTATATCCCTCTGATCATGAATGATTTGAGGACCTTTTTGCCCTCTTCATGCCACATTTGGCAGGTATTTCTGGTGCCAACTCATTTTCCAGGGGTCAGTTCTCCTCTTCCCCTCCAAAATGAATGTTCTAGGAAAGGGTTTCCATATCAAATAAGTTTGGGGAACTCTGGATTAACAAGTGAAACAGGTTTCTTTGTGCAGGATTTCTCAAAACTTTCAACATGCTAATACCCACTGAAGGTTTCCAAAGAGGACAAACAGCAATACTGAACACAAGGACCTGTTTCCCTGAAGTACCTATTAGGAGTAAGTGTTGCTCTAATCTCACTTAGGGAAATGCTTCCTTAGGCTAACATTGAAATGGTCTGCATTCTCTGAGATCAAATCATGCTTGGGGGAGAAGCCTGGGAGGATGCTGAGGAATCATTTTTAAAATGCCACAGGAGATTTAAAAAGAAAGGCAGGAGGGAGAAGAAACCAGCCCAAGGGCATGAAGAGCAAGTTGATTCTCCTGCCTCAGTAGCTTCTGGCTGAGGAGTTCAGCCCTATTCCTTCAAAAGCTGTGAATAGGGTGTTTGCTCTAAGACCTGGTGGGCACTGTGTCATGTTAATGGGAGGAAAAGTCTGAAGAATTCTACTCAACGCTGCTTTGAAGGGAGGAGGGAGGGCCTATCAGAATTTAAATACACAGAAGGCTTCACTTAAAATATGATCCTCAGAGAATCTTTGCTGGAAAACTTCTTGTGGGTGAGATCGGCTTTAATGAAGCCCTGTCTTTCTTGTAACAGGCAAATCAGAGGAGTTGACAGGAAGTATGTGGGATTTCCATCTCACCCCCTACTTTAACCACCAGTTTACTCTGCAGTAGTTACAAGAGCCATCCTGTTGCTGTTTGAACAACTCCAGTGGTGAGGGAGGCACCGCCTCCTTAGGGAGCTACTTCCATTGTCAGGAAGTTTCTGGGACAGTTAACTCCACCCCTTGGCGAGGAACATCATCACTAGGCTCTGGCCCTCTCAGCTCTTGCTGCTTCGGGCATGCTGTGCACTAGGTCAGTAAGTCATGCAGGATCTAAAATAAGCAACGATAAGGCAGATATACTGAGACTCTAGAACAATGAACAGAAAGAAACACACAAATGAAGCAGCCAAAAACCAGTCTTTGTGTTTTATCTTTTCAAAGCAAGGCTGTGGATGTGACTTTTTGGTGAAAGAGGAGGGTTGTTTTGCAGAGAAAAATGAGATGATCTACGTAGAGGTGTTTTGAGGAATTTGGGGATGCCGTCCACACAAGCCTGAGGTATTATTACTAGTGACAGCACTAATGGTGGGAACTATAAGGAGACAGTGAGCAGAATGAGGAGGAAGGGTCAGATTGCTAAGGGGCCAGCAGGGGTGGAAGGAAGGCAGTGGAAGGTGGAGATGAAAGATCCAGGTGGGGAAGAAGAGGGTCAATAAGAGAGTGAGTGTCCTCCTGGAAAATCAGTTTCGACCAGCACAATATGCCACCTTATAACCACACGCCTCTATTGCCTAACTCAGGACATTATCTGAACCACTTTTTTCCCCTTCATCCCACCACTGCTCCCAATCTGTTATCAAGTCTGTGAACCTGCTCTCTTCAGGACAAGTAAACTCGATGGCATGTTCCCAGCTATAGGTGCTCACTATTTTTAATTAAAATGAAGTAAGGGCCTTTTAACAGGTAAAGCAATGTGAGGCGACACATTCCCTGTGAATGTCTCACTGTATTAGTGGGCACCGTTTACCCAATCAAGGGAAGATGTACTTCTCAGCAAATGAGCCGTTAAGACTCAGTTTCTGGATCAATGACAGCACCAGGAATGAGCTAAAAGGGAGGAATGTCCTTTGTTGGAAGGACTTGCTGCCTGCCTGCATCTCTGAACAGACAGCTGCCTCCCTGAAGATGTGTCCTTTACCCTTGGACTCTCATTCATCTGTTCCTAAACTCCCCGATGAAACCACTGGTCATGGCAAACATCACGTGACTCCAGCTTTGGCTTTGGCTAAAGAGGTACTGAATCTTCACTCACATCAGGGTTCCTTAGGGATCTTAAAATCTGGAGATGAGGGCACGTCCTAAAAGTAGCGGCTGGGTGAGGGAGGTGGTGTGTGTGTGTGTGCGCATGCGCGTGCTCATGTGTCCCTGTGCAGGTGCATATGGCAGAGACAGGTAGAGCTGTGGATCCACACTTTCTTCTTCTTCTTCTTTTTTTTTAAGAAGATTTTATTTATTTATTTGACAGAGAGAGCGAGAGAGCACAAGCAGGAGGAACACTAGAGGGAGGGGGAGAAGCAGGCTCCTCACCGAGCAGGGAGCCCAATGCGGGGCTCAATCCCAGGACCCTGGGATCATGACCTGAGCTGAAGGCAGATGCTTAACCATCTGAGCCACCCCTCCACACCTTCTTCTTCTGCCTACACCTGGAAACCAGGAGATTCTCTAAGTTGGGGTATGGGTTGATTACAGTATCCAGAGCGGACGGGTCATTTGCAGTGACTAAAAGTTCTCACAATTTGCCCACTGTGCTTCAATGGCCCCTAACAGCCTTCTATCTCCAACCATGGCCCATGAGCCCAGAGCTCATCACACCCAGCCAAGCCCAGTGTCGTTTCCTCCCTGGAGCAGCTTCTTTAACTTACAGGCCCAGGGGCCTCGCCTGCTCCTGGCCTCCTCCCTTAGTTGGCTCTCTGACTTTAGCATCTGCCTCCCTGACAGTATCTGTCCCCTCTAGGGATCTTAACACCAAATGTCTACTTTCATGTGTAGACCAATACGTGGGACCTGTGGTTAATCGTAAAATGCCGCTCAAGGCCATTAAGATTGTCTACTTTATGAAACACTGTCTAGGGAAAAAAGCACGGGTGGGTGAGCAAGCAGTTTGCTCCACACTAGAATCCTTCCTAATGCCACCTTCTTCCAACTTTAAATCTCACCCCTTAAACTCTGGACACACCAGCCCTTTCTAACCAGCCTGGGTCTAAGGCTCCATACATTCTCGCAAGAAAATGGGTGCTTAAAACTTAAAATTCAGAGGACATCTGATCATTTTTGGCCACCCAAAAGCTCCGGCACAGGCCTTTACATGAAATTGGTTCTGTTCTCATCTGTGTGCACATGATTAAGTGGGTATTAATTTCAGGTGTCTGTAGGAGGTGGCAGCTGACTGTTCATTTGAGACTAAGGCCCAAGAAAGGGCTGTAATATTGGCAATTCATCTAGTCACCCCTCATGGGATAGGGCAGAACGTGGTGGGAAATAGGCATGAGTTTTAGAATTAGACCAGGGTCTCAGCATGGATTCTGCTTCATGCAGCCTTAATGTCTCTGAACTTCAATATAACATTGATGATCGTGAAAACAGGATGAAATAATATGTACAAAACTCCTGTGCATTACTTACTTAGAATAGGTGCTCAGTTATGGCGACCTTCAATTATTATTTCTGGGCATCCAAGACGTTAGTTTAAGAGCTAGGTTGGATGTTGCTACCTCTATAAAGATTTATTCCACATTTGAGTCCAGATTCCAAGTTCCTACTCACCGTGTCAGTGGTTGTTAGCCCTGGCTGATTCCACAAACACCTCTGAGCCTTTTGTCAAATTATAGATTTCTCGCACTATTTGAAAAGATTCTGATTTAGCAGAGGTAGAGCAGGACCTGGGAATCTGTATTCTGTAAAAGCTTCACCTGTGACTCTAATGATCAAACTGACACTTGAAAGAACTGCTTATAGAGACAGGTATATTTCATCACTAAATCTGTAATTCTTAATTATGTGGTGATAATGAAGTCGCTGCTGCAATGACTGATTAGGTGGAGAAGCATTTTCTCTGCCCAAATACACATACTAGGATTCCCCTTCAGCCAACCAGAATATAATAAAATGGGGGTGGAGGATTTGGAATGTTTTTGAAAAGTTTCCAGGTAATCCTTCCTACTTCTACCGAGAACCACTGCATCGGAGCTGTCTTGGAGCTTGAAGTCCAGTGGAATGCCAGCATCTGCCATCTCTGGCACCATCCACCTGCCCTGTGGCCTGGGTTTTAGAAGTCACCATCCCTAACTTGGGTCCAGTTAAGACAATGGCAAAAGGACCTTCCAGAAAGCAATTTGGTATTGGAGAGGAAGCCACTCAGATCTTTCCTATGCACCTACCTACATAAATTAGGGAGGATTTGTCCCAGAAGCAACTTCATGAGATGCTGCAGGTCAATGACAATCAGAAATAGCGAATTACCCCAAGAGTCAGGGGCAGGTGCAGGCTCTCCACTGTGACAGACTGTTGGTAAGTGCCTCTTCCTCCTGATAGTAGCTCTCCCCGGTCTGAGGGACTTGGAAGCTAGAAATAGGTATTAGCCAGAGGTGTGTTTACTGGAGGTGGGGGGGAGGAGGGGAGAGCAGAGAAGGGGGATTGAAGAGAGGAGCACATTCTGACTTAAGAAAGGAGCAAGGTCTGCAGCTCTTTGGGAAACTCAAAAGCCTAAACTTGAGGGATGACTCTGGAAGTAATATTTACATGAAAAGGTGCTCCATGAGAATGTCAGCCCCAAGAGGTCAAGGGCATTGCCTTGTTCAAGCCATCAATTCCAACCAGAATGACCCATCCCGTTCAATCAAGAAAATAGAACACCCAGCTTGTGTATTCTGGGAAGCTGTTAGATGCTCTTTCTTTAAAGAGAAAGGAAAGAAGAAGTCCATATTTAACAGATGCCTGCTCTGTGTCTAGTACTTTAAGGCTGTGGTTCCCAAACTTTGTTGCACATTAGAATCACCTGGGGAAGCTTTAAAACTCTTAATGCCCTGTACTAATTAATTCACTATGTTCAGAGGTGGGAGCTAGCCATCAGCATTTTAAGATTCCCAGGTGATTCCAGTGTGCAGCAAAGTTTGAGAAAGACTATTTTCACACCATATTCCTTTGATAAAAAAATAGTCCTGTGAAATAGGTATAATAGAATTTAAAAGTCCCGTTTTGACAGATGAAGAAACTTAGATTGCAAGGAGCGGATCATTTGTCCAGGGCTAAGCATCGGTTATGAGCCCAACTCTGGATTTAAAGGCAGCACCATCTGATCCGATGGCCACGCTCATCCCACTGTGTCTGGCACAATTCTTAGCACCCAGCAGATTGCCAGTATCTATTGTCGCTTTAGATGAAGCAGATTCATATCACGTAAGAGTATTAGTTTTTGTGAGCTGTCCCCCAACTCACGGAAGAAGGAACAAGAAGGCATAAACCTAAAGCTCTAGTAACAGGAATTTAGGCTTAGATACTAGAACGCCTTTTCTGAGAGAGATCATTCAGGCATATTGAAACGAAAAGTCCAAGGATTGCTTCTGCCTCTGCCTCTATAGGAACACGTGCAATTTTGCACGAGATGAAAGAATCATACATTTTTTTGAAACAAAATATTCCAGGAAAGATGACATATCAGAATTTAAGGAGCTCCTTCTCCCACATTTGTGAGGATGATGAAGTTTTCCTCTGATGCTCAGAGAGATACTTCACTGGTCTCATTCTGTGTGGTCATGGGTCAATTGCAGGACACTTGGACCCTGACAAACCTTCCTTTACACCTGATCAAAGATGAAACACAATTTCTAACTCTTCATTTACTCCCCTATTGTTCTTCAAGGATGAGGATCCTCAAAGCCGAAAGGAAAGCCCAAATCGGTTGTGCAGATGGTAGAACAGTTCAGCTCTCTACAGGAGTCCCAGTGCCTAGGTCCATGTGAGAGGACTTTGTTCTCCTTTTGATAGAAAATAGGCAGCTTCTGGGGCGCCTGGCTGGCTTAGTTGGTAAGGGTCTGCCTTGGCTCAGGTCATGATCCTAGGGTCCTGGGATCGACCACGGATCGGGCTCCCTGCTCAGTGGGGGTCTGCTTCTCCCTCTCCCTCTGTGCTTGCTCTCTCTCTCCTCTCTAAAGTTAATAAATAAAATCTTAAAAAAAATAGTCAGCTTCCACATAGAATAAAGATCTACTCCACACAGAATAAAGATCTTTGAGAAACCATACAAAATATGAGGTAGGAAAGAATAAAATCCAATTCAAGTTTTTGGTAAGGAAAAAAACAGATTCAACTGGAAACTGCACACTAATAAAATAGATGTGTCCTGTTAAGGAAGATTATCAAATAGAGAATTTGCCAATGATGAGTACTTAAAAAAGAAAGGAGTGATCTCTGGGATCAGCATGGATTTATACACCCTGAATTCTTGTCCTTATTTTACTATGATTATTAAACCGACAGATCAGAATACTGTATATGTCTGTTTCAAAAAGCAAGACATTTGACAGTTTTTAAAATTATATCCTTGTAAGCAAGACGAAGACATGTGAATTGGCTGGGAATTCAGGTATATGAATTTATTGAAAAACTCTAGTCAAAAATACACATTCTGGGACTAATACTAATAATGGAGGACAGTTTCTAATAATAATTATAATGTTCATCATAGGCAATATTTATCTATGCACTTAGTACTTCACCTGTCCTTTCACTTTTATTAACTTACATGAAGTCTCTGGTGATGGGCTTAGCCCCATTTGGTTAAATATTTTTGGCAAGGATTTAGTGAATACCAAGCAAACCTTTTGGGTAGCAGAACAGTAGGAACGACAACACCCTGTTGGATTATTTACATCAAAGATACTGTGAAAAGTTAAGTGATTTTCAAACATTCCTAAAAGCATCAAAAACTTTTCCTCAAGAAAAGCTTTGGAAAGCAGGTGTGGGTGAACAGGTGAAAGGCGAGTTGCCTGGATTGGAGGGTCTTCGAGCCCTGGTCAGTCTCTGCACGAGACCCCCTTCACCCTGCCTCCTCTTGGGAGCTGGGGTGGGGCCAGTGGGGCAGAGGAGGGACCTTGGGAGGATCCCAAAGCTTTCAGGAGCCCAGTGTGAAAAATCCCATGAACTAGCACAACTTCCAAGCCAACAGCCAAAACTAAGGTGAAATGATAGGATGTCCAACACAGTAAAGCCATTCCCACGTCTGTGACTTGCTTCAAGACACTTCAACATATACCAGGTGGATTCACAGGCCTAAGTAAGCATCAAATGAGCCTCACCTGGGAGCAATGTCTGTGTCCCACGCCCACATCCACGCGAACCTGAGTGAGCATTACACAATGAGGTTTATAGATATCAGCACCTGCCCTCAAGGAATGGTGGATCTGAAACTAAAGACAGACAGACAGGAAGGCATAATGGGAGAAGAGACGCCCTTAGAGCTAACCACAAACCAGCCACAGTCAGATCCGTGTGGAAACTGTGATGGCTTCCTGTGGGCACAGGTGTGTGGTTCAGATGCCAGGTGAGGGAGGATCTGTACCGCACAGTGGGCGTGTCATTCATGTGTGAGTTACATGCAGTGGAGGAAAGCAAGAAGGAACACTCAAGTTTCTGTAAGCAACTGGAAGGACAACTTCTTCATAAATCAGAGAAAGAAACAAGTCATCATCTGCCTGACTCCTTCCCTAAGCAGAGGTGACCAGGAAGCACCCACCTTGGCTACAGGTTGCCCCTCGGGGTACAAATGGCTTTGCAGTGGCCCTTGTAGCCTGCACTCACATGCAGGAAAGGGAGTAGAGTGGGCTTCATGTCTGCCCCTCCACTGACTCTCTGTAGACATCAGGCACCCCAGTCCTGGAGCTGCAGGGGAGGCCCGGGACAGTGCTGAGAGCTGAAGGTCATGAGAGCAGAGAGGCAGCAACCAGTTATGGACTCCAGGAACCAGAGATGGGCCCATGTCCCAGGGTGCTAGAGATGGAGCTTGAGTCATGTGGATGGGATCAAAAGGGTCACAGCCTGGGGGAAGGTGGAATGTCCCAGGCCACCTTGCATTGTAACATGCTCTGTGTTGGGGTTTCTAACTGGACGGTGAGGTCTTCAAAGACAGGGAGATGCTCTATCCCCATTAATCTGTCCCTAACTCCCCAAATAGTCTCCTAAAATACCTGGAGATACCTTAGAACAGTGTTTCTCAGAAAGTCATGGTCTCCAACTACCTCCGCTGGCATTTGATACAAAGACAGCATCCTGGGACTTGCCCCATAACAATTAAATCAGCATCCCTAGAAGAAGATACAGAACCCGAACATTTTAGAAGCTTTGTAGATGATACATAAACACACAAGTGCTCGTGAACTGCTGAGCTAGAGCAGAGGACCTGCTTGCCTCCATATGGTCTGAGTTAGGTGAAACGGCCCCCATCTGAATGTTCCTGAGAATCTTGAAAGGTTCTTCTAGAACCCTTGTCACCTTAGTCATGAGAGCAGAAAGTGTAATGTTTCCTTTTACATGGTGGGAGGCAGGAAAAAGGAATTTCTGAAAGAAAAAGATATAAACAGATCTTCTCCATTTATATTTTTAACTTTCTGTTAAAAGACACTTTCCGATGCTGCCTTGCCTTTTGATCTCTCGCAAAGGCAGCCACCTTTGCTACTGCTTTAAAAGAGAATCTACAGATACTGATGAAGAACAATATTGTTTTCTTAGAACTTTTATTCAGCTTGAAAAAAATCACAGCTGCATAATGTGGGATCCTGAAGCAAGGCTGCTTGAATTTTAAATCTTAGCTCTGCCTCTTACTCGTCGTAAGACCTTGGGCAAGTTATTAACCTCTATGTGCCTTGATTTCCCTACCTGTAAAATAGGTATAATGAGAATCTCTATCCCATAGAACTGAATTTGCACCTGTGAAGCACTCAGAACAGTGGCTGGTCCATAGCAAGCAGTCATAAATGGAAGCAGTTGTTATCTGGTGCTATTCAGTGTATAGAGGAGGAAATGGGAGTTCAGCGTGGGAAGGGATGCACGGCCGGTTCATGGCTCCATGAGCTCTAGAATCCAGGACCTGTATTCTCACTACAGGGCACTTTCTGCGTTTCCCCTTTCTGTCCCTTCCCCTCCTGTGATGCAGAAATTTGATGCTCAGTCCCTAAGAATGATCTGAGCGTGCTTTTTAAGAGCAGGTCCATGGGGAAAACAAAAAAGTCTAAATACCACTTGGAAAACTAAACACCATCCGAGTGCCTCCAGGGCATGTTCAGCCGGAGCCCAGGCAAGAACCCCCAGTCAGAGATGATGAAGACAAAGGACTCCAGGGAGCATCTTATCCATCTCTTTTACAAACAGTAGAACGGAGGTCAAGAGAGTTGCCATGACATGTCTGCAGTCCCAGGATGTGATTTCAAACCCATAACACCTGACTCCTAGTCCAGTGCTCTAGCCCCTGCCGACCCCGACCCCGGGAGGGATGCCACAGGCAGGGGCAGCTGCCCCTCTGAGCTGCTGTACTGGATGCTTTTGCAGACTCCTCCTCACTCAGATCTGCTGGTCCAGCTTCCAGCAACCCCTCCGCGGGCTGATGGTGCCCATCGGCTCCAGCTCCACGGCTTCATGAGCAGGGCAGGGAATAAACCAAGTCGGCGTGATCAGACTTTGGTGGGGAGGACCCTCTCAGATTCCTCTAAATCATGTAGAGCAAAGCATTCAAGATGACCCTAGCCTGGTCCTTTTTATGACTTCCTCCAAGTGAGCGGGTAACTTCATACAGGTACCCCCTTTATTACCTGTAACGAGTTGCAGTGATGTTAGATGTCTCCTGTCCCCCTGTCCTTGATGGGTTTCCAACGACAGTCTTCGCTGCAACCTAAAGATCCCCACAGGCACTTTCTTCTCTTTGGGATAGAATTATTTTCACCCCATAAGAGTCTGTCCTCCGCACAGTCCTGTTCAGCGCAGGTGGGACTCAGGGTCCATGTTTCTGGCTGGGATGCAGGGAGAGGGGGCTTGGTGTGAGCAGGCAGGAGAGCCAGGGCCTGGTGCCTGGAAACAACTCAGCATCTTGCCCTTGTTACTAATAATCCTCCCAAAATCACCGAATGGTTTCTAAGCATTAAAGTTATCGTTTGCCATAAACCCCTTGTCTGTTTCCTGGAGAGTTTAATATACTGCAGGAAGGTTCACCCATAAAAGGTGCCGGCTGCACTCCTGTGAGCTGGCTGGGCGTCTGTAACTTATGACCTTCATAAATGTGAGTGGGCCTCGCAAGCGGGCCCATCAGTCTTTGGAGTAATTCTGCTTCGTAGTAAAATATTTTACTGTGCACGCTCCCGTCAGCATTTGCCTCCGTGGTGGTGAGATGTCCCCATTCTTGCTGCCTCTTGATCCTTACTCTGGCTCCGTTTTTGGGCACCCCCCTTCCAGACTTCAGTTTGGGACCCAGAGGTTCATCTTTGCTTCTTTAGGGCCACAGCTGCTGCCCTGGGAAAGTGCTGCACCGATAGAACATTATTTATCACTGCGATGCTATGGGTGCTTTTTTTTCCCTTCCAGAACGGCAGGGAATCTGCCAAGAAAGCCATCACCTGAACCAGGGACAGTCCTTCACTATCAAAGGGGACTGTGTGCTCGAAGGTGCTTTGCAGGCTGCAGAGTCTTCTAGAAGCATGACAATTCCTTGTCGCCCTAATGTACCACAGTAGTTAGCATTCTGCATCATAGGCCAAGACACCTAGATAGGCTTTATCAGACTCGCTGCCTGCATCTAACACTGGCCCAGAAAGGTGCCAAACATCTTCCAGGCATCGTGGAGCAGTAGGGAGAAGGGTCCTCTCAGGGAATTCAAGTCTCAGCTCTGTCCTACAAATTACTCCCCTTCTCTGTGCCTCAGTTTCGAAAGGTGTAAAATTCCAATGCCATCTCCATTCCACTGTTATTGTAAAGGGCAAACAGAATACTCTATAAACAGTAAAAAACTCCAGAACTGCCAAGTGATAATGGTTTTATGGTAAGGAACAATGGAAGGGCATGGACTTAAAGGAAATGAAGCTGAGTGGGAAATGATCGAGTTAATAAAAAGGATTTAAGAGAAAAAGAAGTAGCTGGATATAGTAAATGGAATATACGGCTCTTGTGATTGGGTGTTGCCCTACTGCAGGGGCTAGGTACTGGGAACTGAGAACTAGTGTGACCAGCTTGGTGAGGACAGCAGGGATGGTCCATCTGCCCAGCAACCTGTTGCTCCCGGAAATTGTCCATCACATGGCCTCAGGGCAATTCAATTCATTTTCAATTCAACAAATATTTATTGAACGCCTACTGTGTACCAGGCATTTCTGTAGGTTTTTGAGTTATGTCGGTGAACAAAACAAAGATCTCCCCCCTTGAGGAGCTGATAATTTGGAGGGAAATATTATCTGCTACATGTGCACACTGGGCAAACAGTACCTCAAACACAGGATGGAGCCTAGAGTAGCAGGTGCAGTCCCATTGGCTCTCCTGTCCCCCAAGCATAAATCAGGGAGGTCTGTAAAAATTGCATCCGTGGGTCATTGAACAGAGAGAGTTCATCAGACTCCAGGGGGCCCTGCAAATTCCTCCTTCCTCTCTCCCTCCCAATGTGTACATCACCTTTGTTTTGTAGGTCACAATGTGTTCTAAAATAGACCAACAGGACAAGTTCATTCCATTGGTAGCTGGCATGGCTGCATTTAGAGTTCACCTTCAGACCTGCTACTGAAGCACATTTCATGAGTTTCCAGGAACATTTATAGAGAGCAGAGAAATAAAGTAGGGAGCAGAATGGAGTGGGAAAACATGAGAAATGTTGGGGTGAAGGATTGTTCCCTGGGAAAGATCACCAACACATGGCATTTTAAAGACAGTCCTGCAGGCTCCTCATAATTCAGGAGCTGCCACTTACCTCTCTTTGAGAAGCTGTGTTACTGAGAAGACAAACATATATTCCTTAATTTATAATCTGTCTGAGCAATTACTTACATTGGTCAGCTATTGCTGTGTAACAACCACAAAATTGTGGATGACAATAAGCATTTATTTTGCTCGCACTTGCTCAGGCTGTCTGGAAGTTGGCTGATACAGGCTGGGCTCAGTTGTTCTGTTCTTCAGAAACAGGTTTGAGAGTGAATTTTAAATGCAGCTGCACCAGTCATTGATGGGATGAAATTGCTCTTGTTGGTCTGTTTTAGAACATAATATGACCTGTGATGCCAGGATGATGTACATACTGGAAGCGGGGTAGAAAGGGAGGAAGAAATAAAGGATGGAAAGAAGGATAAAAGGAATGAAGAAAGACAGTTCTGGGAATAACTGAACCAGCAGCAACAGCATCACCTGAGAATTTATTAAAAATGCAAATTATTGGACCCCACCCCAGAGCTACTCAATCAGAATCTCTAGGGGTAGGTCCCAGCAATCTCTGTATTAATGAACTTTGCAGGTGATTCTGATGCTAAAGTTCAAGAACCATTGCTCTCATTTGCAGATTAGATCTCTCATCCTTCTTGGACCAGTCAGCTAGCCAGGACAATGGCAGAGGCACAAGAAGGGGAACAGAAACGTGTGACATCTCTTAGGGCTTAGATGAGGAACTGGCCACTGATATAGGGTCTGCCCACATTCCATTGCCAAAGCGAGATACATGACCACGGTCATGGATCCAAGGAAGGGTGAAGAATTGGGGTCAAGAATTCAATCTACTAAAGAACTTAGCAAAAATAATGTTGGTGTAGCACTTTATGGTCTATAATGCTCATTTACATATGTTATCTCATTTCATTCTCATAAAAACTCTCTGAGGTGGGAGGTGTCTCCATTTGACAGATGAAGGAAAGGAAGTTTTTAGATATTGAGGTCAAAGTCACATAATTAATAAAACCCAGGTCTCTCATCTCCAATTTGAAGCTCTTTCCACTGCATCAAACTTCTAGACCATCGGTTCATAAAAGTGGGATCCAGATATCTTTCATAATCAATAACCTCTCCAATGCACAGTGTGATAAATACTCTAAAGTCCTTATGCACCCAGGGGGAATGAGTAACAGAAACATAAGAACATATTTTCACCCATATTAGCTAGCTCTATTTATCAGGTTTCAAAGTTCCAGTCTCTTTTGCTTCTAATACTTCCCCATAGCTTGAGTTCCAAATTTCCATTAGCCTTCCTTTCCATACCTATGTCCTTAAAATTTTGTGCAAGCTAATTTTTCTACAGGAAAATCACTTTGACTAACTTCCAAGAGACTATGATTTTGCTGGAATGTCAGAAGATGGGGTGGGGTGGTGTGGCCAAGAGCATAGAAAGAGCAAATAAATAGAGTTTTCTTGCACAGCTGAATATCCATTCTGAGGAGGGAAATAAGATTAAGAAGGAAAATGAGACCACAAAGAAAAGATGGTGTAGAGGACATGATGTGTCTTGATCTCATGCTATAGAATTCATAGCCTGTCAGATATTTTGTCAGCCAAAGTCAAAGGGAAATTTTAGTGAATGCCTTTGATGATTGAAAAAATCTAATTAGAAAATGTTTTTGATCAAATTTTTATTGGAAGCATTTCAACAGCTTAAATCTGAGGAAATATTTTTAAAAACTCTTATGAGAAGGTTGGCTCATAGAAAAAGATTTCATTTGTTGTTTCCACCTTTATTTGTAAGGCAAGCATCTTCCTTCCTTTCTCCTTGCCTGCCCGGCTCCCAGCTTACCCTTCCTCCCCTGACTACCTGACAATTTAAGACACCTGGGGTGCAATAGGAGAAAAATATGACCCTGACTCCAAGTGTGATCTATAGGGAGCCCTGGCTGCACACCTTAATTATTGCTAACAAAGTAACATTTTAATAGCTTTAGGTTGAAATTGATGAGCCCTCCTGTTCACAGGAAGTGTTGCAAAGACATGACATGACATCTTGTAGAAAAAAAAAAAAAAGAAAAGAAAGGACACAGTGGCTTTGAATAACTGACTATGTAGAATGGTCAGTTTAAAAAAAAGTGCATTGTCCTTGGTCAGCAACTTTTCCCAAAGAACTCAGAGTCCATTAGAGCCCATATGTTCACCTAATTTATTTCCATCTTTCTATAAATAGGATGCAAATATTATTGTCTCCTTTTACAGAAGAATAAGCTGAAGAAAGGCACCATGGAGAGAGAGCACAATGTCTTCTGGCAACGGAAAGGTGAGCAGCTAAACAGGGGATTCTAAATGCCTTGAGGCCAGTGACTTTTCCACCTACTGCTATAATGGTGCTGGCTGTAAATGGTGGGTGTGGGTCACATACCATTGAGGGGGCTCCAAGGAACTAAGAGACTTAGCCTCCAACTCCAAGGTAGGTCTGCTAAAGTTTCAACATTCGGTGAGAATGACGATCTTGGGCACTTAGTAGCTCTTCAACCCATCATGAGCCTTTGAAGCACACTCCTTTTTAATAATCCCAATTAATACATATAGTGGCTATGATTCCTCAGGCCACTCACCTAGTCCATGGCATCCATAACCTCCCCTGGCATCCATGGTGATGTTTGATCTTGTCATTAGTCCACAGAAGGCAAACCACAGCCTTCTCAGAACCCAACCATGAGGCTTCTTCAGGTCTGCTGACTCTCTCAGGTACCTCAAAGACCCTCTCAATTAGCATCTTAAGACAGCATTGATTATTCTCCAGAAGTACTATGAGATCACAGGAAAATTGATAGGATGACTGCAGAGTCTCCTCTTAGAGAAGACATGCTACCATTTCTTCTGCTGTTATGGCACAAGGGCACTTCAAGAAAACTTTTCAGGGGTGTGACTTTATATCCTGAGGAGTGGGAGTAGGGGAGACTGGGATGCAGAGACCCTTCTTAGGGATGCATAGCAATGTCCAGTTCTATCCTTCTCCTCTCTGGCTCTCCTCTGTCTTCCCAGGGAAATTAGATCTCCCATATGAGAGAAAATGGGCTCCATATGTCTTCTAAGTCCATTTATATGACATAATTTTTATTTCCTTTTCTTGTTTTGTTTGTTTTTTATTTATTTGACAGAGAGAGAGACAGCTAGAGAGGGAACACGAGCAGGGGCAGAGGGAGAGGGAAAAGCAGGCTTCCCGCCGAGCAGGGAGCCCGATGCAGGGCTCTATCCCAGGACCCTGGGATCATGACCTGAGCCAAAGGCAGACGCTTAACGACTGAGCCACCCAGGTGCCCCAATTTTTATTTCCTATATCCTTAAGAATCTTACTTTTTATTACTCAAAAGCCAGTTTTCTGGAACTCAAAACATTCTACATTTTCTCTCCCCCCCCCCCCGCCAAAATAATGAGTTTGAAAAGTATGTCTTCATTTGTTCAGGCTTCTATAGCAAACTACCATAGTCTGGGTGGCTGATAAACAACAAAAATTTATTTCTCACAGTCTGGAAGCTAGAAATTCTTAGATCAAAGTCCTGGCAGATCCTGGACTGTAGGTGAGAGCCTACCTCCTTGTGCATAGACTATCATCACAGGGCAGAAGGAGCAAGGGAGGTCTCCCGGGTCTCTTTTATAAGGGACTAATCCCATTCAAGAGGGCTCTGTCCTCATAATCTAATCACCCCCAAAAGCCCCCACCTCCTAATACCCCCACATTCGGAGTTAGGATTTCAATGTCTGAGGACACAAACATTCAGTCCATAACAAAGGTCTATTTAAGAGAACAAAAGCCAAACTTGAACTTTTTTTCCCCCTTTTCCCTTGCACTTCTGCATCCTGGGTGGTGAGTAAAGAATACTTCACAGCTATCTGAGTCAGGGAGGGATAAAGGTGGTAGGACTATTTACCAAGGAAGGTGGTAGGTGAATACTTCAAACTAGTCTCCGACATCATCATAAATTTTTTACCATCACTAAAGGAAAGGCAGAACAATCCAGAGACAGTAGAAATAGGGGTGCTCTCTTTCTCAAGAATTAACCACTCTGAAGGAGGAAAAATTGGGGAAAGGGCTTAAGTCAGCAGGGGAGAAAGAGGAGAAAGTAAAGAGCTATTTAAACGTGCTGGGTCTTTTAGTAGGTATTATTTTGTCATATAGCCATACAGTCATAAACATAATTCAATAATAGCTTCCTGGTGAATAATATTGAGCTAAGGCTTTATCTTAATACACCTTAGTCAAATTCATATCATATCACATTACATGTCACACTCAGTATGTATAAATAAGTGTGTAAATACTGAAGGCAGTGATAGTAGATGGGGGGGGTCCTGGAATTAGTTGCAAGGAGTGAGGGTAGGGGGCAGAGCAATGCCACTGTAGTGAGATTAAAGAAATGTAGGTTAGCCTATTAACTTAAGGGCAGTAAAGAAGGTAAGAATACCTAATGTCATTTGCAGAAGTGGATCTGAAACTGTTAGATGCTTGGCAGAGCAGAGTGATGAGGTCTCTATGACAAGGAACCCTGAAAGTATGTTAGGAATTTGGGGTGGGTTTAGGGATGATAGCTCTTGGCCAAGACTGGAGATGACCATCTCAGATCCTTAGTCTGTGTTATCTCAATGAAGTGGCTCTATATCTAAGATTTCTTCATCTTCTGCAAAGAAGAAATATTTTTAAAGAATCTCTGGAACTTCAAGGAAGAAACCTCTTGGTATCAAGATTCAAACCACTCTAAAGAATCAATGCATCACACAAGATAGGAGCTTCTAATATGCAAACATGCAAAATAAATGAGCGTAGTTTTAAAAAGAACTGATCTTACTTATAATTAAAAACTATAGATTTTGTTATAGCCTGGTTCCCCCAGAAAGCAGAGTATGAGGCAAAAGCCTAAGGGCAAAAGCCTACCGCTTTATTAGGAGTGTCATCTTAGGGAAGTAGAAGGGAGGGGAAATGGGGAAGAGACAGGGAAGAAGGAGGAGGCAGTTCGAGGGCATGTTTCCAAGCCATCTTGCTGTTGGTGTCAAGTAGAAGTGACCACTGGGTCTCTCAGGACCATCTCCTGAGCTACCAGATGAATAGTGGCTTCTTAGGCTACTCCATCCAGGTGGAGGAAAGGAGAAGAATCCATCCGCTGGCTCCCTTCTCCCATTAGATATAGGTTCATCTTATTGGGGGGTTAACAAAGAAGCCCAGAGGCAGGAGGTGAAAGGGAGCAGCATAGAGTACTCTGGGCATGAACAAGTGTGAGAAGCTGCTCTAGCAGGTAGGGCATGAGACCAGTGTGTCCACTGCCACAGCCAAGGGTGTCAGAGACAGAGGAAGTTGAGAGAATCCGATGGGCCCTTAAAGGTAATTGTTTGTCTTGGTCTGTTCAGGCTTCTATAAAAAGATACCATATACTGAAACAGTCAGCATTTATTTCTCACAGTTCTGGAGGCTGGAAAGTCCAAGATCAAGGTGCCGACAGAGTCAGTGTCTACTGTGAGCCTGCTTCCTGGTGTACAGATGGCTGTCTTCTTACTGTGACTTCACAAGGCAGAAGGGACAAGAGAGGTACCTGAGGCCTCTTCTATGAGGACATTGATCCCATTCGTGAGGCGCCCCCCCTCATGACCTCATGACCTCCCCAAGACTCCACCTCCTAGTACCATCACCTTGGGAATTAAGCTGCAACCTATGACCTTTGAGACACAAACTTTCAGCCCATAACACTGTTACTATCTTTTAAATAAAGATTTAGCTTTACATTTTCTCTAATAAGAGAAAGGGGCTATCAGTAGTGTGAGTACTCATCAAAAACAGGGAGTTCTACCCAAGAATTCTTAACAATAACTAAAGAATATGTGGATTAAATGTGTATCACTGTCCAAATGTGTTGGAGGAAGAGGTCTCCTTTGCCTGTTCAGTATTAGTGTTCCCGAAATCAGAGAGAGCATTGAGAAAGCTAATACTGAACAGGCACAGGAGACTTCTTTCCCCATCCCCTTTGGACAAGTGACCTTGTTGAGTAGCAAATGATGTCCTGATAATTCATGATAATAGCTGATATTTATAGAGGTTTAGCATTGTTTTAGGAGTTCTGCTTTGAACGCTTGCATTAATACTACTACGTGTTAACAGAGACCCAGAGAAGCCAAATATCATGTCTAAAGGCCCATAGCAGCTAAGTGGTTGAGTTAGGATTTGAGTCCACGTATTCTGACCCCAGAGCCTACGCTTTTATCCATTATACTGAGTTTTGACACTTTGCTAGAAGATAAAATTGCAACTACTTCTCTTTTCCAAAATTCATGTCTGCTTCTGAGAAGTCCTGAGGTTTTCCTGAAATGTAATTAAGATTATGCATATTTCACAAATAATGTTCACCATGACCTCCGGAAACCCATGACGGGGCACGTGTTGTGATACAAGGGAAAATACATCCCAACTTAAATCTGGTAACAAGAAATGCTGCGGATCAACCCTATGGCCCACAGCACCGCTCCAGAAAGCATCCCAGTGATTAAGGGGCAAATTGGGTGAGTGAGGAAACAGTTTCCTTCTCCCCAGGCCTGAGTGGTTTCACACCGTGAACAAAGAGCAGTGGTGGAGTTGGGGTGAGGGCCTTTCAAGAGGCTGAACAAGGTGTAGAAAGCCCCCACTGTGAGCCAGGTGAAATTTCAATTCCCCGTCTAGAGAACTTCTGAAAGTTGTTCTGCCTTCAATGTATTTTGTTCATGCTCCACAGATGTCCTTTCTCATAAATTCAGAAGTATCTGCACGTCCCAAGGTGAGCTGGTATCTTCTTTTTATTGCCAGCAGTTTGCAGGCAAGGATCTGACATTAAAAAAATATGGCACTCACTTTCGAGAGTGTGACCCTCTTTCTCTACTCTTTCCTCATCTTCTTCCAGTTCCCTCTGCTCTTTTCACCTTTGTGCTTTTGCTTAGCACACATGGGGGCTCTGGAGAGACCCTTCCAGATACTTGGACTTCTTGCTCAGTTGCAAAAGGATGCATTTTGTCTGCAGATTGCCTCATACAGACACTGTGTCTGTCTAAAAAGACTAACAGACTAAAAGAGCCTCCAGAGAACTTATTTTAGATGTTTGCCAACTAACCCATTTTGCATGCTTCCTGGGAGACACAATATGCACCATCTCTACAGGAGGAAGCAGGAGAGATATTGGATATCTCAAAGGAAATTTATGATGCTGATGGGAAATTTAAGCCCCTTAAAACAACGGCTGGGTTATGAACAAGGGAGGAAATTTTTATCACCTCATGCCTGTGCTTCCCTCATCCCCTTCCTGAGGGATAGTGGCCGTGGATCTGATTGGTGGTCTCTTGCCTCTGCCTGCTTAATGGCACTTGCTGTAGAGAATTTTGATAGACCATCAGTTCAGCTAACTTGAGCAGATTCGTGTGCTTTTAGATATATTCTTGTGGATATGATAAATGCACCATGTGACTTTCAGGGACTTTAGTTCTATACCCATCCTTCATTTTCTCATTCTTCTTTCTAAGGAAACCCCTAAATCTTTGGGACTAGCAATGTGCCAAGTAAAAGACATTTTCAGTACCCTCTATGAACAAGGAGTGGCCAGTTGGCTAAATTTTGGCAATTGAGATGTAAATGGAACTGCTCAGAGGAACTTCTGTGGGAGCACCATAAAAGAGAGAGAGAGCCGGGAGCTCCTTTCTGCCCTTCTGTCTTTCCTCCATTTTTAGACCTGATACTTGAACATGAAGGCCAGGGCTTCAGCAGCCAAATTGAACCACGAGGCAATCTCAGGGTGTGTGTGTGTGTGGGGGGGGGTTTGGGGGGGATGGATTTTGAGCCAAATGTATCAAAGAAGAAAGATGAAGGATTCTAGTTTCCTGAAAACTGAAGACCTGTCGTATCAGCCCTGAACTTCCTGCCTCTAAACTTGTTTTATCCAAAAGAGAAATAGGTTCTATCTTATTTTGGCTAAGGTGCTTTTGTTGGCCTATTGTATGTAGCAATACCTAACCCTAACTGATTGACTACCTCTGTGATGAGAATGTGCCAATAATGCTTTCTCCTAACTGACTAATTCAGGTATCTGCAACTGTATTTGCTAATGTTCTTTAGGTGACAAGTAACAACACCCACTAGAGCTAGCTTATGCAGGAAAGGGGAATCTACCACGAGGTACAGTTAGGTCTCACAGAACCCAGACCTCAGAGCCTCTGGAACAAGCTGAACCCAAGAACCAGAAAGTCATCTGGAATTGCTCTCTGTCCCTTGTCCCTGTTCTTTCCTGTGCGTCTGCTTCCCTCTGTCTTTCTGCAGGCCACTCCCCTCTGCTTCTTTAGGCCACACAGTAGGAGACATGATGCCTACTCCCTACTCCTGACTTTATGGCCCCCAAAGTGGGGTCAATTCTCAGTCCCAGTTTCTTGGAGGTAGAACTTTCACTAGTCCAGAAGAAAAGAGGTTCATTGAAAGTTAAAGAAACACTCCAAAAGCATCCACTACTCCTACACCAAATGGATACCTGGTATAAATAAAAACAACCTAACTTGGAAAACAACAACAATAATAATAATAATAATAAAAACCCACCCAACATGAAAATGCCTGATTCTTCAGACAAGAAAAGTATTTGTCCAAAAGTTTTAGAAAGAAATAATACCACTGTTGTACAAATACATCCAGGAAACAGAGAATGAGGGAACACTTCCTAATCTTTTTAGAGATCAGCATAACCTGATTCTAAAATTTGACTGTGGCATTTCAAGGAAGAAAATCTATAACCCAATCTCTCATAAATATAGATTCAAGATTCTTTTAGAAAATATTAGCAGATAGGATACAGTGAAATATAAAAAGGGGATTAATATAACCAAATGGGATTATTTTAGATATGGAAGGGTAGTTTAACATTAGAAAACTAATTAGTACAATTGACAACATTAATGGAAAAAGGGAGAAAATATTACCATATAATGGGAGAAAACATCATCTTGATAGATGCAGAGAAATCATTTGGCAAAATCCAATAATATTCATGAAAAACTCACAGCAAAGGAAGAACAGAATGGAACTTCCTTAATGTGATAAATATAATCCACAAAAAACCACAGCAAATAATATGCTAATAATACAATATTGAAAACTTAATTCTTGAGTTTGGAGATGAAGCAAAAATTCCTGCTAGCCTCACTTTTATTCAAAATTCTGATGTAGTTTTTAGTCATAGTAATAAGTCCAGAGAAAGAAATAAAAAGCATACATAGTGGGGCACCAGGGTGGCTTAGTCGGTTAAGCGTCCAACTCTTGATTTTGGCCTAGGTCATGATCTCTGAGTTGTGAGATTGAGTCCCATGTTGGGATCCACACTGGGTGTGGAGCCTGCTTAAAATTCTCTCTCTCCCTCTCCCTCTGCCCCTCTCCATGTGCGTGCTCTTTCTCTCTCTTTCAAAAAAAAAAAAAAATCATACGTATTGAAAGAAAGAAAACTCTTATTTTTCATAGATGACATGATTGTTTATCTAGAAAATAAAAAATAGTCAACAAATTATTAGAAGTATAAATGAATTCAGCTAAGTTGCAGATACAAGGCCAATATAAAAGAATTAATTGTATGCTGGCAACAAAAATGATAAAATAAAAAATTATAATATGTAACATCAAAACATATCAAATACTTACAAATAAATCTAGTGAAAGATATACAAGACCACTCCACTGAAAACTAAATATTACTAAGAGAAATGAATTAAATGGAGGAGTGTACTATATTCACAGATTGGAGAATGCAGCATATGTCAATTTTCCCAAATTAATCTATAGATTTAATGAAGTTGCACTCAAAATCCTACTAGGCCTTTTTTTTTAATGGAAATTGAAAAGCTGAACATATGCACTCCCCACGACCAGAGAATTCTACTCCTGAGTATTTACCAACAGAAATCAGTACATTTGTTCATCGAATGTCATATAATAGAATGTTCAAAGCAATATTTTTAAAACTCCAATCTGGACACTACCTTGATGTCTATTAATAATAGAATGATAAATATATTGTCTGTTCACACAATGTTAATTAGCAATGAAAATAAATGATTCATAAACATACATAGAATACTGATGAATCTCACAAATACACTGAGAGCAAGAAAGGCCAGATCCCCCCAAAAAAACCCAAAAAAGAATATATACAGTATTATGCCAGTTATATAAAATATAATGGAAACATCACTTCTACTACTGGAAGCCAGGGAAGTTGTCACACGCAGTGAGGTAGTAACTGGGAGGAAACAGGGGAGTTTTCTGGGATGTTTGGAATGTCCTGTTTGTCCATCTGGGTGCTGGTTACATGATGTATTTACTTTATAAAACATCTAGCTCTGTCTTATGTATGCTTCTCTATTTTTATGTCATACTTCAGGGAAGATTTAAAAAGTGATAAAATAAAAAGCTGAACAAATACATATCTTTAATATGGTAACAACTGGGGTTCTGTACAACTAGACTCAGTTTCTAATTCTTTATTAATGCATTCCATATTAACTTTTATTTTTTTCCATATTAACTTTTAATTGTTCAAGCCACAAGTCATTTTTTTTTAAATCATGAATAAATGTGTAAGAATATATTTTATCATTTGCAAAAAATATTTGCTACAGCCCAGAGCCCGACTCGGGGCTCAATATCACGACCCTGCAATTGTGACCTGAGCTGAAATCAAGAGTCAGACGCTTAACCTCCTGAGCCAACCAGGCACCCCAATATGTATGCTTATTGAATTTAATTGGGTTTACCAAAAAAAAGAAGGTATGGTGTTTTAACGGGTGTGGTCTCTCTATATAGAGTGCCATGAAGATTGAGAAGTTGGTAAGTGTGTTTCCAGTGGCCCTCCCTGTTCCCTCCCACACCCCTGCCCCCAGCAAACTTTCCATCTTGAGGCCAGTGTCCCCAGGGCATTAACTCAGCCCTTCCTCTTCCCCAATCCCTCAGCCCAGACAGCTCACGGTTGTCCTGATCCATTCTCTGAGAACTCTGCTCTTGCCTAGAACTAACCCAACAACCTAATTTGAGCCCAAGAGTCAAGTACTGATAATGGCTACATGTTTTATTTGTCCCAGAAGACAATTTTACTTTAATTTTGAACTTTCCTGCCTAAACCTAGAGAAATGACAAATGGGAGAATCGTGGGCCCTTGGCTGGCCACCAGGGGATAGGTTTAGGGAAGATAGTGAGTTACGACGGGCGTTTTTCAAAGCACGAGACCAGGCAGTTAACTGCACATAGGCCTGTCCTGACCATTTTGTGACTTCTCCAGGGGTTTCTTCAGTTAAAAAAAATAAAAGAAAGAAAGAAAAAAAGAAAGCTGTTCAAACCCTTTTCTCTTAATGACAATAGTAACTTCTAAGTCACACTCGACTTGTTTCTTCCTGCAAAGCCCCTCTTGAAATTACCCTGATTTAATAAACTGGGAGATTCTATTTGGTTTCAGCATTGAACTTTTGCTCAGAAATGGAGGGAAGGACTGCTTTTCATCAAGTTCTCCACCAGAGTCCAAATGGCAGCAGGACATATTTCGGGCAGTTCCCGTTTGATGTTTCTGAGTAATCCACAAAGCAGACAAACCAGGGTTTATTAGCACTTTGTTCTTCTCAGAGGCAGAGTGCTGAATAAATGCCTTTTTTCCCTTTGGAAAAAAATTTTAGTAACCATAGCAATAATAATTCCATCTCCAAGTGAAAATTATTATTGTTATCTTCGTTGGCAGCCCCAGTTTCTTTCCTGTCACAAGGAGACAGAAGGCAGACACTGTCTTGAAGTCTATAAAAGGCGCACCTAAGCAGGATGGGGAGCAGCTGCTTTCTCTCTGAGCTGAGAGCAGAACCGGAGAATAATGGCTTACCCCTAGAATGAGGGGCTTAGGCTAGATATGAGGAAGTGGTTCCTGGCAGTGTGCTAGATAGGTTGTCATGGGAGTTTACAGAATCCTCTTCTTTAGAAGCCTTTAAAAATAGCTTCGATGATCTGTGCCTGGAACGGCAGACGTATGCCCTGCCTTGCCTGTGTCTGTCGTGCATTTCACATCCTCTTGGAGGTCTGACTGTACCTTTGCTAGACTTCTGATAGCTGGACCGCCTTACCCTGTCTGCCAGCCCCGGACAGAGAACACCGGCTCTGGGAATGTGAAGGAATGAATGGAAGTCGGGAGTTTGGATAAAAGGATTTAGTGATGATCCAATACAGTCTACTGGTTTGCGGCTGGTTAGATGTTGGCCCCGTGGTTATTTTCCTACAGTCCATTTTGTAAAACGAGATTTGGCCAGATGCGCACCATTTGGCCAGAAGGCTCTTTGAAGAATTACTGAGTCCACCTCCCTTCTTCTGGATTGTTAACTTTGTCCGCTTGATTCTACACAGGCTCTTGAACAAGAAGGAAATGTTCTCTGAAGTGGGAGTGCATGCGATGTTTCAGAAATTACTCAAATATACATGGAGAAAACAGTTCATAGGAAGAACTTGAACCAGAGTTCAATCCAGACATCCCTTCTTCCAGCCCCACTGATGTCTCTCTCATCGAAGGAATGTGCTAACCTTTTGAAAAGTGCTTTCATTTAAAAAGTAATGGTCAGAACCCTGCTAAGTCCTTCAGTAACAATATTTTACCTCAGAGTTGACATTTATGTGCCAGCGACTCATTTGTTACAAATTCTAATTGCAGAGCAACAATCCAAAAAAGGCAATGCAAAAGGCAAAAAGAGAAAAGGCTCAGAAACCCTTGGAGATCCCATCTAATTAAAAATGCAAATTAAGAAAGAAACCTCAAGTCATAAGTCCTGTTCAGTCTTTTCAAAGGCACCAATTACCAGTGACTCATTGTGAAAGGGGCTGCCTTTAATTTTAAGTCAAATTTCTCAACAATATCCCATTGGCAGGAAATTAAAATGACTACCAGCTTAGTAGTACAATTAACACTTCGACCTTTGTTATCCAAACTTTATTCATTCTTGTTCTGTTTCTCTAAGCAATCACTAATGTAGACAATTTTCCATTAAATTTTCCTGAGGTCCTAAGAACATTTTGTTTTCCAGAGAAAAACAATCTCATCTCTCAACTAATCCACCCCTTCCCATGAAATCATACGGAGGGACATTCCAGAAAAGAACACACTCCTTGATAGAATCTCTTCTCTAATAATACTTCAGATGGCAAGATAGGAGAGTGTGATAGTGCAGAACAAAGGTCCTCAGACAGGAGATACGGATCACCAAAGGACTCTTGCTAGGGCCTGAGTCTGGCCATGTCCTAATATGGGTCCATATCAGGTGTCAGATATCAATTCATAATGTATGCACTATACTTTTTATTATCATAAGAGGAAACACCAGTTATGGAATAAATTTTTTTTAAGTCTCAGAACTGGAAAGGGAATACAAGAGATTATGTAGGCCAATCTCTTCAGTCTAGGGCTTCCCTAATATGAATTGAGTGCCTGTATCAGTCAGGAGATAGAACTCACACAATAACCTGAACAGGGAAAATCTACTATGAACTATAACAGGGGATTGTAGTAACGGGGGATTGGCTAGTAAGAAGCAAAGAGCTCTCTAAGGCCTATCAGATGGCAGATAGAAGGAACAGCCATTACACCGAGGCTGATGTAGAGTGCTCAAGAAAGATGCCCTTCTCCCCTACCCTGCAGCTGAGATCCAGAGAGGGTAAGAGACGATGAAAAAGTCACTGAGGTGTCAGGCAGGTGGACTATGCTAGGAATCTGTCCTTCAGGTGCCAGGGAAAGCTGTTGATGGGGAAGTCCTGTGCCTCAGCACTTGCTGAAAAATCCCACAAAGGAAAAGCCAGGGAAACCTATGATGGGAGGTGCCTTGCCAGTGTGCTGTTTTAGGAAGATGCTTGAGTGGGGGTGTTAGAGTAAGCCACTGGCCGTGAGGCATGTTGTGAAGCTAGGCGCTGGAGAAGCCATTTGCCACAGGAACCAGGCTCAGAAGAATCTGTCCATGCTGCAGGAGTCAGGCACTGGAGGGGCTGCCTGTGCGTGGCCTCTGGATGCCGGGATTGCCATGCATGCTGTAGAAGCTGGGTGCTGGAAGGGGGGGCGTGCTGCAGGAATCTGGCCTGCAGAACACGCTGCAGGAATCAGGCACTGAGGAAGCAGCATTTGCTCTAAGCTATTGCCAAGAAAGCACAAAGAACTAGGAAGAAAAACTCCATCCTCTACCAGTGTCCTTCTAGCATCCTCCACTGACAAAGCTTTACCCCATGTGCCGGCTGACAAAGGGGGAATATTTAAAGGGCCCATCTCCATTTTCATGGAGTAGACAATGAAGCTTGGATTTGGAGCGAAAGACAATACGACGGTATGTATTGCCTATTGTGTGATAGGTATGTTACAGACATCATCTAATTTATCCCCTGCAATATTTCTAATGCATAAATATCATCAGGCACAATTTACAGAGGTCCACAGAGCTTAAGAAAGGTCACAGAGTTAGTAAGCAGGGAGTAGGGATTCAAATCAAAATTTGGCCAACACCAAAATGTCTTATCAGATAAAGGGCTAAGATCCAAAATCTATAAAGAACTTATCAAACTCAACTCCCAAAAACCAAATAATCCAGTCAAGAAATGGGCAGAAGACATGAACAGACACTTCTCCAAAGAAGACATCCAAATGGCCAATAGACGCATGAAAAAGTGCTCAACGTCACTCGGCATCAGGGAAATACAAATCAAAACCTCAATGAGATACCACCTCACACCAGTCAGAATGGCTAAAACTAACAAGTCAGGAAATGACAGATGTTAGTGAGGATGCGGAGAAAGGGGAACCCTCCTACACTGTTGGTGGGAATGCAAGCTGGTGCAGCCACTCTGGAAAACAGTATGGAGGTTCCTCAAAAAGTTGAAAATAGAGCTACCCTACAATCCAGGTCGTAGGTATTTATCCAAAGGATACAAACGTAGTGATCTGAAGGGGCACCTGCACCCCAACGTTTATAGCAGCAATGTCCATAACAGCCAAACTATGAAAAGAGCCCAGGTGTCCATCGACAGATGAATGGATAAAGAAGATGTGGTATATATATATATATATACAATGGAATATTACTCAGCCATCAAAAAATATGAAGGATCATTTGCAACAAACGACATGGATGAGACTAGGGGGAATTATGCTAAGTGAAATAAGTCAATCAAAGAAAGACAAATACCATATGATTTCACTCATATGTGGAATTTAAGAAACAAAACAGATGAACATAGGGGAAGGGAGGGAAAAATAAAATAAGATGAAATCAGAGAGGGAGACAAACCATAAGAGATTCTTTTTTTTTTTAAAGATTTTATTTATTTATTTGACAGAGAGAGACACAGTGAGAGAGGGAACACAAGCAGGGGTAGTGGGAGAGGGAGAAGCAGACTTCCCACTGAGCAGGGAGCCCGATGTGGGGCTCGATCCCAGGACCGTGGGATCATGACCTGAGCCGAAGGCAGACGTTTAATGACTGAGCCACCCAGGTGCCCCAAACCATAAGAGATTCTTAACTATAGGAAACAAACCAAGGATTGCTGGAGGAGAGTTGGGTGGGGGGATGGGGTAACTGGGTGATGGACATTAAGGAGGGCACGTGATGTAATGAGCACTGGGTGTTATATGCAACTGATGAATCCCTGAAATCTACCTCTGAAACTAATAATACACTATATGTTAATTAATTTAATTTAAATAAATTAAATTTAAAAATTTTTGACAACACCAAAGCCCACTGACTTTCTATACTAGGTTTTCTCCAGTGAAGCCCAGAATTCCTGGAAGAGTGGTAGCCTAGGGGGCCAATCTCAGGGCAGGGGTGAGGATGAAGACTATAGATGGGGGACAGGTATTCTAATAGGATGAGCTGTGTCAGGAGTGAGGTTGGATTGATCTGAGCCTGGGGAAACCTGAAAGGCAGAGTCTGTAGTAAAACTAAGATAAGAACTGAATTAAGCTAAAGTCCCTAGGGGTTAGGTAAAACAACAAAGATGAACTTTAAGGCCATGGGATGAAATGGGAAGCTGGGACACATCAAAACAAAGCACACAGGTGCCAAGTACAGGTCAACAATTCCTTGAGATGACCACCACCACCACCACTATGGGTTACAGGGTGATTGGCCATGCCCACAGGTAGAGAGAGGGTGCCTGAGGGTGCATTCTGGTTCAGACAGTTTACTCAACAAGATAATGGCCAAGCTAGGGCTAGAGCCTATCTCCTTGACTCCCATTTCTGTGCTGTTTACACTTGCCATCAGCATCCATGAATGCTAGAGTTGCAGGAATAGACTAAAGTGGATGGAGGAGCTGGACCACAGAGCCCTCTGCCTGTTGAACTGATCGGAGGATGTAAAAGTGGAAAACACAGATCAAGTTTAGTTCAGGTAAAACATCTGGTATGTTTAAGGCCATTCCTGTTGTCTTCCTTTGTCCCCCACACGACTTCATGAGGAGGCATATGATAAACATTCAGAAACTCTGTTTGCGGGGCGTCACATCCTCATTGCTATTAGCTGAGGCCTTCTAATCAGGGATACTCAGCCTTTACTGAACATCTGAATCATCTGGACAACCATTAAAAAAAGTACTGATGCCTGAGGCTGCTTCACACCGATAATGAGAGTCTCTAGAAGTGGGTCCATTCATCAGTATATTTGCCAGATCCACAAGTGGTGATTCTAATTCAGATCCAGGGTCGAGTATCCCTGGCATATCCTGACTACAGCAGAATGACATTGAAAGAGACAAAAAGTTATTTAAACCCTTCTTCCTGTGGGACTGACTCTCCTAGGGGATTCTGAGAACAACTCTTTTTCCAGAGCAGTCACCCACTGGCCTGTATTGCACGGTATTATCCCGGCAGAGATTTTGAACTCAAAGCTGGTCAGGAGGCTTAGTACTATGCAAAAATATGCTGAAGAGATGTACAGGCTCCTGAAGCTATATTGCGTGCCGAGAACCAACAACATGGAAGACTGGCATCCCTTTGTTGGAAAGGGAAATGTGTTATGGTTCTGAGGTTGATCTATTCGTTGGCCTTAAGTAAATGAGGTGTGCTCCCAACAACTACCTCGGTAAGATTTTAACTAGGAAATCCTAATCTTCAGTGACATATGTGATGGGGAAAGCAATGAAACATCCTTCTGCTTGGTGATGGGTGAAGCCCTAAAGACTCAATCTGGTCTTGATGAACATCCAAGAATCTGGATGCGCGCACCCCGCTGAGGCAGGGGTTTCTGCCAACCATGCTGGTAAGGAAGTCTGTGGTTTCTCGCAGTGTCAGATTTGTTCAGTTTGGGTATAAACAAATACCCTAATTTCCGTCCTGGGGTATAAACAAGCAGGTTTCTCTCCTTTATCCAGGTGCCATTACTATCCTTGAAACTAGTTGTGTATCTAATTAAAAACAAATTTTTTTTAACTTTCCATTTTTTTCATTAGGTCTTGTCATTCCACATTATTTAAAGTAGTTTTCTTTAGCTTTGTGAAACAAAAAATAAAGCTCAGGTTTCCAAGATAAAATTGTTTTAAAAAATTATTATGAAAAATTTTAGTTATATGCATTGAATAATGTAATAAGCTCTCTCATATGCATCCTCCAGCTTTAACAATTATGAACTTGTGGCAAATCTTATTTTATCTATACATTTGCCCACTACCCAGCCCCATATTCTTTTGAAGCAAATTCCAGGCTTCATATTATTTCATCTGCAAATATTTGAGTATATAACTCTTAAAATAAAATATATGAATGTCTTAAAGATAATATTTTCTTAGCTAAAATATTGATGTTAATTATTTCATCCCCTCTAATACCCAGTGTCCCAACTTTCAATTTTAATCAGTTTTATATCAATTGTATCACTTTCTTACATATTATTTAAATCAAGATGCAAATAAGTTGTATACATTGCAATTAGTTGAAATGCCTCTTAAGTATTTTTGTTTTTTTAATAGGCTCCATGCCCAGTGTGGAGCCCAATGTAGGGACTGAATCATGACCTTGAGATCAAGCCCCGAGCTGATATCAAGAGTTGGATGCTTAACCAACTGAGCCACCCAGGCGCCCCTAAGTTTCTTTTAATCTATAAATTCTCTTGATCTGTTTTTTCCCCTTGTAATTTATTTGTTGAAGACTTCAATGGCTTGTCCTGTAGGGCTTCCCACAGACTAGATTTTGCCTATTGCGCCTCCTTGGTATCTTTTAACATGTTCTCCTGTCCTCTATGTCTCCCATGATTCAGTTGTTGGATATGTAGGTATAATTTTTTTTTTTGGCAAGACTAATTCATAGGTGATATTGTATTCTAACATAAGGTAGCACATAATGTCTGGTCCTCACTTTTTTTTGGTCAATGACTTAGCAGTCATTGATTATCAATGCCTAGACCCATTCATCATTAGGGATTAGAAAATGGTAAATTTCAATTCTTTCATTCCTCTGTCATTGTTTCAAGCTGGGAAACGTCTATATGAGAAATTTCCCTCCATCTATCATTTGGATACCCAGTGGTACAGTTCATACAGGAAAGGAAGGACATAGTGTTCATTTTATTCCCTTCATTTCTTTCCCCTTTATTCACTAACTTGCAAAATAATGAGTGGTTCACAAAATTTCACCAAGGGTGATCAATCAAGTTTTCTTTAAAAACAGCTTTATGGAATCATAATTAATATACAATAAACTACAGTATTTAAAATGGCAATTTTATAAGTTTTGAAATTGATACACACTTGTGAAACCACCACTGCAGTCAAGATAATAAACACATCCATCATCCCCAGAGCTTCCTCATGCCCCTTAGTAATCCCTTACTCCCACCCCTGGTTACCCAGACAACCACTGATCTCCCTTCTGTCATTATAGATTAGTTAGCATTTTCTAGAATTTTATAGATACATACAGTATGTTCCCATACAGAATGTTCGTCATACATATAATGTATGCTCATAGTCATGCAGTATGTTCTTTCTTTTTTGGGGGCTGAAAGTAAGGGGCTCTGTCTTCTTTAACTCAGCATAATTATTTTGAAATTCATCTACATTACCACATGTATCTGTAGTTCATTACTATTTCTGTGTAGTATTCCGTTCTATGGATCTGTGGCCTTATGGTTTTCATCAAATTTTTAAAGAAGTGTTAGTTATTATTTCCTTAAATATATTGTTTTTCTGTTCCCTGCTCTCTCAGAGACTCTGACTGCCTGTTTACTAGGCTGCTTGAAGTCTCTCCACATCTCTTTTCTTCTTCCTCCTCTCTTTTTCTTTTTAGTCTTTTTTTTCCATCAGTGTTTTATTTCTGGAAGTTTTTATTGCAGTCTTCAAGTTCATTATTCTTTTGCTCTGCATAATCTGCCATTAAACCCATCTAGTGTGCTTTATATCTCCTATTTTATATTTTACTCAATATGTTTTTCTTCTCAAGGTTCTTGAACATATAGAATACAGTCACAGCTGCATTATTAATGTCCTTGTCCATGAATTCTATTTGTGTCATTCTGGGTCAATTTCAACTGGTCAATTTTTCTCCTCATTGTGGGTAGTATTTTCCTGCTTCTTGGCATGCCTGGTAATTTTTCATTGGATATCAGACATGAATTTTGCCTTGTTGGATACTGGATATTTTTGTATTCCTATAACTATCCTTGAGCATTGTTTTGGGATTCTGTTTTAGTTGCTTGGAAATAGTTTGCTCCTTTCAGCTTTTGGTTTTAAGCTGTTTTCCTTTATCTGTAATTTGATTACTTAGTGCAATAGCCTAGGGTGTTTTGTGTAAGGTTAATTTTCCCCTCTACTGAGGCAAAACCCTTTGAGCACTCTACGCAATGCCCTGTAAATGATGAGGCTTCTCACCCTGGCTGGTGGGAACAGACATAATTCCCAGCCCTGTGTGAGCACCAGGGATCATTCCCCCAATCCTTTTGAGGAGTTCTATCTCCAGCCTTTGAGCAGCTTCCCCACATGCAATTGCTGATTAATGCACGGGTAAGGACTCAAGGGGATTTTCGGCTCAAGTATTCGAGTACTCAGCAGGCATATACATGTTGGGGTAGAAGTCATAAATCAAGAGCTCCATTTCAGATATGTAATGTTTAAGGTGTGAGACAGACCTTCAAGTGGAGATATTGGGGATGAGTCTGGTGCTCAGAGGAGTTATCTGGGCTGAAGAGGTACATTTGAGAACCACGATCATTGAAAAAATGTTATTTCAACCATGGGAAAGCCTGAGATCTTGGAAGAGAATGAAGAGAAAAGAGCCTAGCATGGAGCCTTGTGGAAGTCCTATCATTTTCTGAGTGAAGGAGGAGGTAACCCAAGAAAGAAGGGTTTCGTGAAAGTCACCAGAGAAGGAGAGTGGTGTTGACTGGGTCAAATGCTTCTGGGAGTTTAAGTAAGATAAGGACAAAGAAGAGTCCCTTGGATTTGGTAACGGGGACGTCACTAGTGGCCTTGATGAGGACTGTTTTGGTGGAGCATGAGGGCAGAAGTCATGTTATGATGGTTTGAAGAACGGGAAGTTGAGAAAAAGGTAACAGCATGTTAACACAACTCTTCCAAGAAGTATAACTCCCAAGAAGGAGAAGAAAAATAAAACCCTGAAGAGGACTGTGGGGATCAGTGAGACCCCTGGCCCAGAGGTAAGAAGCATCTTCCCACCCTTTCTTATGGGGATCTCTTTCATGTGATGTGAAATTTCTTAATCCAGCCCCTTGTACTTTTAGTCAGTAAAGAGTCCTCAAAAATTCTGTCATTATGTGGTCTACCAGTCTTTGTTTTTGATGAGTTAATAGCTATTTTGATGGAATGTTGCAATCCAAAGACATTGGGGCTGCAAACCAGATGTCATTTACAAGTAGTATCTCTGCAAAAACAGCTCAACTGGTCTCCCTGTCTCCAGTCTCAATCCATTAAATCCATTCCACATCCTGCAGTTAGAGGCCTATTCACAACCCTGCTCAATGCCTTTTAAGATGTCTGCATCAACTACAGAATAAGCCCCCGCACATGATCAGGACATGCAAGATCTTCCATGATGTGGGCTTACCATCTCCCCAGTCTCAGTTCTCACAGTGGCTCCCTTCCGTGTCACTTTCCACATCCCACTGCTTGTATTTCCCTGTATACACCATTCTCAGCTGGCACCACCCCCTGTGTTCACTTGCCCTCTCTCTTATCTTCCTAACTCTTACTTATCTTTCAAGACTCATCTCAACCTCTAATCTTTCAGAGAACTCCAGGTTTATGTCTCTCTCCACACACCATATTATATAGATTTATTTTATTTTATTTTTATTTTTTTATTTTTATTTTTTTTATTATTTTTTAAAGATTTTATTTATTTATTTGACAGAGAGAGACACAGTGAGAGAGGGAACACAAGTAGGGGGAGTGGGAGAGGGAGAAGCAGGCTTCCCGCCAAGCAGGGAGCCCGATGCGGGGCTCGATCCCAGGACCCTGGGATCATGACCTGAGCCAAAGGCAGACGCTTAACGACTGAGCCACCCAGGTGCCCCTATAGATTTATTTTAAAGATGGGGTCTATTTTCTTCATTAGGCTATATAAGAGCAAGAACCATGTCCTGTTTTTCTCTGTACTTCTAACCTTCAGCTCAGTGGTGCAGAGAACAGAGCAGGAGATTAAGAAATTAAACTCAGTGGAAAGCAGAAAAACCAGGACAAAGGGACAAATGTTTCAGTGGAGTAGAGATTAGTATAAGTAACCTGGGCTAAGGCCTTCAATTGGATGAGAACCTGGGCACCCCAGGTTGAAGCAGTAGCTCAAGGGAACAGTTTTGGTAATACAAACTAAGACAAGACCAGTAAGTTGGAGCCAGTTAACTTTGAACTTCAAAAACCAGGCAAAATAATTGTAATTTGAAAGCAATTTGGTTAACCCATGTTTGAAGTCATAAACAGAGAAATGAGCGTTTAATAAGAAAACAAGATCTGAGAAAAGTCAAATGGCATTAAATAATTCTAACAAAATAGTTAATATTCTGGTTTTGAAACCACTATTTGAGATGGCCAGCCTGAATTTGGGAGCCCAGTTCTTCCTGTTGTTCAGTTTTTCCTCTTAACTATTCCCATGTCAAGCTACAAAGCTATCATCGGGACGTGGCTAAGAGTCTGGATCTCAGAGCCAAATTTCTTGGGTTCATATACTGGCTCTGTGACTTTAGGTGAGTCACCTTGTGCCTCCATTTCCTTATCTGTAAGGTGAAGATATTAATAACATGTACCCCATAGCATTTTTGTGAGGATTAAATGAGGCTTCATAAGCATAAGTTAGAACTGTGCCTGCCATGCTAACAACCATATAAATGGGTTTTTTAAAAACTAAAAATTAATATCTAAAATACTAGACCTCCTAGTCTCAAAAAGGCAATGAATGTGAAAAGTATCATCAGGTATATCTCTTAGAGCCATGGAGCAAATGAAGATGGGGCTCAAGGAAAGACTGGGTCAGCAGCAGATACAGAGTCCCCGTGGGTCTCCAAGTTGATAAAGCTTTGACCTAGCAGGAGATGGTTTGCATTCTGCTTGCCCACTAACGATGATGGAAGACAGTGATTCCCTGCACAGAATAACCATAAAATGTCTATGGCCTGGATTAAGCCCTTAGGTTGAGAGGCCATAATCAAGGCAATTTCTGAGAGCTCCATTAATAAGCTTTTCTAGAAGCTGCCAAAGTCCAGCTACAGTAATTATCCAGTTAGTTTGCTGAATCAGCAAATAGAAGCTTCCCCAGTCCTGTTGCTAATTAGGCTTCAGCCTCTTATCTCATTAATAAGCTTCCAGTTCATTTGCATGTGAGGAAAAAATGGTGGGTATGGGGGAGTTTAACAGAAACCCAAATCACCTTCAACATGTGTCTTTTTTATTAAAATATTTAACCTTTTATTCTGACTCAGAAACATCTGTTGGCATTACACTCTATGAAAAGACATGATGAATTCAGCATTTGCAGGCAGTTCCATGGCACCTCCTCCTCACACCTGGCCCATTCCCAATCAAGTAGCAGGAAGAAAAGACAAATGAACATGATTAACTCAGTGTTAGAGATTTGCAGTTGGAAGGGACACTCTGGTTCAATTCCTTCCTTTTACAAATTAGGAAACCAAGCCCCCCAGAGGTAGACTGGCTTGCTCCAAGACCCACGGGGCTGGGACTATTGCTCAGGCCACTCTTCCTCTGACCCAGGTCTCGTCACTCACGATTAGGTGCCAGACATGCAAAACATCTGATGGTACTAGCTAACAAATAATAGTCACCTGTCACCTGATAGGGGGCTAACTTCTCTCCACTCTTATCTGTCTGCCTGGAAGAAGAGTATAATTCTTGTCCCTTCTAATCCATTTCCAAGAACTGTTGATTTTATCTCTTTAGTAAGCTTCTGTGGTAGGCAGAATTTTGGTGCCCATGGCCTTTGACCTCTGATGTCATGCCTATGCTTATATTATGTGGTAAAAAACAGATAAATGCAGCAGAAAGGACGTTGGAGATTCCAAGCATGAGGAAAATTTGATGCACTATCATTGGCTTAAAGATGAAGGGGGTCATGTGTCAAGGAAATAGAAGCCACAGTCCTACAACTGCAAGGAACTCAGTTTTGTCAACAACCTGAAGTGAGTTTGGAAGCAGAGTCAGCCTCAGAGTCACTAGATAAGAGCTTGGCTGGCTGGATCATGACTTTAGCCTTAGGAGGCCTTGAGTGGAGAGCCCAGTGGAGCTCTTCTGTGCCAGGACTTCTGACCCACTGCTGCATACTCAATGTGTGTTGTCTGAAGCCACTAGGTGTGCTCACTTATTACAACAGCAATGGAAAACGAATACAGTTTGAATCCATCTATTTTGCTCCACTTCCATGGCCCCCTACCTTAGTCTAAGCCCCTGCCATCTCTCTCCTGAACCAGTGAAGTAGCTCCTTAGCCCTTCTTTCCACACCCCATCTGCCTCATCTTCTATGAGGTCTTTACACTGCAGCCTGAATCATTTCTTTGGACAGAAACCCAACCAGGTGATTCCTGGCCACCCTGCCCCCCACAGTCACTCTCTCCAAGACTAGTTAAAATGAACACCATCCCAGTGGCTTTTAGACGAAAAACACAATACCCTTTGTATAGCCTACTAGGGTCTATGTGGACTGGTCATTCCAGCTTCGCCTTGAACACTCTTTCCTTCACTCTCTATGGCACTCACATGGACCTTTTTCTCCTTTTCTCTGTCATGCTCCCTCCCGGGGCAGGGCCTTACAGGTGCTCTGCTCTCTGCTCCAACTCCCTCTTCCCTTGACTTGGCTAATGTTCATTTAGTCTGTTGCTCTTCATTTAAATGTTGTTTCTTTGTGATGGACTAAGTCTGCTTGCCCTCTTAGATATTTTCATGGCCCTGTATGTTTTCCTTCATAGCATTTTTCAGGGTTTGTAACTATACCTTTAATTCTGTCATTATTTGATCGTCTATACTTCAAACCAGAATGTAAGCCCCCTAATGCATCACAGGGTTTTTCCTGATTGGGATCATATATTTAAAACATTTATCACAAGCCTTAAAGATAAGAAGCACTCAGTAAATTGTAAATACTATCATAAATACATAACATATAATAGTATTATGTGCAATTATGAGGATAACCACCCAGGACCACAGAAGAGGAGCCTCCAAATCCCACCTGATGGGAAGAATCTGGGAAGAAAGACTCCTGGAGGGATTCAGCCAGGCGAAAGAGTAGTGGGAGAGCAGAAGGCATTGCAGGAAGTGGGGGGTAGCATGAGCAAAAATATGGAAATGAGACACAACATGATGAATGTGGAGAACTCTGCTGCTGGCATTAGTAGTTACACAAATCCCATAATAGACATGCTTTGTCAAAGCAGGTGTCCCAATGTCTGCCTGGTGTATAATTTGGCATGTGTGCATGCCCAGCCAATGAACTGAATATTGCCACACAGAAGTCCTGGTGCCCTTCTTCCAGCTTGGCATCTTCTGCAAGTGTACCAAAGGGACCCATGAAAAGCTAGCATGGAAATATGGAGACATGGTGAATGATGCGGTCTTCACCTCTTTAACATTGGGTTGTGGTTGTTTTTTTAAATTTTTCCTCCAACTGACCAACAAATATTTATAGAGCTCATCTCTGGACCAGGCTTTCTGGAGAATGCAAAATAAGTCTAAGACTTGATTCTTGCTATCAGGAACATAATGAATATAATTAAAGGGGCAGTATAAATGCATATAAGAAATAAAGAAAAACTCAAGTTAGTGTATGTGACAGATGCTAGTTGCCTATCCAACAGTCATTCTCCTCTTCCTTCTTCCTAATGGAACCCCAAGTTTGCCCAGATGTGACACAGATTACAATATGCTCTGGGAATGTAGGACCCTTCTCCAAGTTCAGGGAAGGAACTAGATTGGTCTAAGCTAGTCATAGACATACCACTTCTTATTGCCAGTGATTGGCCTAGGGTTATGTATATGAACTTCTTCTGAATAGTGAGGCATAAAGAAAGGTCTCTTGGGGTGCAAGGATTTTCTTCTCTTCACCTTTTCTTTCTCTGTGTGAGATGCCATCATGTGTGATGGTGGTATCTGGAGTCATCTTGTCCCCATCAGGCAATAAGCCTAAAGGGCAAAAAGCAACACATTGAGGATGGCAGAGAAGAGAGACAGAGTGAGCCTGGGTTCTTGATGATACGTTGATCCTCTGCAATAAACCTGGTATTATCATCTCCAAAATTTTGTGAAGTGAGAGAATCGCATTTCTTCATTGTCAAAGCTATGGTTGACTGGTATTCTGTTTCTTGGAGTCAAGCACATCCTAACAAGCACAGCATATAGGAGAGGCATATCACAAAGAGTATAGAATTTGCAGTCACTGGAGTTAATGACAGGGGTTCAAATTCTGGCTCCATCACTAAGCCTCTCTGGGTCCTCAGAACCAGTGTTAGGGGAAAGGCACTGTGCTAAATCTTGCGGGTACACAAAGATAAAGAAGCTACTCCTAGTGATTTTATAGTTCAATGGGCAGAGTTAGACATACCTTTTCAAACACTATCTAGATCGCAAGGCTCAATGGAATGTGCAACCAGAAAGGAAGAGCTGATATTCAACAAGTAGGTACCAGGGTGACCAAGCTGTAGGCTGATGGCCATGTCAGTTCTGACAGGTCAATGCCTATGATGTGCCAGCCTTTCAATGTCTTGAGTATCACAGCCATGAAGGTGATCACACTCTGGAAGCACAATAGGAGGATAGTAGGTCATTTGCGCTGCTTCTTGAATGACAAGAAGGACTCATGGAGAAGAGGAGCGAGGCCATTTCAGCTACGGAAATAGTGAGAACGAGGCACTGAGGTGTGAAAGTACATAGTATGTTCACTTTGGTAGCTACTCATTAACTGACGGGGTCTGATATGTGAAAAGTAAAATTTCTAAAGCATACACATTGGAGGAAACTCAAGTTTGCAAAAGATAGCATTTATTTGGAAAAAGTCAATGCAAGATTCTTTGGAACGTGTACTGGTAAAATTATGTGTTTGTTTACAGACAATGACATAATTGTCAGAGTCTTAGGGGGACAGAGATATGGATAGAGATATAGAAAACCAGCATGTTATAGTCAGTACTTAAAGAACAATCAGAATCAAATCACAGGTTTCTGGAATCCTAATGGCAATCAGTGGTAAAGTAAAATCCACCTCACATGTGTGTTTTTTTTTGTTTTTTGTTTTGTTTTTTGTTTTGTTTTTAAGATTTTATTTATTTATTTGAGAGAGAGAGAATGAGAGAGAGAGCACATGAGAGGGGGGAGGGTCAGAGGGAGAAGCAGACTCCCTGCCGAGCAGGGAGCCTGATGCGGGACTCGATCCAGGGACTCTAGGATCATGACCTGAGCCGAAGGCAGTCGCTTAACCAACTGAGCCACCCAGGCGCCCCACATGTGTGTTTTAATAGTTGTTTTTAAAATGTGAAATAATATTTTAGCTTTACAGCAGGATTCCAAAATACACTATAGAGAGTTCTCATAGGCCCTTCACCCAGCTTCCCCTCACATTAGCATCTTAGACATTTATAAAATCTATGAAATTTAACCTTACTGCAATATTATTAACTAAAACAGAATTTTTTCATATTTCAACAGTTTCTCCACTAATGTCCTTTTTTCCCCTTCTAGGGTCCAATCCAGGACCCCTTCTAGGGTCCAATCCAGGTCCAATCCATACCGTATTTAATTATCATGTCTCCTTGTCTCCTTCAATCTGTGCCAGTGACTCAGTCTTTCCTTCCCTTTCACGACCTTGACACTCTTGAAGGTCACTGGTTAGCTACTTTATAGAATGTCCCTCAACTGGATTTGTGCAATATTTCTTCACAATTAGACTGAGATGAAGCATTATCAGCAGGATGCCACAGAGGTGAGGTGTCCCCTTAGGGCATCCTATCAGAGGGCACCAGGTGGCAATACGTATTACTAGTGATGTAGCCTCCATCGTTTTACTAAAGGTGGTGTCTGTCAGGATTCCCTCCAGGAGTAGGATTTTCCTCTTTGTTCCCCCTTCCCAGCTGAAATGAGTGTTTGCTAATGTCCTAAGGCCAGAGTGTGTATTGCCTTTCTCCCCAAAGATGAAAGTTTTTGCTCTATGTGGAAATAAAAGAGAACAATCTCGGTGAGTTTCTTGTCCCTCCCCGTGGCTGCTTTTTCTCTCCCCACTGTCTGCAGCACAACACACACTCCTCTGGGCTCTTCTGGTCTTTTCTGTGAGTGCCGGGTGAGGTATGCTGCAGAGAAGGAGGCTGCAAGGAGGGCTGACGGGTCCGATTTCCGTAGCCGCTAGGGGGCGTCACGCGCTCCCACCTGCCGCAGCCCTGCTCCTGGTCACCGATTTGTCCGCTGGTGCAGCAGAATCCTTGTTACCGGTGGCCGGATGTGTCCACCCCAGGTGAGCATGTTTCTGCATTTCTTCCTTCCCTACAGGCACTGTCTCTGCTTAGATGCGGCGCCAGTGGATTTCCCTGGGATCTCAGCTCTGCCGTGGCTCCAAACTACATCAGAAAGTTTGGTGGAAGCCCGTCTTCATCTACGCACGCATCACTGTGTTAAGTACGGGTCCATTCGGCACAACTGACATCTGGTGTCCTTCTTGGGTTTTTGGAACCAGAGAGTGAAAGAAAATGCCATGTATTTGAATGCATACATGTATTATTTACCACCTTTCCTGTTCCTCGGGGCTTCGTTTGTGAGTTTTGGAGGAGAAATAGAGGCTTCTCTGCTGTCTACACACACGTGGAAGAATGAAATCAAAGGAAACCGTCCTTGCAGTCAAGGGATCTGGGCCCTAATTCTGACACGTGGAACTTTGTGGCCAGAAAGCTTCGAATTGATGGCCCAACTTCTCAGGGCCTCGGATTTTTCCATCTGTAAAATGGGTCCGATAAAAGCTAGCACCCTGGCCTGGGAGGACCGAATGAGAAAATGTAGCAATTCGACCCAGAGTGGTTTCTCTGTGTCCTCGCTCTCCCGCCTACACTCGGTTACGGTACGGCTGGAAGCCCTCAGGGGTGTGGTAAGCGGGCATCAGCATCATCACCAAGCTCTGCCAGCTAGACCTCCACCCGGAGTAATGGGGGGGGTTGCAAGAGTGGACAGATGCTCCTCAGCCAAGCCACCACTGGAAGTTGGGGGGGCGGGAGAGTCACGTGGCAGGAGACAGAGCTGCAAGACCAGGGGAGCCAGGGTGGGGCCTCTGGGCCGCCCTCACAGTGGGAGGAGGAGTCAGTGGTATCCTGGACACAGGTCAGGTGGCCGTGGAAAGCCTTCTGTTTCATGGCTGGCATGCAGACTTGCTGATTTTCAAAGTGAAGTGGCCAGGCTGTGCTGGGGAGAGGTGTTCAGACTCAGGTAGCTGTCAGGAGCCAGAAGGTGCGTCCTACTCAGAGCACTGCAGAGCTGTGCTCTCTGGCTCTGGGAGCAGGCTGAGAAGGCCAAGTCCAGTTGGCTTGACTCAAGAGCCAGCCCAATGGATGATTTACCTCCTTTGCATTGTGTGTGTGTGTGCGTGCATGCGTGTTTATGTGCGTGAATCTATGTGTATGTGTGCGTGTGGCTATTTGTGTAGGTACACCTGTGTGAATAGGCACCAGCACACGTATTCCTGTGCTTACCACCTATGCACATGCCCATGTAAGTACCCTGACACTGAGAAGGGTGAGTTAAATGAACAGACACTTGTGAGCCTGCCAGCCTTCCTTTTGTACTGATGGGTCAGGGCCATTGTCTGGTACAATTAACCTGGGGCTCAGAGACTTGCACATGAATCCTACAGGGTACTAGGGCTTGGATGACTTCCAGCCGCGGTGTGTGTTGGGGGTTGTGTTTCAAAGCCTTCATCACACTAGACTGCCAACTTCCCTGATACCTTGTGCTTTGGAGGACACAGGCAGAGTGGAAGTATCAGACTGGAAAATTGCCCAGTGATCTGTTACAAACATATTGTCAACTGCTGGAGCCTCCGGTGCCTGTCCCTGCAGTGATGGGTGAATGCCATTCCCTTTGGCTCTTTGGAAGCCATGTCTACTCTGATTCGTACTGCTGTGGAAAATATATCATGCCCTGAGATGGAGGCATTCAAAGGCATGAGCATGTTGGCTGAGCTTGAAGGATGGTGTGGGGGAGGGTGAGGAGGGGACATGCATGCAACTGGGGTATGGGAGGGGGGCATGCCCCTCTCTACCCCTACTGCTGCCTTTGTCCTAGATTTGTCCCAAAGCCCTGCATCTCTGGGTACCACATCCCCTCTGCTTATTATTATCTAGCAGGTGGGTTGGGGGGCCCTAAAGGCCCCAATTACAATGTCAGCCCCCATCAGGTCTACAAAACAGAGTTGCTGCAAACCTGGCATTCAAAGGCTGGGCACAATAGGCAACTGGCTTCCGGATATGATTTGAGGGTCCAGAAAGGTCTCCCTGTCTCAAAGGATCTACCCTCTTCCTCTGCTCCTTCCTTCCTCCATGAACTCAGTTCTCATCTTAAGGAGATACATGCATTTTTACTTAATTTAGAGCATATTGTTATCTGGGAAAGGTCATGTAAGAGAACTCACACATTAGCACCCCTTCATGTCATTAACTACACCATCATCACACTTGGCCCCTTGGAGGAGACTTGAGAGAATTGGGGGGGGGGGAACATATGATGGGCGAATCTGGATGAGAGGAACTAGGGCTCAGAATATTGCTATAGGGCGTGTGTGTGTGTATGTGTGTGTGTTGCCCATTATGAAAAACAGCTGACCTGAAAGATAGTAAGCACGACTTTGCCCTGAAGAGCTTGTAGATGCCAAATGAGACAAAACATACATATACACAAGTTGGGTGATAGACCCTAAAAGGCAAAATGACTAGGATCCAGTGATCCTATTGAGTAGTGAGTATGGAAGGGCAGTAGGGTTGGGTGGGGAAGCCTCCCTGGGCTGACTTCGGAGCTGGGTTGTAAGGACTGAGGAATTAATCAGCATGACCCCAAGGTCAGGGAGCAGGCAGAGTGCACTACAATTGACCCTTGAACAATGCAGGGGTTAGGGGCGCCGACCTCCCCAGCACAGTCAAAAGTCCCCATATAACTTTTGACTTCCTCCAAAAATTTAACTACTTATAGTCTACTGCTGACCAGAAGCCTTACCAATAACATCAACAATTGATTAGCACATATTTCTTATGTTATACGTATTATATACTGTATTCTTCCAATAAAGCAAGCTAGAGGAAAGAAAATGTGAAGACAATCATAAGGAAGAGAAAATCCATTTACAATACTGCACTGTATGTATCGAAAAAAATCCATGTATAAGTGGACCCACGCCATTCAAACCCAAGTTGTCCAAGGGGCAGTGGTACTTTGACAAGGTCCAGTGTCAGATATTTGGGATGGCAGACACTGATGGGGACAAACATCAGTAGAGGAAGAGATGAAGGTTGCTGGCCACCTGTTCCCACTGGCCCAGGAAAGCGACTAGCATAAAGTAAACAAATAACTGAAACAGACACAAATCAATTAGATGGTGACAAATAAAAATTTTAATAGCCCAGGATAAGGTGTTATTAAAAATGACTTGTTTGAGCCCGGTGCCTTTAGATTTACATTTAAATGTAATTAGCACGGAGTGGCACTTACACTGCTGTTCCCATTCTGCCGGCTGATGGTGTTCGTTAGAGTGCTGTGGAGATGCAGGAAGCGTTATCTTTAGAAAATATTCCATCCCTATTCTCATTCATTTGTAGCTTAACTTCCTTCACTACATTGCATTAGGAGAGAGAGCGTGGTGGCTTCCGGGGGCAGCCACTCCTGGGGTGCGTTTCCCCAGCTGAAATCCGCGTGCGCGGGAGACCAGGCAGCAACGGGTCCTCCCGCCACACACACACTCATCCTCGTTTCCCTCGCTGGGTATCACTAAGGGGACTGGATATGCAAAAATTGGTTGTAGATTTCCTAAGACTTCGGGGCAAGTTGCCACTTCTCCACTAGAGACACAGCCGTGAACTAAGGGGAAGGTAGGTTTTTGCAATTGAAGTGACACTGCTCCTTGAATCCTGTCTCTAACCCTGCCTTCGGTTTTCTGGTGCAGGTTTCCCATCACGGAAGCAGGTGCTGGTGATGCCTCCCTTACAGAACTGTTTGCAAAGACTACACAATTAATGGACATGTACTGAGCAATTATTATGCTCCATCTGTTTTATAGGCATGATTGTAATTTATCTAAAAGGTAAAAACAATTGTTCTGGGTTTTTGTTATCTATTGTGTGATAATCCACGCCCAAATTTGGGGCCTTACACAATCATTTTATTATTTCCTACAGTTCTGTGAGTTGATAGGGCTCAGTGGAGATTCTTCTGCTCGTTGTCACTTAAGGGTGTCTCGGGTGGTGCAGCCACAGAGTTAGTAAGCAGAACTAGGATTCAAACCCAAGGCATCTTGAGTTTCCATTTGTGTCGCTGACATTCATGCTGTACTGACTATTAAGAGTCATAAAAAATTCCTAGAATAGCGTCTGGCCTACCAAATGTACTCATAGAATCGAATTCTATTTCCTTTCCTCTCTTTTCCAAACATTTTGTAAGAGTTATGCTGTATCAGTTACTCAAATGTTTATCAAGTGTCTGTTATGTGCCAAGCCCTGTGCTGCAGATATTGGGGATAACGCAGCATGCAATAAGGACCTATTAGCCATCTTGCTGGAGGTTTTTACTTGATAGTTGCGTAATTAGTAAATAGGAGCTTGAGAGAAGCTCTTTCCAGTGAGGTTGGGTGTTCCAGGAGCATTTGGGATCTGGCTACTGGCCTGATAGTGACCTCGTTTTGGGCAGAGTGTGAGGGTGTGGGGAGGGAATGAGGATGGGAGAAGCATAGACCCGCCTTCTCTACACCTGGGCCTGGTGGCCTGTAGCCAGGCCTTAGGGACGTCATCTAAGCCTGACTTGTGGATCAGGGCATGCTAAGTAGTATTACAAAGACCTCTGGTAAAGGAGGCATCTAGTTAGTGATTTCCACTTTTTATAAGTAACTTCCACTTTCTGTATGTTATACAAATAGTACAATGTTCATTGGAGGAAAAGAGATGAGGAAGAAGAAGGAGGAGGAGAAGAAGAAGAGGAAGAAGGAGGAGGAGGAGGAAGAGGAGAAAAAGAAAAAGAAAGAAAAAAAGAAAAAAGAGAAAATCTCTCAGTATTCACTAACCCCAGATAATAACTATGGATATTTTGACATGTGTTCTCCTTGTTAGAGATGTATCATATCAATGAATCACATTTTTCATAATGTACAGAGAAACTGAATCACTGTCTTGTACACCCAAAACTAATGTAACATTTTGTGTCAACTGTACTCAAATAAAAATTTTTTTTGAAAAAAAATCACATTTTTGAGTATACTATGTGTCAAGAACACACCAAATGCACATATTTGGAACCAGATATTTTCTTGTATTTAGCAATGTGTCATGAACATCTTCCTATGCCAATAACACCATCAATTACAGTTGTTCACTGTATGCCAATATGTGGATATTGTGTGATGTATTAACTAGTTACTTATCATTGCACATCTGACTTCTCTGTAGTTAGCATTCTTATAGCTAAATGGTGTGCATTTTCTTAAATATTTCCTTAGTATAAATTTATCACGGTGAAAACACTGGACCAAAATATGTGCATATCTTCTTGACATACTTTTTTTTTCAAATTTGGAGAGATTATACCAATCAAATTGCCCAGCATTCAGTGTGTATACCCATTTCCCTACTCCCTAACCTAGTTGTTTTTTGGCTTTAAAAAAAAATCACTGCTATCTTGATAAGTGAAACATGGTATCTCGTGTTGTTTTAACTTGCAATTATTTTATTACTATTGAGGTTTAACATTTTTATATCTGTACTGATTAATTATATTCTTTCTTTGTCAATTACCTGTGTCTGTCCTTCATCTGTCCAGTTCTATGAACGGACAGTTTGTTTCATGTCTCAGCCCCAGTCCTGAGCCCCCCATTTGTGGCTAGATGGCTCTTGGTTCTTGTCCCTGAGTGTTTCTTCTAGGATCTGCCCACATTCCACTTGCTCTTGGACTGTTACTCTGACTTAACTTCCCAGGGACTGCACTTCTGCCCCTGATCCCAGTCTGAGGATGCAGTTCCTGCTACCTTCATCCAAACGTCCCTGGTGCTGACAGTTCCTGCCAGGAACTATGAAATTGTCTGCTCCCAGAGTATCCTGCCTGTTGAGACCTGTCCATCCCCCCACCTCCAACCTATTCCTTTGGGTGGACCTCTGTAATGCCAGCCTATTGCATGTCACCTGTCCCTCTCGCAGGATCCCCTTGCATCCCTCCCCCAAAGAGGTTCTGTTCCTCCCTTTCCTGGGTATCGCCACATCTGCCCACTCCAGTGGCCGAGATGGCACCAGGCATGGCCTTCTGCTCTTAACTTTGTTCTCTCCAACTATGAATACACTGTCCATTCTCATTTGGACAGATGAGTAAATAGAAGCCAGAAAAATTGGCTTATCCAAACCAGCACAGCAAATAAGCTAATGATACCATCAAGGCCCCACTGACTCCCGAGGCCAGCCTTCTGCCTACGTGGTTTCTGAATCCGATGTCTGGACTTCAGGAGGCTCGTGAAGCCCCTGCAAATTGCATGGATAATCGTGTGTTTATTTGTATGTACGTTTTCCATGGGAGCTCTTGTAAGCTTCCCAAAGGACTAGTGATCCACAAAACATTTACAAAACGGGGACTCAAAGATTTCACTGCGTAGCTAAGAACCATTACTGCTGGTACTACCACCCTACCAGTAGTAATAAGATAAATGAACACCACGCAGGGTATCTAATATATAATTTTGGAGGAGAATAGTTGCCAATGAAAAATGTCCTTAAAGTCATTTTTAGGTGGCCTGAACAGCTTTATAGAGGAGCCTGTCCCAGGTTCTAGGCAGATCCCAAATCTCTGAGCCTGATAGCAAGAGCAATCACATAATAATGGGTGAGCATCCTGAGATCAGAGTGTGGACCACTCGTCACTCTGTCTTCCCTGGGGCCAGCAGCACTCTTGGACAGGTGTTGGGGAGGCTTCTAGAGGCAATACCTGCAGAGAGACAGAGAGCTCTGCACCTCCTATCAGCACACCAACATGGAGACCTAGCAATGGGGTCTGCAACCTGCAACAGAGAAGGGCCTCTGTAAGGGGGCGGAGCCAAAGCAGGAGGAGGGGACAGTGGCAGGTGTGGCTTAAATCCTGCTGGCTGAACACTTTCCTGGCGCATGTGTATCTCTTAAGCAGATCGCAGTGGCCACTGAGCTAGAAAAGCTGGGTCTGACTGGGACTGCAGCAAAGTTCCTTCTTTCCAGGGGAGGCCTTCGCTTCCTCACAAAAATAATGAAGAATTTGGGAACGATGGTTTTTGAAGTCCATCCCTGTTCTAACAATTCGATATTTTTTTTATTCTTTAAAATGTTACTTTTGTGATCCTGAACTTGTCAGAAAAATAGTGGTAACATCCTGAAAGTCTTAGGAGAGCACACTTTAAGGGATGGCCACAAAGTCTGATACAAAGATGATGGGCTAGAGTCCTCTAATCCCTTGTTCTTCCAGGGAAACATCAAAAAGCAATGGAAACTGGCTAAGATAACCTTACAGGAATTCTGGAAGACAGTCAAAAGTCCACATCAACCAAGGCAACTTCTTTCTCCTTCTTCTCCTTCTCCTCCTCCTCCTTCTTCTTCTTTTTTGTTAAAGATTTTATTTATTTATTTGAGAGAGAGAGAGGGAGAGAGCATAAGAAGGGGGAGCAGCAGAGGGAGAGGGAGAAGCAGGCTCCCCACCAAGCAGGGAGCCCCATGCGGGACTCAATCCCAGGACCCCAGGATCATGACCTGAGCCAAAGACACACACTTAATGGACTGTGCCACCCAGACACCCCAACCAAGGGAACTTCCAATCAAGAAAAGCCACATTCAAACTGATAGGAAGTTTTGTGGCATTTTTTCCTTGCCCTTGTCCCACCCTCTCCTCAGTGTGGAGGAGGTGGTGACCCAGTTTCCAATTCCCTCCCTCAAACTGGAGGGAGCAGAACAGACCTTATCTGTGATGTTCTAACCTGGCTGGGGGCTACATGAAGGACTGGCTTCTGTCCTCCCTCAGGTGGATCTCTGCTGAGGAGACGTGGTGGGTAACTCATGAAAGCTGCAGGGGACTATAGACCTACAGAGCCCGTGGCAGGACACTACAGTAGAGACAAGCAATAAACCATCTCAGGCCCAAGGAGAGGCTGAGGTGAGACCTTTGGGAAATTAGGAGATGCAAAAGCAGCCATGTGGACAGGGGGTTGAAAGAGCCACACACGGGCCCAGTTAAGACACATGTTTAGAACAGACCTGAGAAGACTTTAAGCTTTCCCTTTGGGCTGGTCCCCAGCCTCAGAGCACAACCAGCTAATCAGCAAAGGACTGCCCCACCATAGAGCCAGTCTGCAAAGACTCAGAGAGGTGGCTGTTATTTCAAGTGCCCAGATGTCAGTAACAACAACAAAAAATCACAAGCTTTACAAAATAGGGAAACATGGCCCAGTCAAAGGAAGAAAAGAAATTGGCAGAAACCATTCCTAAAGAAGCAGAGGCATTGAATGTACTAGACAAAGACTTTAAAACAACTGTTTTAAATATGCTCAAAGAGCAAAGGCAAAACACGGACAAAAAATGAATGGAAATCAGGAAAAACAATACATAAACAAAATAAGAATATCAGTGTCAATTCTCCTATTCATATATGCTTTTGTGATTACTCATCCTGTATCTTTCCCACAGAAAAGTATTACAGGTACATAAATGAATCTGAATTATGGTCATATTCTAAGTTGTATTCACTGTGTCTTTAAAAATAATTTTAGGTATTATTTATTAATTATCATTTCTATTCTGGGCACTATTCTAGGTGCTTTATACACTTTATATACTTTGTTCCCTTAATCTACCCAACAACTCTGCAAGGGTATTATTATGATACTCATTTTACAGATAATGGTCAAATAATTTTCTTGTGCCCCCTGATCCCTGAGGTGATTTCAGCTGCAGAGAGGGGGCAGAGTGGTAGAAAACGTTCCCAATACTTCTTCACAACCCAAGTGTTGTCTCACCCAAGTGTTTAAGATCCTTAACCACAATGCTCATCCTACCTGTGCTCCTCTGTACACTACATGTTCACTTGCGGCCCCTCTGTTTTATGAGAAACACGCCCTCTCATACACAGGATGTGAGCACCAAATGGGTCATCAAATAATGACTGGATGGTGTTTTCTAGACCAGGAGGATTATCAGAATTATGTAGGAGGACTTTTTAAATAATGCAGATTCCTAAACTCCACCCAAGATCTAGGGAACCAGATACTCCACCAGCAAGACCCAGGCTCTTATGGGTAAAGTCTCCCCCAGGTAACTCTGATGGTCAATCAGGCTAAGGGCGACTGCCGTGGAAGCTCAGAACAGGTGCACCGTTGGCACAGGGAAAGCTTACCCAGGGAAGCAGAGAACATTCAACTGAGGAAATCAAACTCTGTCTGGCTTTTAAGGACAAATGAAATTCAGATGAACGATGATGATTGGAACGGCACCTCAGGTAGGATAAGTGGTGTGAAAAGGATACAGAGGCAGGAAAATACATGGCATTTTGGAGAAAAATGGGAAATGTTAGTCAAGGAGTAAGTAGAGACAGTTCTGGATGCTTCCGTCCTGTTAGAGGGGGTTCTGTTGGAGAAAAGTCCTACTTTCCCTTGTCCCCTCACTTGTGCTGCCCTAGGGATATATAGGAGAGAACCTAAACGTGCTTTCCAGCCCCTGGCCTTTCTCCCCCTCAGGAGCCAGCTGTTCAGGGGAAACATGGGTACCACTCCACTCCTCGGTGTCCTAAGTTTTCAGGGGCACCTTCTGCTTCAGTGGGTGGGGGATGCCTACCCCAGTCCAACACTGCTTGAGACTGAGTGGGTAGAACCTAGGGTTTTAGTATTGACAAGTCCACTAGCTTGAGTCTATATGTCACATTCTTCACTATCAGCCACTTAGGAAATAAAGGTAATCTGTTCATCTCCCTTCTGCCTCATTTGTCTTATTTCTCAATTGGTTGAGAACTCAGGCAGGCAAGAGTGGTTCTGGTCACTGGGTCCCTCAATCCCCAGTAGGAGAACAGGGTTGGACCGAAGAGGAGGCCAGATGAAGGAGCATGCCTGGAATGCCAGACTTTAGGCCAGTAGTTCTTATTCTTCTGAGGAGTCACACATTTATTTGAGGCTCTGAGAAAAGTTGTGAAAATTTCCCCAGTTAAATGATCAAAATTATCTGGTTTTTTTGTTTTTGTTTTTGTTTTTTTTTTTTAGTACAGATCACCTAATCTCACCCAAGATCTCCTGAATCAGATTCTTCAATGGTGAAACCCAAGTGTTAGGTATGGGTAAAATCTCTTGCAGGTAATTCTGATGTTCGTCAGAATTACATTCTATTTCTGGGTATTCAAACACCTCCTGAAGCCTATCGGGGGCCCCCTCTCTTCCAGGATTGAGAACCCTAACTTCAGGCAACAGGGGCGATTGTGTCCTGGACCTGAGAGAGCCATTGCGGGCATCAGTGATGTGGTCCTGACCGTGATGTTGGCACTTTGTTTCAGCATGCAGTGGAGTCCAGGAAGACTTACAGGACTGAAAGAGGAACATGGTCATCCTTCCCAAATTCTGTTTGTGGAGCCCATGTCAGACTTTTGTAGGCTTCCAGGACTCTGATGGAAAGAGGATGACAACCCCCGCGTTGGAGACCATCGGAAGACACCAGGATTCTGTTGTTTGTGGTTTCTGGGTCTGGTTCTCATCAACATTGTCTCCAAGACATGGTCCTCACGTCCAGATGATGAGTTAAGCATAAATGGTGACACTGTCCTCCGCTTTTCTCCTCAGTCTTCCTTCTGCTCTTGCATTCATTAAAAACAAAAACCACCCTACCAAATTGTAGCTGCTTCTCTTTGCTTAAGCTAAAGCACAGAATGCCAGCAGTTTTGGAAACAGCAACAGGCTGGTCTGCGTAGAAATCTCCAGAGCATTGTAGGCTAATACGTTAAAATTAAAGAGAAACAGAAGCCATCACTACAAATTGCGACATTATTGTTCAAGCCAAGATCGTCCTAATTATAAACTAGCATTTTTATAGATGTCACAGGGGCTGTTTTAGTGCCGCTTTGCTGATGCTAAAAAGATAGTGTGGAAATGTGATCAGGGACTCTCACACTACTGCCTAACTGGAGGAAAAAAAAAAAGTTAATTAGGCTCTTTTTGGCATATTAGTGAAGACAGGCTTATTAGACACATTTACAAGCTAATGATATGCCTATATTCTGCTCTCACAAAAATGCATTTCAATAAACTGATTTACAGTTCAGCCATTTTCTTCTCTTTAACCAATGCAATCACAATTATATTACCCACATTTAATTGGCATGGAATCGGAGCGTTTCCAGGGACCGTTCTGGGAGGTGCTAATGGGATGGAGGTCTCCGCTCATCCTGCCTTCCCCAGCCTATCCTGGACCACAGGTAGCTCCCCACCCTGCTTGTCCTTCACTTCCTGGGATGAACAGCTTTGATTTGACCAACGACCTTTGGGCCACAGGGATGGATCTCAGAGCTGTCACCAAGGAAAAGTGCAAATGTGTGTGTGTTGGTGGAGGGGGACATGCAGGATGCAGCAGCCAGTGGCCTGGGTGGTCAGGGCCACACTCCTCCCTGGGCTTCCTGGGGAATGAAGCCAGCACCGAAGGAGAGGAGCCTTTCCCTCTACAGCTCAGAAACCAAGGGCATTGCCAGGGGGCCTAATTCACACTTGTCTGTGCAGGATAACCCCTTTCTCCACCGACACCCACTTTGCACACTGCTTTTAGTAACCCTTCTCACAAACACTGCCGCCAGAGCCTGTCATCGCTGGAGATCTGGCCCCACCACAAAAGGCTACTCATCTTAGTGTCCACATCAATAAAATGGGCATTGTAGGTGCTCCTACCTCAAAGTGTATTCGAGAAGATGAACCGAGATACTGCTTATAAAGTGCCGAGCAAAGTGCCTGGCCTATAGAAAATGCTCAATAAATATTACCTATTATCGTGGTCACTATTATGAAACTCCTGTATTTAAAATATTTGATGAGTTTCTATTTCCTATAGGAGCAAATCTTACTTAACATGGTCCTTAAAGTCCTTCAGGTTTTTTTTTTTTTTTAAGATTTTATTTATTAGAAAGAGAGCGTGTGCACACATGCGTGCATGTGCACAAGCAGGGGGAGGAGCAGAGGGAGAGGGAGAAGCAGGCCTCCCACTGAGCAGGGAGCCCGATGCGGGGCTCAATCCCAGGACCCTGGGATCATGACCTGAGCCAAAGGCAACGCTTAACTGACTGAGTCACCTGGGTGCTCCAAAGTCCTTCCGGTTCTAATCATAATTTCTCTTTCCAACTTCCTTACCTTTCTCCTACAGCACTATGTTCTAGCCACAGAGAACTGCCAACTTTCTGTGGCAGCCCTCTGTCCTCTGCCCGTGCTGTGCCCTTCACCTGCGTAGCCCTGCCCTGCTGCCCAACAAGGTTCTTCACCCGCTGGTCCTCCAGAAGAGACCCTCCTCCTCCTCCTTCAGAGTTCAGCTCAAAGCTCCCTCCTGGGCTGTCCTCCCCAGCAAAGTCCTGCCCCCTCCCCCAGACTGCATCACACACACCCCTTCTGGGCATCACTTACTTCACGGTATGAGAGGTACCTGTTTCCCATGCTGTTTCCCCCGACAGGAGATACACTCTTCAAGGACAGACACCAGGACCAATTCCCATGTTTTATACCCCATGTCTGACCCAGTGCTCAGCACAGCCAGGTAATACATGCAGGGTTTTGATCCAATGGAATCAAGTTATGTTAAACTAATTTGAACAAGAGTTCCAGCTAGATTGTTTCTTAGATGCCATCTACACCTCATAGTCCAGAAACCTGTGATTTTATAAAATACTGGATTCAACTCCCTTCTTGAGCTTCACTTTTTTTGTCTATAAGATGCGAATATTAATTCCTAATTCACAGGGCTATTGGAAGATACAGTGGGTCAATTCATGTGAAGAGACTGTAAACTTCGATGTCACACAGATGGTCAACAGTACCATTTCCTTGCTTACCCTGGGGCTTCTGGGAGACAACGGATAAAGAAAAGCACATTGTCTGTGTAGCTTGACTTGTATTTGTTGTTGATGTTTTTCCCATTCTAGTTCCCCAGAGTAAAGGTAAGCTCAGGATCGTTCCTTCCCCAGGGAACAGGGGACATTCCTTGGTGCCCATCTCAACAGGATGGACTGGGGATCTTGGAATAAGTCTCTGTACACTGTAGCCTACGTGTTCAGATTCCAATCTCAGTTCTTGCAAGAGAGGGATCCTGGGAAGCACCCTTTCTCCTCCTCTCCCTCCATAATAACAAAGCCCAGTCCTTCTTTTTATGAGGATAATCATCATCAAAGACATCACTCGAATTTAATGCCTGGGAATGACTTCGCCATGCCTGTGACAAACAATGTCACGGACAATTATTTCTTTAGAATGTTATGGTTTTAGCGTCAAGGAAAATGTCACTTTCGTAAGGTAATAAATGTGGTTTATTCGAAGAGTGGACACACTGAGGTCTGCCATTTAATTTGATAATGACTCATCCTCAGCACTTCCTTGAAACTGAGTCACTCGAGAGCAGGGTCTTGCGAGTACTTTACCAAAGTGTTTCCCAAATCACTATGTTCCAACTAGGACGCTTCCTATTTGAGGTATCTTTTAAGTAAAAAGGACTTATTCAACAAATAGGAGAATTGGGGAAGCCCCATCCGGTCCAGAACAGCGCTGTGCCCTCGGTTTGTACCATATATGTGAAACTGCTCTGTAGCACCCCATGGTGCAGCTAGGGTGGCATTTTCTAGAAGCACTCCAGTTTTCCCCTGCTGAGCTCAGGAAGAGAGACGCCCAACTGTGTGAGTGGGAGGGGGAAAGCAGCTCTTTCTGCTCTCCAGATCACTGCAGAATACCCAGGGCCAGATATTCACCCTCCACAGGAGCACTACCCTGAGACAGGGCTGGGGCCGGGCGGGGGCGGGGGGGGTGCACAAAGCAGGAGAGACTGCATCAGAGAACCCATGGAGTCAGCGTGACTTACAGAACACATGTGAGTGTCCACCATGATAGGTGTTCCACTCATTTCTGAGATCCACAAAGTCACAAAATATTCCTACCTGTGTTTGTTTGTATGTGCACTGTAATGCATTCATGTTTCTATGGCATCCCAGTGTGTTCATATCAGAAGGAACAAGACTGCGTGACACTGGAGGGTAGTGACTTTTCATCTGCTTTGGCAGCAGAAAGGCTTGGGTTCAACCCTTGACTCTGGTACTTGTCACTAGTGGAAAACCTTGAACAGATCCCTCGATCTCACAAGGTTTATCTTTCTCAGCTGCAATATCGGGATGGAATTGGCCCCCGGACCCTGCTGTTCTGAGGATTGAATAAAACAGGGTAAATGAGGCACCCCTCATGGTGTATGGAGTCTAGCAGGAGCCCGGGGCACGGTGGTGGACATTGTGGTCATCAGAGGTGGCACCGCAGGAGAGGAGCAGTATTATGACAGTGGCCTGGCACCCAGCGCAATGAACACAGAGGAGGCCCAGTGAATTGAATTTCGGACCGAACAAATAAATAGATGAGTGAATCTAATATTCCCCTTCCCATTTCAGTAAAGGGCACTGAGGGAGATAGTGTCCTGATTTAACCAAAACCCACTGTGCAGATATGTTACCCGAAGAACTTAATTAAAATTCCTGGCAGATTTCCGGGTCTGGCTGGAGATGAGAGGAGACACACCGGTGATGCATGGGAGGCAGAAGGGTCTGGTAGGGACCTGTGGGACCTTATAGGAAGTAGCGGAACCAATGGCAGGAGATGGGGCATCCAGCCGGAGAGCAAGCAGTCTCCCTGGCAAAGGTAGCAGCACCAGCTGAGGCAGCAGGTTGCCGAGTGTGGTGGAACATCAGCACTGCCTAGTGGAGGCGGCGACGCTCACTGCGGGAGGAGAGCCCACGGTAGCCGACTGGATTTACTCCCGGGATACACAGGAACTATCTCTGGCAGGTGCCAGAAATACGAGTGCGTCCGCGCGCGCGCATGCATGTTGGGGACAGTGGCCCCCGCAAGCAGGTGCACATGAAATTTACATTATTCAAATTCATAGGGCCTCATTATCCGCAAGAGAATAAACCTGGGGTAACCTGGTCAGAAAAGTGAAGTTTCATCTTCCAGGTATACACCATTTTTGAGGAAGTTCCCAGCACTTTTAGTAGAGAGTCATTGCAACCTTTAAAGTATATAATGGAGCGAACGTTTCTCAGTTTTGGGAAATGAAAATGGCTTTAGGTTTTAGGAGGTACCTAATGTTTTTCAATCAGACGTGTAGAACTAAAACCTGGACCCAAGTCCCTAGAGCCCTGGACCCCCCCTTGGGCGTGTTCTCAAATGGGATGAGGTCTCCACCCATAGGAGTTCCAGAGCCACCCACCAGAGCTGGGAAATGGGTGATGGGGGACATGAGCTACCCAAGGCAGAGCTGGGGATCTCAAGGCACTGTGCAACACTGAGGAAAAGTCTGTTATTAGTTTTTACAAAATATGCTAATGGACTTCCCATTATTTCCTCTCATTATTCGGTGTTGCCTCTCTGCTTCTCTGACACTTAACCATGACAATGTGACATCAAAAATATCAGGGCCTGTAGGCTCCCTGACCCCTAGCTCTCTTTCTTCCAACAGCTGGGACATTTGACCCTTGTCAGCAGGCTCTGCTTCAGAGTCAGGGCAAACCACTCCCTCCCCACACGTATTTTCTTTTAATACTTAATAAAGGTCACATACATGAAAGTATGTAGGACACAGTAAGCCTTCAGCAAATTTTAATGTCCTTCCTCTCTTTAGAACCTTCTCAAAATCTCTAAATTTGGTGTGATCCCCCTGAAGGTGGAGAGGCATAAAGTTTCTTACTTGAGGATCCGAGAAAAACTTCCAATCTCCAAGGACATCTAGAAAGCCGGTCCCAGAAAATGCCCAGTCAGCCATTCAGAGACTGGAAAGAGGCAGACGTGAGCCCTAAGCCCCAACTCCATTGCCCATGGCAGAACTTTCTAACTGGTTACAATGCTTATCCTGTTTTTACTCTTTCCTTTAAGGTAAGGCACAGCCCAGACCACTGTCATCAGAACATTCTAGTCAGCCTTCACCAATTATTTGGAGTTAGCCCACAAAATGAAAGCCACTTGCCATCCTGCCCAAGGTCATCAAGATAATATTCAAACAAACGTCAAAATACAGCAGTTCTCAGTTGATCCTATTTGAAGTTGTTTATCTGGATATCGGTCTAACAGGTGTAAGTGAGTCAAATATGCCCAGCCTCAACTCCTGAGGTCAGGAAAGGTGAGACCCCAGACACCCCAGTAGACCACCCCCCCCCCTGGGGGCAGTGCCACGAGCAGGGCATCAGATCAGAACCAACAGGGATGGGCAACAGGGATGTGCAGTTCAGATACCAGGAGGGGGGCACTCTTGCTGGCCTTGCTTCTGAGTGTCTTCCTGCTTGTGGAGTGCAGACTGCCCCTTCACATCTCGGGCTGCTGCCATAGAAGTATTCTGAATTATTTAACCCCAAATATTTCCCCCGCTAATCTCTTCACTCATCTGATCCCAGAACATTGGTGAAAGGATCTGGAGACCTTTATTTAAACTCGAATTCTTTCACTTATTTGTGGACAGTGGGACCTTATGTGAGCTGCCCAAATCAGGGAGCCTTGTTTCTGGGTGAGCTGCCCAAATGGGGGAGCCCTGTTTCTGTGTTTGTATAGAGGTCCTCAGATAGGTCAGTCTCAGAGATAGCTTGCCTTCCAAGTCCTATGATTCTGAGGTGGAAGGAGGAGGGCAGAGCAGGAACTTGACTCTGAATGCCAGATAGCAGAACGAACAATGTCTTTTTAAAAAATAAAGCAATGTCTGAAATTATTGTGCTGTTCAGTGGTATTTTGCTTACCACACATAATTCTTTTTTACATTTCCTAATTTGGAGATAAAATGATATTTTATTCATCATAAACATTTCCTTGTTAATCATTCTATAAAACCATTGTAAAGTCAACATAATTTGATAGTTAATAAAGGTCCAATTTCTGCCTTATGCATTAAATTATGTAATACTACACAAAAATTATGAAGCTTTTACTATGCGCTAGGTGTTATGCTAGGTACTTATATTTATTACCTTGTTTAATTCTCTCAACAAAGCTGCTGAGTACTTTTATCCGTCATGAGTGAGGAAATGGAAATTTAGGGGAGTTAAATAATCTGCTCAAGCTTACCTAGCTAATTAATGTTGGAGCTGGATTTTGAACCTGAGCAGTCCAACATGAGAATCCTGGTAACCTTGGGGACATGTGGGTGGTAGAATGTCCTTTATAAGAAAAAAAAAAAAAAGCCCATAAGATAGTCTTGTAACAAAAAATGTATAGTTTACAAATAACATATTTATATGTAGCATTTTCCCTAGAATATCCCATCACAAAGAAAAGACTGTGTTGGGAGGGCCTCTGGAAAGGAATGTCATGATTAGCAGTCTGATGAGTGGCTCTGTGAGGCCTTCAGCTGTGTGGCAAACACACAAAGGTTGTGGCAGCTTGAAGGTCATGTGCTCTGCCTCTCTAGTGCCAGGGTCACTCCAGGATCTAGCCTGGGGACTGGTCACTGGGCTGTGCAGGGCAAATCTGATCTTCTCTCAAGGATCATAGCAATCATCTTATGGGCTGATAAGCAGAAGGATGAATTTGTGCAGGCACACATAGATGCAAATGAAACAAGCAGCCAGCCAGAGAGAGAAAGAGAGAGAGAGACCTTTTGTATCTTTGACAATTGTCCACATTCTGTCTCCACTCCCTAAACCCCCCTCTCTCTCCAATATGCCTTTCCATCATCCACTGGAAATTTACTTCTTGTCAAGGTCTCCGATGACCTAGATCCTTGAAATTCAAGTGTGATCTAAGGACCAGTTGCTTCAGCATCACCCAGCAGCAGAAACAGAATTTGAGCCCAGCCACAGAATATGAGTTTAATAAGATGCCCCAGATAATCTCTATGCTCATTAAAGATCAAAAAACATGGACTTAGATCTTCCCAAAGCAAATGACCAATGTTCTGCCCTCATTGCTCTTAGCTACACTTGATATTCCCACATTATTGAACTACTTTTGTCTGGGGTATGGTAATAGCACCCTTATCTGGTTTACTTCCTACTTCACTGTCCATTCCTTGCCAGTGTTCCTCGCTAGCCTTTTCCTTTGCTCCCTCGGCATCCTCTGCCATACTTCCAAACATTAAAGTGCCTCCAGGCTCTGCCATTGGTCCTTTTCACTTCTATCTATGCTCTTCCCAGGTGATTTTATCCAGTACCCCCTAAATGCTGATGACTCCAAATTATGTCTCTATCCCAAACCTTTCCCCTGAGCTCTAGACTTGTAGGTACACTTGTCTACTGGACAATGTCTTCATGTCCACTTGAGTTTTTAATAAACAACCAAAAATTAATTTGATCAAATAGAACCGTTGACTCCATACTCTCTCTAACTCTTCTCCATCTCCATAAATACCATTATCACCTATCATTTCCTCAGGACAGAAATCCAGGAGGCATCCTCTAATCCTTTTCTCCCTCATATTTTACATCTAAACCAACGCATCAACAAGTCCTGCAAATATTATCTCCACAGTACATCCCCAATCCAAATATTCTCCTCCATCTCCATATCATGGCCCTATCCAATCCTGAACTACTGTAGTAGGTTCTTAATTGTGCTTCCTACTTTCCATTCTGGTCCATTCTCCAAACAGCATCCAGAGAAATCTCTTAAACCATAAATCAAAGTATAATCCTACTCTGCTTAAAAATCTTCAATGTCTTTTCATTATAACAATAAAGTCCAATATTCCAACTATATTAATTAGAATACTTTTAACTCAGAGTCACAAATACCCAACAGAAAGTAATTTTATATTTTACCCCTTAATAATGCCAAAGGTCAGTGGCTCCAAGGTTGGTTCTAGAACTCCATAATCTCTTCCATCTTTTTGATCTGTAATCTTCAGCGATTCAGTGTTATCTCACCTCATGGGTGCAAGATGGCTGCTGTGGCTCCAAGTATCACATCCTCACATAACAATTTTGCAGAGTAGGAAGGACAGAGAAGGCTTTATTTTATTAGGAGGGAGGAGAATCTTTCACCAATGCTCTAAAGTTAGATCCCAAACTGAGTTACATGACTAGCCCTAAGTTATCACTGGTAAGTAGAAATGTCCTAGTCAATCATGATTCATTTACTGGAGAAGGGGAAAAAAGCATACCTTCCCAGAGTACATTTGTAGTTCTATTTCTGAAAAGGCAGGGGATCATAAAGAGGGGAAAGAACCAAAGGTGTTTGTCACACTTTCTATGCCTACAGAACAAGGTCAAACCATCTGTGCCTATTTCCCCCCTTGCCACTCTCTACTCTCCCACACTCACTGGGTACCCCCACCATGCCAATTCTCTCTCTGCCCCCCAAATACACCAAGATTCTATTCTTCTCAGGGCCTTTGTACTAGTTACTCCTTCGGTTTGAAATGCTTCTTTTTTCACAGATGTTTGCATGGCTGCCTCTACACATCACTTAGGTATCATCTTGTCAAAGAGGACGTCCCCAACCACCCCACGCACTGTAGTCCTACCCCCACCCTACATCTTCCTTGGTCATTCCACGTCACATTGTTCCATTTTAGTTTCTCCACAGCACTTAACAGTATCCAAAATTATATTTTGTGTATTTATGGGTTTACATAATCTATTTCCACCCTCTAGAATGTCAATTTGTTGGGTCAGATATTCTACCACTGCTGTTTCTCTAGTCCCTAGACAATGCCTGATACATAGCAGACTCCTAATCCATTCTTGTTGACTGGTTGACCATAACCCTGGATGAGTTGTCCCATACGACTTCTTTTCAGGTCATGCTTATAAGGTAAACTCCTCGTCAGTTAGCCTAGGTCATAAAAAGAAAGTAGCCGAGTTGGTTAAAGAATGGAAACCTCAAAATGGATCAGTCTCTGGTCAGTTGATTGGCCGGCTTTGCCCACTTCTCAATCTGGGGTGCCATCTTTAAGAAATAGTCTGTATTTCTCCCTCTCTATATTTAAATATTGCTGAGTAAACCCCTTTGTTTTGGGAACTTTACATTAAAAAAAAGTCCTGGGAGACTGAGCAAGTGAGTTACTGCAGCCACCCATGATATCCCCGGTGAAGAAAACACTGATAGCCTACAGTCTAGAGGTGGTTCTTCTAAAAGGTAAGAAGGAGCCCCTGGAGCCAGGTTTCTCTATTCTATTTAAACTCCCTCTTAGGATCGCATCATTTACAATTTTGTGCAGTGGTAACAAATAGGACCAAAGTGGAACTGTACTTTGTTTTAAACAAACTGTGAGGGGGTCCAGGTGACCCAAAGGGCTACAGAGTCTGCCTCCAGCTTGGACATCACACAGACCAAGGTTTCAATGTAGAGCCTGCCAAACTTGCCTTCTGCCTTGGTGAAGTCACACAATCTCCCTGAACCTCAGAAGCTTTATCTGTAAAGTAAAGCTCAGACCTTGTGGAAATATCAGTAGAGATGTGATGTGATATGATGTGATGTGATGTGATGTGATGTGATGTGATGTGATGTGATGTGATGTGATGTGATGTGATGTATTGTGATGTGATGTGATGTTATTGAGCAGGAGGTACCTGGCAGATAGTGAACGCTCAGCTTATTCTGGTCCTCCTTCCTTCCACATTTGCCAGCCAAGAATCCAGGCTCACCAAAAGCAAAGAAATGGAAAAGTGACCATTTATGCTATCAACACACTCATAAAATCTCAGTGAGAGGAAAAAGATTAAAAGACTTTTGGCCCAATCACTGCTTTTATTCACTAAAGACAGTACTGCAGAGCTCTTTGAATAAACATCTTTTAGGCTACACAAAATGCCTGACAGTAGGCTTTCCTTTCCAATAATCTCTTTTAAATAATCCGCTTATTATATAAAGTACGGTCTGCTGGCCCTGTTGGAAGTCATGGAAGAAAGCGTTGGGCCTTACAAAGCCCAGCTCAGCAGGCTGCCTTCATGGTGGTGCCAGCCCAGTCTTGCCGGGAGGGAGATTATTACCTATAAGAAAAGGCACATTTAGTTTTCCCATTTTCTCAAATCATCTGAGGTCTGGTGCCTATATGGTGAGTCAGTGGGCAGACTTCATTAGTTGTCCTATGACGAGTGTTCCTATGACCTGGCCTGAAAAGGCCACACAGCTGTGTGCACAGATGGTGACACTGGGGGTTAGGAGATTGATATTTTCATTCCTGTTCTGCTAAATATCACTCCTTTGGCTGGGGATGAGTCACAGAACCTTTCTAGGCTTCAGCTTTCATATTCATGCAATGACAGGATTGGCTTTATAGGGCCCCCAAAAGTTCTTCTCTGGCTTAAATCCATATAATGTGGATATTCATGTTTTCTCCCCTGATCTGGTCTCGGTTCTCAGCAGAGGGAAAGCTCTGTGTAGGAGGACTGAGAGTTCAGGCTGCCTATAAAAACTACAATTAGCCCTGAGTATTTGCAGATTAATTAAATTCCATAAATGTTCTTACATGAAACAATCAGTACTTACTGTGCTCCTGCTTGGTATCAGGAAGTTATACCACCTGATCTCTGCTAATGAGCTATTTTCAGACAGTCGGAAGAAGGGCATGCAGTGGGGAGGAGCAAATAACAACTTTCTATACTTCATGCCTCTTTACCTAGGTTAGGCCCACTCTTTCTCTGTGTGTCATCTTATTTTTTTATTTTTTATTTTGAGAGAGAAAGAAAAAAATAACAACAACAACAACACAAGCAGTGGGAGGGGCAGAGGGAGAGAGAGAATCTCAAGCAGGCTCCATGTCCAGTGTGGAGCCTGACAAAGGGCTTGATCTCAGGACTCTGAGATCATGACCTGAGCTGAAATGAAAAGTTGGACACTTAACCAACTGAGCCACCCAGGTGCCTCTCTGTGTGTCTTCTTAGATGTCAGCTCCTCTAGGCAGCCCTTCCCTGACTACTCAAAATTGGGTTAGGAATGTTGTCTATGTGTTCCCATAGCACCTACTGCTTCAACCTTGACAGCACTCATCATACTGAACTGGAATTGCTTGTTTTGCATTCTTCTTGTGGTGCAGTTGTGATTTCATGAACGTGAAAGCTGAAAATTATCTTTGAAACCATATTAAGGAGTTTGGATTTTAACTGAAGACCCTGGGGACCACTGAAGAGTTATCATGCTTCAGGGATCAGGATACAGTTCCCAGACAAGAAACATTATTCAGGCAAAGGAAGTCTCTGCAAGTGACCCAGGAAAGCTGATAGTTGGAAGAAGGAAGGACTCCTGCTTTCTGATTTCAAAATTTCAAACAAAGCTACAGTAATCAAAACAGTGTGGTATTGACATAAGAATAGAAATACAGATTGATGAAATGGAATTGAGGAAGGTAAAAAAAAGTCCATGTCTATGATCAATTGATTTTTTTTTCATTTTTGCAATTCTTTGTTCTTTTTAACAAGATCTCTAGGTGTTTTGCACATGAAAGCTTTTTTTTCTTCTTTTTTAAAAATTGTGGGACACGTGAGATTTACTCTTAGCAAATTTTTACGTTCACAGTACAATTTTATTAACTACAGGCACAATGTCATACAATAGGCCTCTAGAACTAATTCATCTTTTATAACTGACATTTTATGTCCACTGAGCAGCAATGGCAACCACCATCAGACTTGCTGTCTCTATGACTTCGACTATTTTAGAGATCTCATATAAGTATTTGCCCTTTGGTGACAGGCTTTTTTCTCTTAGCGTAATATCCTTCAGGTTCATCCACGTTGCCACATATGGCAGGATTTCCTCTTTTTTTCAAGGTCAGTGATATTCTATTGTACATATGTACCACATTTTCTTTGTCCCTTCATCTGCCCGTGAACATTTAAGTTATTTTTATATCTTGGCTATTTTGAATAATACTGCAATGAACATGGGAGCTGATTTCTCTTCGAGACAGTGATTTTGTTTCTTTTGGATACTCAGAAGTGATATTTCTGGAACCTCCATACTGTTTTCTTATAGTGGATGCACCATTTTACGTTCCCACCAATAGCGCACAAGGGTTCCCTTTGCTGCACATCCTCACCAACCCCTGTTATTTCTAGTCTTTTTGATCCCAGCCATCCTAACAGGGGTGAGGTGATATCTCGTTGTGGCTCTGATTTGCATTTCCCTGGTCATGAGTGATGGTGAGCATCCTTTCATGTCCCTATTGACCACCGTATGGCTTTTTTAGAGAAATGTATTTGCAAGTCCTTTGCCCATGTTTTAATTGTTTTGTTGTTGTTCTTGTTTTGCTACTGAGGTGTAGGAGGTCCTTTTGTATTTTGGATAGTAGCCCTCCATCAGACACATGCCTTCCATTCTGTAGGTTGCCTTTTCACTCTGCTGATTATTTCCTATATTGTGCAGAAGCTTCTTATTTTGATATAGTCCCATTTGTCCATTTGGGACTTGAGTCAGAAGGTCAAGATTTGTTAGGTCTTTAGACTCTGGTTCTTCTTGCCCTGTTTTCATCTCTTGGTTTCATCATATACTTGCATTTCCTCTGGAGAAGATTTCTACTTCTCTGGTGCTGTTGCTCATACGTTCTCTGTACCAGCCACAGCTGAGCACGACTTTTCTGCCTTGTGGGCAGCATCACAGTAGCTTTTACAAGGCTTAGAAGGGCAAATAAAATCAAGACCGTTTATAAACTGAATGGGAAAGTTCAAATACCTTTGAATTATTCGATAACAAATGTACAGGCACTTCTTTGAGAAAATGTCCACACAATTCTGTTTTTATAGGCCCTTAATTCAAAAATGCCCAAAGGCCCTTGTCCCTGTAAACGTCCATGGAAAAGAAACAATGACTAAGTGTGAATTTACTCACTGTTCTCAGTCCCTCTGTATTATGTCAGCAAACATCAGAATTGGTGGGAGAAAGTTTTCCTTTTGACCCCTTTCTTCCCTTCCCACTCCAAGTAAAGGGAAGGCTACAGTTTGGGTGTATCTTCTATCTAAAAAAGCAGAGACAAAATCCAAAAGACCGAGAATTCTCTCCGGCCCTGCCTATACACTTTCAGTTGTAGCTCTATTTGTAAGATGGTAAATTTTTTGTTAAAGCAGTTATTCATTTTTCTCAGTTGCTTGTGAATTTACTTTTAGTCTAAAAATAAGACATAAATGATCCAAGTGACAACGTTGCCATGGGGTAAAGTTGCTGCTCAGTCTCCATTAATAATAGAACAAATCGTGGTACCTTAAGTGTGTTCACTGGAAAGCTTTTCTTACAAGAGGCACAAATGACACCTTATAAAACATCTCACGTAGCTGTGCCTTCACGTGTATGGCTGAGATGGGTGGGATTAAGAGCAGAGGAGATGCTTCTCTTAGGTCCTCGAGACGAACCTCAGGAAAGCTTGTCTGCTTTTCCAGCATGCAGTGGGGCAGAAGTTCTTCTCTGGGAATGGGGCTGTTTAGACAGGTGCCCGACCAATGCTTTGTCAAATCTGAGGGGTCGTGTTGAAAGCCCCAGGTTTGCAAAGCAGGGAACTTGGGTGCAAGGCCCGGCTCTAAATTAGCAAGTGCTACTGAAGAATTCACTTCACTTCTCTACGGCTCATTTTGTAAGATCAGGTGAAGGCAATATTCCCTGCTTCACAAGGTTCTTATGAAAAGTCAGTGAAAAATATATAGATTAAAAAACAGACTTTATAAAGATGCAATAGAAAGTTAGTTATTAGTGGTATAACTTAGGTGGTCTGGTTTCTTATGCTCCTTAACACCGGTTACAAGAACCTCTGCAACGTGCCATGTGAGTCATAATAATGAGTCATGTATTGGGTTAGATGTTTCACATTTTAACAATTGTTTCACTGTTTTATCAAACTCTTTTACAAACCTCCGAAGTCAACATTATTAGCCCAATTTAACAGACAAGAGACCATGCAGGTATAAAATGGCAGCTGGTCTTCAAACCCAGGGTGCAGATATGTCCAGCTGCAACCCTGACTCTCCTCCCCAGCATGCTATCCCTCAGGAGACCCTCAGCCACCAGGCCTTTTCCATCCCCAAAGGGTAGGAACTGCTGATCCAGAGTGAATCTACTTAGCAGCCCCAAATCAGCCTCTCTCACCTCGTTCCTAAAGTGTCACAGAGGATTCAGGAAAAACAAAGTGACATCGTGAAAAACCAGAATGGCAGACGCCCCCAACGCTGGAAACGGGGAGTAATTGCTACTAATAGTAACACCAACAGATGTGGATGGAGAAAACCCTGACTGGACTTTGGTGTACGGCATAACCTGGCCTCACTTCGTGGACCAGAGGCTTCCTGAACAAGGACAAGTTAAAGCTTTACAACCCTTTCCCATATAGATATCTCCTGTCACCAGCTAAACACTGGACAGTCAGTTCCTCCCTGTTGGTGTGAGTCTACGTGGGAAGATATCTTTCCTTCAACATCATTTCTTCCCTAGTTGGACCATTACCAATGCAGGCAGACCATTCTCATTCAGGCAAGGGGCCGAAATCCTAGGAAAGAGCTGAGTTAGACATAAGGCAAAGCTGTAGGTGGAAGAGACTACTAGAGTCCTGGTAGCCAGACGCACCGTCAGTAATAGATTGTAAGGTACCACGTGGCCTCTCCATACTAGACACTAAAGCAGGAGAGTAGAGGTGCACTGACTGAAACTTGTCCAGAGACTGAGAAATAAATTAGGAGCCCGTCTACTGCCCCTTCAGTGGTGTAAGTGAAAGGGAGATGAAGCATGTAAGCCAAGATGTGAGCCAAAACGATGCCTTCACTACAAGCAACAAATGTGGACAAAGATGCTGCTTTATTCAAAAATTACTAAGGAGAAATAACCAGAAATGGGACTGAGAACAAATACGTCAGAGCAAGGGAAAAGCCTCCAGAAGACCCAGAATGAGATCATTTCTCTGAAATTAGCCATTTGTTGCATATGGAGGCAACTGTTCACAAACTGCTTGGCATCCTTAATCGAGGTCTAGAAGGGATGGCCTCTGAGAAATAGGAACAGAAGAGACTGAAGGCTGAGGTGATAGGGTGCAGAACTGGGGAAAAGCAATGACCAGAGGTGAAAACAGACATAAATGAGATAAGCAATGAGTCCAACAGAACTGAAAACAAAAACTCGGGATTGAAATTCCTTTTGGAGAAAAAAAGCAGAATAGATGCTGCAGAGAAATGAATGAATGATACGATGGAAAATGTCGAGATGTCTTTCAGAACATGGAAACTGTGACTTGGAGAGGCAGGGAGAAATGACAGGTCTGGCGGTGGTGAGCAGGACACCTGTTCCCACCCTGGTTCTGGGGTACATGGGATGGGAGGGGAAACACAGCCTCCCTTCATGAGGCTGTGGGAAAGACCCTGTCCTCTGGAATTTGGCAGAGTTCAACCAGTGAGGGAAGGTTTGATGTGTAAACAGCTCCCTGCCGTGGAGCCACCCGCTGAGGTGTGGTTTTCCACTGGCTTCCAGTTCCCCTAGTGGTAAAGGAACTGCTCCTCATCAGTTGCCCCCATGCCGCTGGCTGTCTTCTCTTCCTTGTCTCTCTTCCCTACACCCCCACCATCACCTCTTCAACAAACGACTAACACTTGAATCTTTGTTTCTGGGCTTGCTTCTGAAGGAACCCAACTAAGACAACCTCCATTATGCTAACACAACTCCCTGTCTTTGCTCACTGACCAATTATCAGTGTGAGACCCAGAAAGTCACTCCATGTTTCCCAAAAACTCTTCTATCTCTTGATTTCCAGGACACCTCACTTCCCACGGTCCCCCCACCCTCACCTCACCGGCTGACCCTTCTCCTCCCTACCTTTCATATCGGAGTATCTTAGGCTCTGAGCCTCCACCTCTGCTCCTCACTCTCTACCCTTTCTTCTGGTGTTTTCCATTTGACTCCTTGTTTATGATTCCAGCCAGGCCCCTTTTCTGAATTCCAGACTTACTCTAGACATTAATTAAAGGATGAATCTTAACTCTACCTTGAGTTTACTTTCCTAGAGTTTTGTGGTACAGCAGGCACTATGCAAGCTCTTCAAATACATTGTCTTATTTAATCCTTACAACAGTGCTCCAAATTATTACGCTTGGAAATGCAAGAAAAGCAAGGTTCAGAGAAACTAGGAGTTTGCCTGCATTCATGGGGCAGGGCGGGGCAGCACCAGGATGTGAATGGGGTCTTCCTGACCCTGAAGGTCATAACCCTTACCACCCACCCACTCTGCATCCTGTAGCTTTCCCTCCTTTGTGCAATGGGCACAGAGGTTTTATAAAACAAGAAGCTGTCAGAGCTGGAAGAGAACTTGGTGACCTTCTAATCCAGCACCTTCATTTAAAAGTTTTCCCAAAAGGCAAACCATTTTCCCAAGATTTCTTTAGATAGCTGCTTCTATTTACAATGGGTGGTTGTTTTCGGGCTTTATGTTTGGGCTGTAAATGGTGCCAAGGTCTGTTTTCTCTTTCTCTTTCCCCGAGCTGTATCTCCAGCCTTGGAGGCTCTCTGCATATAAATAGATGGTGCACAGTATCCTAACTCCCCCGATGCTGGCAGGCCTCTAGAGAGAACACTGGGGTGGGGTGGGGGCCCCATGTCACTTCCCTGGGATACTTTCTCAGGTGCAGATGGTTTTCCAATTGTACAGACCAAAGACTGGCATTTTAACTAGAGAAGCCCAGTGACTATATCTCTGTTAAATATCTACCCATCCCATTAAGGCTATTTATTGTACTGTATCCAGAGCAACTAAACCCCAGACTGTGTCTGTGCCAAAGAAATGAATAAAAACTGGAAAAAACAATTGCAGCCATCCAGATGTTCTTTGGCAATGACAAACACCCAGACATTTGGAAGCATCTGGATGACTGACTGACTTTTTCAATTTTCATCTGGAAGATGAAGATTCTGCAGACCCAGCATGATTACAGACTGGATGACAATAAACAAACCTTTGACAATGTCCACAGGATTCCAAACATCTGGGTGCAGAACTGAAAAATCCAGCTAACTATCCAAATGTTTGGTATCATTTAAACAAAACAATGGACAGCAGGAGATAGGCAAAAGATCCAGAAAAAGAGGCAAGAGGTCCCCAGAGCAGGCTCTGCCTACACAAAAATAATTATGTTCAATTTAAAGGGGAAACTGAGTTAGGAATGGTAAGTTTTTTTCATTAGAACCCACACTCAAGGGGTGCCTGGGTGGCTGAGTCATTAAGCGTCTGCCTTCAGCTCAGGTCATCGTCCCAGGGTCCTGGGATCGAGCCCCACATCAGGCTCCCTGCTCAGCAGGAAACCTGCTTCTCCTTCTCCCACTCTCCCTGCTTGTTTTCCCTCTCTCGCTGTGTCTCTCTCTGTCAAATAAATAAATAAAATCTTAAAAAAAAAGAAAAAAAAGAACCCACACTCAAGATCTCTTTTCTGTCTACGGGGGTTTCCAAACCTACTGAAATGAGGGACTTTCAGGAGCATACAGTCAGGGTCTGATTTGCTTACAGAATATAGGAACTCTCCAACATCACAGCAGAATACCAAAGTCTTGTTTTTGAGTGGTTTCTCAGTTCACCAAAAAAGGCAGAAAGTACAAAAAATACATCTGGAGCTTAGGGGCTTGTCAACCAAAAAAGGAAGGTGATGCTTACCTCCCTGCCAGGGTAGGGAAGAGGGTATGAGTGTGCTGGAATGTGAACGAGCCCTCTTCACTTGAGAATAATATGAATATGCTGAGCGAGAGACAGTCAGGGAAGGGTGAGGCACCCCCTCAAAAGTGAACTCGCTATAGTCTTTAGCTGACGAAGGGAAGAAGTCTTGTACGCGTGGATGCATAAAAGAAACCCTGATGTTGGGGCTCAAAGAGGGGTGGTCCTTTGAGGGAAATTATGTTTTCTTTTGTGGTTCCCAGAGGGCTGATGGCAGCTGGGGTGCCAGCAACAATGCACGGTGCCCTGGTGGTGAACCCAGCATCACACTGGGTCTGTGTGGCCTTGAGGACTGCTCGCGGAGGTGGAAGGTTGGCACCCGTCGGGGGAGAAGTCAGAGAGCCGAAGTGTCTGCAAGATCTTGCACCGAACCAAGTGTGGGCTGGGAACCAAACATTCCTCTGATTGTAACCTGAGCTCGTGATTTTTCTTTCTGCTGTTATATTCTAGGAAGATCAGGGTTTTGAGCCAAGGAAAACTTGAGGCATCTCGCTGTTGCTTTTCATCTGGGCCACGGTAAGGAAAATGTAGTAAGATTTGCATCTCGAAGCTGTCGTACCTGTGATGCCTGAGTTCTGGCCATTTCCTTGACAGTCCCTGGGAACAGTGCTCTGTTAGGGCAAGAGGCAGAGGGCACAGCTTGCAGACCAAACAAGGAGAAAGACATCGGGTGCAGAAGTAACATTCACACAAAACCATGGAAAAACCACAGAGACAATAATTTCGCAGACAACCTAAAGCTGAACTTCACTTGCCAAGTACCCCTTGAGTTCCTGGCAATTTTGAAAACCACTGTCCAAGACAAAGATGCTCTGCTCAGAAGATGTCTGTCTCTTGATCCTCCCCCAAAAAAGTAGGAAGAAAAAAAGCCATCCCGAAGGCCCTGGTAGACTGTGTAAACAGTGACGTTCTAGATGCGTTCGGCAGGGTCTTCATTCTATTGTGCTAACCAGATTTAAAACCAGATGCTGGCTCTCCTTGCCTCTGCTGGAAGAATGACTGTCAGTGTGCATTGTTTCTGAGAGAAACTTAAGGCAAGGTGGTCTCCAAGTTCTGTAATTAAAATAAGTTTTAAAAAAAAGCGCTGTACAAAATTTTCTGAGTTTAACACTTTTATGACAAAGCCATCCCTTAGGTTACAGAGAATTAACTTAGAAGTAGTTGAAAAACAGACCAAAAATGGGTGTTTTGTAAGTAGGGCCACTACCGTGTAACCTTGGACAAATTGCTTCAGTGTCCTGAGCCTTATATTCTCATCAGTGAAGTCAATGGCTTGGAATTCCATAATCCACAAGGTTCCACCAGCTCTTGAGTCTGTAGAAGTATTTTCTGTTGAGGGCACCAGGGGAGAGGTGCATGCAGGAGCTGTTGGTACTCCCAGCTCGATTTTTCTGTAAATCTAAAACTCCTCAAAGAACTAAAGTCTTTTTTTAAAAAAAAAATGTAAATCCGATCTAAACATCAGACAAACCCAAATGCAGGAACATTCTACAGAATACCTGACCAGTGCTCTTAAAAAATGCTGAGGCCATTAAACACAGGAATGAATGAGAATTTGTTACAGCTTGGAGAGACTAAGGACCCATGACCACTAAGTGAAACACTGTATCCTGGATCGGATCTTGGGATAGAAAAGGACAGGACTGGGAAAATTGCTGAAATCCAAAATAAAGCCTATTGTTAAAAAAACAACAACAACTACAATAACTAACTAAATAAAGACTACATCAACCCCCAGTAAAAAAGTAAGCTATGTCACTTTGAAAATATAGGAAGATATATGGAAAAACATGTGAATAGCCTTTATATAGTTATTCATATGCATAACTCCTTTTAGTATTTTGGTGGTTCTTCTTACCAAAAAATGTATATTTTACATAGTTGGGATCATAATAAGTATGACATGTTGACTTTTTTTTTGAGATTCACATATATCATAATTATTTTGTCCTTTATCCAAACTTAACAATAATATAATTTTAACCACTTTGAAATATTTATCTTTAGGATGTTAATACCATCTTGGTCTTTAGAAATGTCTGTTCTTGATTTAGTGAAATGATTTTTTTTCTGTTGAGTGGAAATCCTACTCATCATGGTGTTACTTCCCCTAAGTGCTCTATTCAAATGCTGTGTTTGGTTCTGTGAGGAAAATGAAGTGCACGAAAAGGAGTAATGTGAATCCAGTGTTGGTGTTCTTGCCTTCAGAAAATCTAAACAGCACAAACCTTCCCTGAGAGAACATATAAACGAATGCTGTTTCTCAATTTAAAAGTACTCACACAAGATCCCTTGAAATGACTCACTCTCTGCAGAATCCAAATGTCATGTCCCATTTACTAAAATTTAATTGACACAACTATTATGTTTGACAAATTCCCCTTATAATGGCAAAGCATGAAGACTCCCTAAAAATGGAGCAGGGTGGCAGTGGGTACAGATTACAAGGGACATGGTACAGGGATGTTATAGCAGATGACTTTACAGAGACCCTCCCCACTCATACCCCTCTTATCTGAGAATGTACAACACGTGTGAGTCTAGTTGGCCATGTTTGTATGGCATGCCCTTCTTTCCCCCATGTATAGCTATGGATGATTTGACTTTGAGTGAGATGCTGATTCAAAATGAGCCAATCAGACTCTCTCCCCTGAGAATCTGGAGTTGGGATTGAGAGACTCATTTGATGTATCCATTTGAACTGAGGACATATAAATTTGGGAGCCCTTGGGAAACCATGTTTGTCAAAGGTCAAAGAGCAAAGCCCATAAAGCTGTCTGGACAGAGGGGGAGGGAGAGAGAGAGAGAGAGAGAGGGAGAGAGGAAGTGAGAGGGAGAGAGGAAGTGAGAGGGAGAGGGAGAGGGAGAGAGAGAGAGAGAGAGAGAGAGAGAGAGAAGCAAAAAGCCAGAGCACCTGGGGATGTTCCAATTCCTGCTTCCAGACCTCCTGAGACCCCGCCATGTTTCCTGCTCAAGTCACCCCGGATTTCTTATTTCAGTGAAGTTTATGTTCCCTGTAACTACAAGAACTTTATCCAAAATAGATCTTGCAAAGCCTGCGACTGGACTTTCACATCAACCAATTTAAACCACTTGAAAAAAATATTTTGAAATATTTTTAAAAATAAAATGTTTATTAATGCCACAAATACTTACAAATCACCTGTTATGTGCTGAGTAAAAGATAAATAGAATGCATTTGTTTAATGAATGCTAGGTTCAGGGAGGTCCCAAAGTAAATGTGATGCTCTGCCTATACTTGAGAAGCTTCTATCTACCCAGCACTAACTATACGCCATGAACTTTGTGAAGGTTATTCACATGATTTGATGGGTTTAGTATTAATAAGAGTTGAATTCCAACAAATTTGCCTTTGACAAAATGAAGGCAAGTTGCTTTTTTAAACCATTATTTGTTTTATTTTTCTGTAAGATATTTGGTTGCATCTCACTCAGCTACAGTAAATCCACTCAGGGTGTTTGTATCCAGCTAGGGCCCCTTCTCCTACCACAGCCCAAGGGGACCTGGGGGATGGAGCTGCTGGAGACTCTGAACTTTGGACCAGCTAACCCCTCTAATATCATCCCTTGGAAGCACCCATCTGTTTTAAGCATGCACTTTATTAGAATAGAAAGTACTTTAGTGATGTAAATGAAATTCTAATAGATAATGCACAGGTAGACAGCTTAATTAACAAACCTAATTAAATTAATTTTAGGTAGTAAGTTTTAATTATAGTGGTTCTATTCTATTTCTCATCGAAACTTTCCATCTACCTCCTGTTATTAAGACAAAACAGAATGCCTCAGTTTCAGGTCAAAATTGCTCTCTCTCCTGCCAGTTAAATGTAATCAAGGTGGCTCTTCTCACACATGTTCCCCAAAGTGGCTGCCCAAGCATTCCAGAACAACCTGGAATGCTTGTCAGAAATACACACTCCAGGGGCACCTGGCTGGCTCAGTCAGTTAAGCATCTGACTCTTGATTTCAGCTCAGGTCATGATCTCAGGGTCTTGGGATCAAGCCTCACGTTGGGCTCCATGCCCAGCAGGAAGTCTGCTTGAGATTCTCCCTCTCCCTGTGCCCCTCCCCCCACTCGTGCTCTTTCCCTCTCTCTCTCAAATAATAGATAAATAAAATCTTTAAGAAAAAAAAAAAAAAAACACACACTCCAGGGATCCACTCGGTGTCTCTGATTCAGTGGGTCTGGGGATGAGCCTGAAATCCTGATTTTCAACAACTTGCCAGTTGATTCTGCTGTGATTCTGCGTTGATAGTTGATTTACTGTTTGGAAGACCGAAATGTGGCTTTGAGAAGTTCAGTTAAGGTCAGCATGAAGGAGAGCCCTGGTTTCCAGACTAGGTACCCACATTCCATTGTGTGAGCTGCATTCTGCCCAAGGGCACCCAGTGGGGAGGGCGTAGGGGCTGAAGCCTTGACTGCCCCAGGATGCATCAGCCCAGAGGAGGGGTGTTGGTTTCGAATTTGTTCTCGGACAGCGATGGACCAGCGGCAGTCCTGTGAGTGATGACCATGTGATCGCAGTCCCCATGCCACACGATCTCCAGGCCAGCTCAACATCTGCCACCATCCTTTTAATAGTGTCCTTCCCAAGGCCCCACCACCACATAAACATCTTAATTCTTTTGCTTAAAGGATTTCACTGTAAGCCACAATTGCCTAAAATACATTCTAAGAAACTTGATCCTATATGGTAAATATCACAGACATACACAAACATACACACACACAATTAACAACACATATTAACATATTAAGGTCTCAGAGAAGTCCTGCAGTAAAGAAACCAGGCTGACTCAGAAAACATGGCTTAACTCTGTTTCCCAAATTGAAAGAGAACCAGTTTCTTTCCTTCTTTCTATTTGATTGTTTTCTGCTGAAGACATGTCCCTGGACATCCCTTTCCTTCCCTCTGTTGACTGTCTGGGGCTTATAACTTAAATTTTGACACAAGATCACATGTTAGTTGCCAGTACATAGAACAAAAAAATGCCTAGCATAGGTAATACATAAATGCTTATGGAATGAATGAATAGATGAATAAATGGTTAAGTATTTTTTTACAAGAGGATTATTTTTAAATGTTAAAATCAACAACTTTTGGGGGTTTGATATTCCTCTGTGTATGCTGCGTGCACAGACGCAAGCTGTGTGTCTGGGTTACTGACTGTCCGAGCGGAGAAGCCACCCCTTCCCAGAGGCTCTCGCTGCCGTGGCCCCTGTGGTCCTCATTAGTGGAAGAGGCTGAAACCTACCGGTTTCCTCTCATCTCAGCTTGCGCCCTGTCAGGACTCATCAAGATCTTCCTTGCTCAATTCACGGGCAATCATTATTTTAGAACCTGAGATAGGAAGGCAGTAGATTTTATGTGATTAGCCGCTGAGATAAACGTTAATTAGTTTTCAATTTCCATAAAGTACCCCACTGACAGAAAGATTTGTTAAGTCGGTTAATGGCTAGAGATGATTGTTCCAAAATTGGGGTGGGGGAGGTAGGGAGCTATGACGACAAGGGCTGGAGAGGAGTGAACATGAGCAGGAGCACATCATATATTATGAAAATAAATGGAAAGGGTACCAAATGAATCACCGGACTACCTAACAGTTGGTGATCATTAGGAAAAGATGAATCGGGGACTGGGAAAAGGGAAGGGACATAAAATGGGTGACAGGCCAGGCATTTTTATCTTTTGACCCCAGAAGAAAAAAATATATATGTAATTGAGTCCAAAATCCAAGAATTGGGACATGTGTGATGGCATAACTACGAACCCCAGACCCCAGTGCTGAGTCAGACGTGGACCCCATTTTGCTTTAGTCCCATCCAGAAAGCTGAGAAATGCTCTCATTTCTTCTTAGAGCCAGGGAAATTGTTTTCGATAAGCCAGCACAAAAGGAAGAAGAGAGAGGGGGTAGTTTGGTGGGCTTATTTCTCCCAGATAGTAGGGAAACTGATATCATGGATGTAGACCTGTAAGTTATGCATCAAGTACATCTTCGATCCCCACCTCACACACGCTGGATGGGCAGCCTCTAAGCTCCCCGAGCCTCAGTTTCATCCTTTGCAAAAGAAAGATATTGTTTGTATCCCCCTTGTCAAGTTGTATCAAAGACTAAAGGAAATAACATATATACTGCCCTTTGCATTGTGCTTGCTGCGCACCAAGGCGAGTATTCAAGGCATGCTAGTTAACACCATAGCTGCGGGCACGTGAGCCAGTTTGCCAAAGTGCAAAGTGTCTCAATGCCATTGGTGCTTAAGTTCCAAAGATGGCTAATTGCCAGAGCCCTAGGTCCTGCTATTGGTGCTTCTAAATGCCAAAGGCAGTTGAGAGTCTTGCCAGACACAAAACTAAACTCCGTAATAAGGGGACTCCAGGTCCCGCATTCCACCCATGACTTCACCCACCTCCCAAGCAGTTCACTGTGCCCAGTAAGAGAGATACTGTCAGGTCCACTTAATCTCTGCTTCTGGGTCTAGGGGCCAAGACATGTCCCTGTAATCCCTTTCTTCCCCCGTCCAATATAATGAAATAAATGAAAGTCTGCAATAAAGATGCCACTGTTGACCCTTTTTTTGCTTCCAATTCTGTGTTCCCTCCAGCACCATCCTCCCTCCTACAACAGGCTGATCAGATCCAACCTTGACCAGAGGTGTCAAAAACCGGGCTCAAAAGTTTGAGTCATGGCACTCACCTATAGCAGGTAACCTCTTACCCCAGCAATACAATTGCTTGCGAAAAGCATTAGTTGTCTTGATTTAGTTTTGTCCAAGTATCTTCCTGAGGGAGCTGGGAAATTTGAGGGAGCCAGGACTGACTAGAATGTGGCTGCTGTGATTCCAAGTTATCCAGGAGAAATACTACATCTTTAGTATTAAGGATTCCATTAAACACGCCGCCTAGTCCTATCTTAGCCAAGCCTGTGATGCCATAGGAAACCCAGAGCAATTTTTATCAAATACGCTTCATATTACTCCTCATCTTCTATCCTAGGACCACATCAGGAGTTGAGGGCCATTATTAACCTATTATGGTCTCTTAAGAATATGTTGTTTTCAAAATCTGGGTTAAGCATACACATATCAGGGGCCTGAGTAAGAAAGTGTAGGGTCACGGGGAGAAAAGGTAACTTAGAGACTCTGCTTCTGTCCTTGCAAAAATAAAAACAACAGAAATAAAGAAGGGAAGGAGGGAAGAAAGGAAGGAAGGGAGGGAGGGGATAAGAGAGAGAGAAAGGGAGGGAAAACATTTCACTAAGTCATCAGAAAAATTAGAGGATGTGACTGGAAATAATAATATACAACGGGAAAATTCTTCATGATGATATTTTTTATGTTCTTAAATTTGGATGTTTGATTTTTTTAATGGTGAAATTTATAAATAAGCAGGAAATAAGTATAAAGCTTGGGGTTAGAACACAGCTCTCTTCTACGAGAATAAGATGGTATCTGAAAATATTTTCTTCTTTATTTCTTTATTTTTAACACAAAGAATAAAACGCACATGATGTAGTTAGAGGTGGATTGACAGTGACATTTCATTAATGGTTTGAATAAAGCAATTTCTTTCCAGCTCGCAGTACCCAAACAGGCAACCACAACAGCAAGGTAGTTTCCCTTATAATTCTGTGGCAGAAACATCCATTAAAGATAAATAACCATACATAATTATATATATTTAATTTGCTAGACATTTCTTGAAGAAAGGGAACTTTATACTATTTTCAAACTCAACCTCTTTTCCCCATTTTTCCTGTTCTGTTTTTGAAGAGAGAAGGCAATGTGACTGCATAATGATCTAGCAAGTCAATACTCCCGGGGATGTACATCACACAATACGGGGCAACCTCATTAGACTATTCTGGCATTAAATGGTGTGCTATACACAGCATTTAAATTCAAAAGTCCATCTCAAATCTCAGAGGTCTGGTCGATGCAGCAAAATTATCTGGAAAATTCATGCTGAATCCTTTCATTATCCCAAATTACCTAGGTATTAGATATGTTGGCGTATTTGTGAAAATAAACAAAGAGCACCTATAAGAGAATAAGCAAAGGCTATTTATTCAGAGCTTGGTATAGCAAGGGAGTCAGCCACCATCACAAGCGTTCAGCAGAGACTCAAATATAGGCAGAAAAGTGGGAACGCTTTTATAGTGGGAAGAAAAGGGAAGGCTTCAGGTATGTCCTGAACGGAGGCTGTTGGGATGGCGGGAGCTGTAAGCAAGCTAACTAGAAGAGAGGCACTCTAGGTCATTGGTTTGGGTGCATATTTGGCTTTCTCCAGTTGGTCCAAAGCTGGAAATGGAGGCAAAACTGGGGAAAGCTCTCCATTAATCAAGCCCTGGCTATTTGGGACCACCTGCTATAGGAGTTATTAAGTGGCTTCCTGGACTGGTTCTATACATAGTGGGTTGGCCTCCTGGATTGGTTACTGCAGGTAATAGGCTGCCTTCCTGTACTTCTTGCTGCAGATTGGGGGTCATATAGTCTTGTCATTTTCCATGTGTATATTCAGTCTCTCATAAGTAAATAATTTCCTATATGCCTGCTGTTGGTTTTCTTCTGTCATGAATAACCTGAGTATTTCAAAGAACACAAGGTGGGGTGTCCCGGTGGTTCAGGTCATGATCCCGGAGTTCTGGGATTGATCCCCGGGCCCAGCTCCTGCCTGCTTCTCCCTCTCCCTCTGCTCCCCCCCACCACACTCTCACGCTCTCTCAAATAAATAAATAAAATCTTAAAAAAAAAATCAAGTTCTTTAGACATAATATATCCTTTTATTTATGGCATCTACATAGCCCCCTAGGGTTTAGTTAATGGCTCATGTGCTCCATGGCTTCCCTTACATGAAATCCTATTAGCGAAATTCAACAAATATTTATTCAATTATTACTTACTACTCTGTGCCTGGTTCTAGATGTAGAGACAGATTAGTGAACATGCTTCTATTTTAAAGGGAGAGGATAAATAGGCAGAAAAATAAGGGAGTAATTAACAGAATGTTAGCTGGTAAAAGCGCTATGCAGAGGTCTCTGAGGAGAAGACATTTCAGCTGAAATCTGAATGACAAGGAGCCAGCTCTTCAAAGATCAGAAGGAAAAATAATCCAGGCAGAGGGACCAGCTGGGACAAAAGTTCAAAGATGGAGGAAGCCGGCATGTTCAAGGAATTAAAAGACCCGTGTGGCTAAAACATAGTGATCTAGGGAGAGTAGTAATAGAGGAAAACAGAGAAATAAGCAAGTACCAGAGCATGTGTGGCTTTTAAACAAGATAAAAAGATTATTCCTCGTTTTAACGGTAGAATGATAGAAAGGCATTGGAGAGTTTTTAAACAGCAGAGGAATACCATTCCACTTGTATTTTTTTAAGGATCACTCAGAGTTCTGGGTGGAGAATAAGTCGTCAGGAGTGAAAGCAAGAGGACCAGTTAGGAGACTGACAAGAGACAGGGTGGCTGAGACTAGAGTTGTAGCAACAGAGGTAATAAAGTGGACAGGAGCATATTTTCAAGATAGGTGGAGTCACGCCAATCCATACTAAGAGGTGGGGTATGCAGATGAGGAAGGAGAGAAACCTTCCATTTGGGGTTGAGCCACTGGGTGGGTACTAGTAACATTGAACGAGATAGGGAAGACTAGGGCTGGTGTAGACTTTAGTGAAGGGAATGAAGAATTCTGTTGGCACCAATTTGTGTGTACTGCCCTAGAGTGCAAATCTAGGGAAATGCAGTTAAAAACTGTGACTATGTAGTTGAGAACACTGTATGCAATTGGAAGGCTGCCATGTCAGCTTTAAAGAGTCCCCCACCTCCAATAGTTGGAAGGCAAATATGGCTGGGGATCAGGCCCTAACACTGTCTTGTAAAGTTTGAAATGTTTCAGTGCCAATGAACTGCCTCCAGGCCATGTGAAGAGCCCTGTGGAGAGGAATGGAACCATGAGATGTGGGATGTGAATGTTTGGAAAGACATAGATGGGGCTGAGAACTTTGGACTGCTAAAATCCCTCAATCTCTCTTGTCAGAGGAAGCAGTCCCCCCACCCCATCCCCGCTCCCCTCTCCCTCCATTTTCTCCTCTAACTCGCCCTTCTCTGGATAAAAGTCTTCCAGTGACTGCACCTGGGGCACTTACTCTCCAGCTGATGCCAATCCTCCTCAGGCCACCCCACCAGCAGCTCTTACTGCCTCCAGCCCAAGAGTAAGGGCTACTTCTGTTACAGAGATAGAAGCACTGCTCCATGAGGAGGAGCCTATACATAAAAGTAATTATGAGACCTCCCCAAACTGGAGTAGGGCAAGCTCAAGGATGAATTATAAGGGCATTAGACAAGGAGGAATAAATATTGGATTCAAACAAGCTGCTTTCACTGACCTAGGTACACCTTCCCCAAATTGGGGGTTTAGTGTTTTGGCTACTCAAAACCTATCATTAACCATAGCCTTGAATTAAAAAGATCAAAATGGCAGGACTTCACTAAATTCTGCAGAGCAGTCTGAAGGCTCAGGAAATGGGAATAGGGGAATGGATCCATTATATGCACTCTGCTCAGATATTCCCTAAATATACTTCTCCCTGTCCTCCCACCTCCAAGGAGGAAGGCCCAAAAAACACTCCCTTCAGCAAGGAATTAAGAAATGCATTGGGGAATGGGGCACCAGCCCTGCTGCAGGCTCTTGTGGTGGCTGTCCTCTACAGTCTAGGGAAACTGGTAGGGGTTAATGCAATAGATCTGGGTTCCCTGATCTAAATGGCACCAATGGGATCCTTGCACTGGTATAGGCCAGGTGGTATCACTTAATTATCAGAGACGAGAAGGGCAATTACTATCACAGTCCACAATGACAAAATAATAATCAGAGTGTTTTAATGTGCAATGGTGATTAATCACAGGGTCCCTAGATGTAATATAGATAAGCTGTCCACTGAGGTTGCTTGACATATACAAGAGAAATGTTTTAGGTCTGATGTACAGAAATCTAACCTAAGTTGCTATAATGGGGATTCCCAATCCTTTAACCAGTTCCCAGAATTAAGCTGGTTCCCAGACTCAGAGTCCCTTGACTGAGGAGGAAGCTAGATCCCTTTGAGTTTGGACCCTGTAATACAGCCATATGTGTATACCATGTAACTTGTAAACCATAAAACTTTCATCACGGGGATCTGAGGCCATTTACCAGGGTAATCGTATATTGGAACAGGGGAAATAATCAATTTCCTGGGGTTATTAGATACTGGCTCTGAACTAATGCTGATGTCCAGAGACTCAAAATACCATTGTGGTGCACTTGCCAAGTAGGGACTTACAGAAGTAAGAAGGTAGTTGGGGTCTTGGCCTAAGCTCTTTATATTATAGTAGAGATCAGATAATAGATGGAGTCTTGGCCCAGCTCATCTTACAATGGGCCCATGCAGACTCATCTGGGGTTGTTCCACTGGTCCCAGACTGGATTAAAGAAATAGAAATACTAGGTAAAAAGCATATTCTGTACATTATTACCATCCCTTGAAGTAAGGCTTTTCTGTTAAGAAGGACCAAGAAGAAGCCCTTGCAACTGACCTCTTTCCACACCTACCAAAATAGTAAAACAAAATCAGTACCATAAACTTAGGGAAACTGCAGAGAATAGGAGCTCTGTCAAAGACTTGGGAAATGCACAGTTGAAAATTCCTTCCAAATCCTTGATAAACTTACCTATGTGTCTGGTGCAAAACCCAGATGGGTAATAAAGAATGGCAATAGATTAATGGACACGTAATTATGTTGTTACTCCAATTGTAGTTGCAACTCTAGAGGAACTACATTCACTAGAGCAAAGGAACCACCATCCCTGAGGTCAGATGCCCAGCTATTGACTTGGCAAATGCTTTATTTACATTTCAATTGGTAAGAATAATCTGCAGCAGTTTGCATTTGTGTGGCAGTGTTAATATACTTTTACAGTGTTTGCTCAGAGTTCCAAGTGTCTTGGTCTGTCATAACTGCTCCGATACCCTATAGAACATTGCAACACAATTGTTCAGCATCAATGTCATTTAATAACATTCTGCTGTTCAGAACTGTTAGTCATGGAATAATAAACTTCCTAGATGCTCTAGTAAGACATATGCATGCCAAAGGGTGAGAGTTAAACCCCACAAAGGTTCAAAGTCTTGCCACAATTGGAAGTATCTCAGGGTCCACTAGTGGTCCAGAGCATGTTGGTATACTCCTTTTAAAGTGACAGACTAGTTGTTATACCACCTATCACAAACGCAAAACACAAGGCCTCAGTGGCCTTTTGGTTTGGGGACACAACATATACATACCTTGGCATGCTATTCTGACCCATTTACCAAGTAATCTTTAAGTCTGTCTATTTAGAGTAAATCCTAGAAGAAAGGGCTCTGTGACAGATGAAAGCTATGATGCGAGCTGCCTTCATGACCCAGAAGACCCATTTATATAGGAACCATCTATGCTGCACACAGATGCAGCATGGAGCCTCTGGAAGGCCCAACAGGAAAACCACAGCGTAGCCCCTGAGTAAAGCCAAGGTAGGATCTGTCAACAACTAATCCGCATTTGAGAGTAGCTTATGACTTGCCACTGGTGTAGACTGAATGCCTGACAATGGGTCACCAAGTGACTATGTGACCTGAACTTCCCATAAGACCTGGGTGTTATCTACAGAACCACAAAATCACACATACACAGAATCAGTTTTGTTATAAGAAGGAAGTTGTATATGAAAGATTGAGCCCAAAATGGTCAAGAAGGCACAGGTGATTGCACAAAGGGATAACCCAGATTACTATGTTACTGTCCGCTGTGTTTCAATGCCTCTTCCTCAGCCTATTTCTATGGCCTCATGTGGTATTCCCCGTGACCAATTAACAGAAGAAGAAAAAACACTGGTGGTGTGGTTCATGAATAGATCTACACATCTACACAGTAAGCAGCCAAAATTCTGCAGATGCCACAATATATTCACATTCAAGGGTGGCTCTGAAAGACAGTAATACTAAGGGAAATCCTACAACAGGGCAGAACTGTGTGCAGTATATTCTATCACACACTTTCTATGGAAGGAAAGATAGCCTGAGTTACATATCTCTCCCGATTCATGGACAGTGGCTAATGGGTTGGCCAGCTGATTAGGACTTTGGAAAGGACAAAATTGGAAAACTGATGACAAGGTGTACTTAAATGGCACTCTGAGAATAGACAATCAAGAGATTATGCTGATAAATGCCCACTAGAGGGCATCCACAGCTAAGGAGACTCCCTATAAATACATGGGCACAATGACCTATTAAAGATGACAATCAGCCTCTGTCCCCAGCCACCCTAGTGCTTATTCAATGGATCCATGTACAAAGTGGCCCTGGAAGCACGAAGAAGACTCCATGTGGGCTTAACACCATGGCCTTTCTCCAGCAAAGCAAGTCCAGCTACCATTATGGTTGAGCGACCAATTGGCCAACAGCAGAAACCCGTGCTGAGCCCTCTCTGTGGCTCTATTCCCTGAAGGGACCTGTCAGCTTACAGGTTGGTGTCACTGGATTCTGCTTATTACAAAGTAGATAGTACCGTGTCTTCACAGGAATAAACACACATTTGCTTTTCCTACCTGAAGTGTTTCGGTCAGCATCATTATTTGTAAATTGTAAAAATGACTCATCCATCATGATGGTATCTCACACAACAGTGCCCAAGGGCAGTAGACATATTTTATAAAATAATGACATATTTTACAACCACAGAATTCAGTGGTTTTTATCAAATTCCCCAACTTGTAGAGGCAGCTGGCTTGATAAAGCAGTGACCTGGCCTATGGAAAGTTCTGTTATGGTCCCAGCTGAGAAATAACACCCTACACAATTGGGCTACCCTTTTTCAGATGTCAGACCTGCTTTAAACCAACATCACCTTCCCATAGTCAAGATACATGGGTTCAGGAGTCAAGAACTGGAACTGGGGGAGGTCTCTCTCACTATCATATCTAATAACCTACTGGAAGAATTTCTCCTTCCTGTTCCTATGAACCTCAGTTACCTTTTTGGAGATTCTAGCACCCAATGGAGAAAAGTTTCTACCAAGGAACCAAATGATCCTTCAGATGAATTGGAAGCTACATCTGCCTTCTGTCCATTTTGGGTTCCTTTACCTCCAAACCATCAAGCAGGGGAGATTACAGTATGGGGTGGTTAATTCCAGTTATCAGGAGAAATTTGGTTACTTCTGTACAGAAGCAGTAAGAAAGACCAGACTGAGACCAAAAGGAATTCACTGGATTGCTTTTAGCACCACTTTCTCCATAATCCTGGTTAATAGAATACTGTGGGAACCAAATAAAGACTTGGCCATCAAGAACTCCATTTCTGAAGAAATTAAGGTTTAATTATCCCCATAAAGTAAAAAGCCCTGTCCATCTGAGAGGCTGGCAAAGGGTAAGGGGAATAAGAAATTGGTGGAGGAAGAGGCTGCTATGAATTCCAACTTAAACCTCATGATGCCACAGAGGCAGAGATTGTAACAGTTTTTTAAGGGTACTTAACTGTTTTCTTTCTCCTCATTTTCCCCTTAGGAGTTTAAATGATGAACCCAATGGCGGCTCGTGTTGTAAGCTTCAGGGGGAGTGTAATTAACCTGACATCTCCTCGTGATGAAGAAGTTGCTGATGGGACTGAGTCCTCTGTTTGAGATGCTAAGGAAGGAAAGGGAAGGGATTGTGCTGAATGTCACCTGTTTACTTACCCAGATCCTGGATCCACCTTTCTCTCCCCTGCCTCCTCCTATAGCAGTCTCATCTCTAAGTAGTACATCCAACTGGGCTTACACGCCTCTGGCCTCAGCTAATTGGGCATCTCCAGCATGAAACCGAAGGCTGGCAGAAGAGAGTGACGTCAGGATACCTATTCCCCTGGCTTCTCCCTGTGAAGTTGTTTCAAGCTGGCTATGTACCTTGACCAAAGATCACTCCTCCTCTCCAGAGAACCTGTTCTATATGACTCTCTCCTCATGGGTTTTGCTAGACTCCCCATCCTCATCCTTCAGGCCTATGGGAGTAACCGCTCTGTCTGCCTGCCCCAGGTTCCTGCGTTACTGCACACCTGCCCCCACACTGTAACAAAGCCTTCTCCAAGTATCCGAATTTGAACGTGCCATCTCTTTCTTGTCCAATATAGTTGGTAACCAACAACTGAGAAGATGAAAGAGGAGCCAATGATCGTTATTTTGACCTGAAGTTGTCAGCGTGGTGGTTTTAAAACATGTCTACAAATTCTTCAGTATTCTTCCCTTCTGCATGTACAAATTCTTCAGTATTCTTCCCTTCAGTATTCTTCAGTATTCTTCCCTTAATTCCCCTCCTTGAGCGTGGGCTGGACTCAGTGACGGGACAAAGTGAAGGTGACAGTGTACTGTTTCAGGGACTAGGTCATAAAACGCACTGTGAGCTCCCCCTTGCTCTCTTGGATCACGTCTGTGGGATCCCCCACGGCTCTGGGGGAAGCCCGCTGCTATGTCAGAAAGTCCAGCCAACAGCCATGGGAGCTCGTCTCTAGGAGGTGGATTCTCCAACCTCAGCCCAACCTACACAGGACTGTAGCCCATGCTGACTTCCTGACTTCAACCGCATGAGGTGCTCTGAGCCAGAACCACCCTGCTAAGCCGCTCGAAATTCCTGATCCGCAGAAAATGTGAGATAATAGGTGTTTATTGTTTGAAGCCATCAAGTTCCAGGTAATTTATTATGCAGCCACAGATACCTGATATACTTGGATACAACTAAGATGATATATTAATAATCGCAGTGGATAATATTTATTGGATGCTTATTATACATCACTTACTGTGCTAAATGTTTCATTTAATGTTCACACGTACCCTTTGAGGCAAGCACTATTATTAACTTCATTTTATAGATCAAGAGCTGAGGCATAAGCAAGTTAAATATCCTGCCCAAGGACACAGACAGCATTGTATTTCATGGATTATACTAGGCATATTTTTTCATATTTACCATCTCTGAAATCAGGATGCCTCTTAACAATCCATGATGTCTCACCAGCTGGCAACGAGGTAGCAGTTTAATACAACTGCAATTGTGTGCGCCTGTGACCTTGGCCATTGCCGTTCATGGTGTTATCGCTTCCTTCGAGTTACGTGGACTGTACCTCACAGCTGTTTAAGATATTTTCAAAAGCGTAGTCTATGACTTGTAAATAAAATTAAAAGTTGTTGTGTACACAAATAGACAACAGAGCAGATCGTAAATTTTATATTTGAGATGCAAATATTTATTGCTGAAGGAATGACAATTCCTTATTTTCTAGCAAAACGACTACCAAATCCTTTGCGAGACCTAAAAAGGAAGATGCCCATAAATAGCTAAAGCTGTTTCTCTTTATTCCTGAGATATGTGCAAAAGGATTGCTTATCACATGCCAAGGGGGGCACTGTAAAGAATGGCCAGAATCCTTGAAAAAGAAGAAAGAAATTCTAAGGCAATAAGACATTAGTAGAACTGAGGCGGGTGCCATGTAGAACGATTATTAAGGCACTGCTTCCTAGTTTAACTGGTGACATTGTTTTCCTTCGTAGTGTTTAAAATAATAATGATGTATCTTATGATTGGTGGTGTCTTAGAGATGATACAATACGTTAAGTGGTGGGACTTGGGTTTGAAGCTGGGTCATGTAATTTCAAAGTTGACATTCTTGATCACTACCCAAAGTGTCTCCCTTACGATCTGGCTTATTGGGAGCTTAAAGAATGCCCAATAAACTCAATACAGTAACTTAAGGAAAGGTTATTCAAAATTACTTCCCATCTCTGAAAAAGTACAGGGGATTGGTTGCACAACAGAGGGAATATACTGGATCCTACTAAACTGTGACCTTAAAAATGGTTAAGATGATAAATATTATGTTATGTGTATTTTAACACAATTAAAATATAAATGTGCAAATAAATATTTTTCATCTCAAGTATCCAGTTTATTTCTGTCTCTGGACCATGGTGGAAGGTACTGACAGACGGTGGAGGATATAGTTAATACTCTGTACCATAATATCAAAAAAGCACTGAAGTTCTGCATCCTCATTATGGTGCTGGTTACAAGGATGTACTTATCTGTCCAAACTCATCAAACCAAATGAGAACATTTACTGCATATAAAGTATGCCTCAACAATAACAAAATTGAATTGAAAATCTGAGTGGAGAACCAAGCACAGGAAAAAACAAATATTTAGTAAACATTATTGATACTAAAGGAACTTAGAAATTGTTGAGTTCTAAGATCTTCAATCTTATTTCCATAATTCATCATATTTGCTCTTCCATCTGAGCTTGGTGCATGTGTGAGAAGAAATTACACCCTGTCTATGGCATGCACCCAGTCTGCCAATATGGTTTCCCTAAAGAAGGGGTTTGACATGATGAGTCCATGATGATCTCATGCTGATTCCTAGGGAAAATCATACCTTTATCTAAGTATTCACACACATTTGTTTAATAGTCCAATTTGTTAATTTAACTTGGAACAGAATATCTATTAAGTTTAGTTGACAAAATGATTTATTTCTTCACTCTCCCTTTATGAAATAGAAGGAAGGAAGTAGAAGGAAACCAGCAAGTTTCTCTTCCCCTCAACATTGAACAGTTGGGAGGAACTTCTCAGGTCCTCACTGGGAGCACCAAAGAAGGAAATTATATGAGTCTTTCCCCCAAATCTTTTCTTCAGTTGCAGGTGGGAATCCTGCACCTATACTCTCAAAAGAGTGCAAGTAACCCTTGGACCAACTGATCTCATGTTCCTGAGCCATTTCTCTGTGTTTAGGAAGATAAAGTAATGCTGGGGAAAGGGGCAGAGTGCTACTCAGTCCCTGCCAGGAAGGCTGGGGAACAGACTCTTCTTCTGAGCACGAGTGTTGGGTGTGAGGTAGGAAAGGAGCGAAACTCAACACAAGTAGATAAAGCTACACTATGAGCTTCTCTCTGTTAAATGCCAAGCAACAAAACTGAAGAGAGGAGACCTATTTTAGCCTTGTGTTGCAAGAATTAGGCTGGGGAGTTTTGCTGTGAAGATAGCTGAAGAGAGCCTGGATAAACTGCCCCATGACAGTCCACACCAGAAACAAAGGAAAGGGTTTCAGGATTTCACTCTGTCTCTGTGTGGTACTCTACCTCCACCCCAGAGTTATCTAGGTTTTACTTGACCGCCACGATCTGTCACAGACCAGAGAGAGGCCAAGCAGGGATCGGCATGCACAGTTGAGCCCATACCATAGTTCCTGTTAATTTTAGAGGAACAAGTGGTTTCAGGGTGGGGATGGGAACCCCAAAGCCAGAATATGAAAATGCAGCAACACATATGGATTCTGCCAAGAGGCCTGAATGAAATGGCTTACCAGCTCAGTACCTCTGTTTCTCCTACCGTAAAATGAAATCAATATTTAATTATCTCTCTCAAGTTCTCTCTCCCCACCCCCACCTCACGGGTCCACTTTATTCCTCTTCTTCTTTTATTCATTTACTTAACTGCTATTTCTTTAATACCACCATATGATGGTCACTGCTCCAGGCCTATAAAATGATGGGCAAACCAGAGTCCCTGCCCTCACAGAGCTTCCATGCTGGTGAGGAAAACATATTTATTTAGATGAATACTATTAAGACAAAGAACAGAGGACTCAGTCACTTAGTTATTCTTAGTGGAGTAACATGTGAGGTACTATGTGGAGAAGTCCTCTGTTGGAAAATCCTGACCAGAAACAAGAATAATGAAGACATTAAGGTTGACAGATGAGAGAGTGACAGTGGGATTATGGAGTCTCAGCAGCTCAGGTGGGATGTGTAGGGAGAATGAAAGGCAGAGACAGAGAGAATGAGAAAAGGCCTCTCGACTAACTCCCATTCTACCCTCACCTCTCTCTCTGTGATGATGGCCCGCCTCCCGCTGACTCCACATTTTACCCACAGTCCATATAGCCAACAGCGTTCTTTTCTCTCTGTGGCCTTTATATCTTTTTTCTCCCCCCCCCCCCCCGCCCCCCGCTGGAGCAGGGAGGTGATTGGGGAGTGGAAGGGCATGCATGCTGGGTTCTTGTGTCCAGGACATCAAGACAGCAGAGGAGGGCCCTGGGGAGAGCTAGGTTTGCAAACCACACTGTCAGGGTGAACTTACGTTGTTGTTAATGACTTTGACGTTATTAGGCTAGACAGAGGGATGTCGATGTGAATCATCTTCAGTGTTATTCCATATTCATAATGGACTAAATATAGTCAGAGGAATGGGACCAGCGGGCACAGGCCCCTGGATGGTCGTAGTAGATGATCCCATGATGAAATTAAGTGCCAGCCCAGCTCCTTTGTTCCCCAAGGGGCATAGAAACCCATATCCCCATCCTCCAACCCAAAGATGAAACCAAGACACGGTTGTTAGCTTTTTACCCTTCTTTCCCAGTAGCCAAATTTAAATACCATTTCACGAGGCCAGGCATTTTGCTCTGATTTGTGGAGATTTAGAGTGCACAGATCCAGCTGGAGGCAGCCAATCCCAATGCAGTCTGTGCCTCTTCCTAAGGCTGGCTGTGCCTCTGTCCAGTGCCATAGCCTCGAGGCCATGATTTTCATTAAATGAGAAGGTTAATGTTTTCACTTATGTAAAGAAGAATATGAAGGGATGAGGGGAGGGGTTGCAACTATGAAAATAAATAAGCTTTTTTCTTTGTAACATAATGAAAGGAGGAGGTAGAGAAGAGGAAGAAGTACAGAAAAAGAGTCATTGATCTACTCAATAAAATTCAAAATTAAGAACTCAGATGGTAATGCCTAGAATGCTAGAAGTTTCAGATCATAGGTTTTGATGGATTAAATTTAATGTTAACTGTATGTACATGTGCCATTGAGCATTTAGTTCCAAATAAAGGCAAAAAGTTGCTAAGAGAACAAGCATGAAATTCAGGAGTTGAAAGTGAAGCAGCAGCCATTACTCTCTGAAGCTCTTTGCAGTTTGATATGATGATAAGCAGAAGAGGTGCCTAGCAAGTTCCAGCTTGTCCTCACTCTCCTTCACTCCATACCCAGCTCTTCTGCCGGACTGTCAGTCCTGCAGGCCAACAACCAGCTCAGCCCACATCCAGCCTCCTGGCAGCAGACCCCCAGAGGTCGGTATGGAAGCAATGGCTTCCCAGTTTCCCCCTCCACAAGTTTCTCTCTACACAGTCCCACTCTGGCCATCTATCATGCTTGGTTTCTTAGTTTCCCTTGTAAGCTCTTACTTGTCTACACATATCAGTGCCTCCTTCTGTGAGCCTCTAACTTCCCATTCCACATCTTCATTTCTTAAACTCTTCCCATAATTGTGTAAGGTATGATCTCTATGACGAGTGACTTATCTTACAGCTTGGAGCTGAGATATCTGAAAACTTAACAAAGTATAATCTTGTGGGTAGCCAAATTACCATGCAAGTTGAATTTATAAGCTCACAGAATCTCTTATGTTAAATTTAGTGCATTAATTGGAAAGAATAAAGGCACCAATATTTGGAATGGTGATATAGGAATAGATTCAAATGAAGCCAAGGATGTTGAACTCTCATATTCTGCAAGATTTTTTATTTTTCCTATTACTGGCAGCACACTGTTCTGCCCTATCTGCCCTAGTCTTCCTTTCCCTGAAGAACCTGTGATGGCATCTCTTGTCTTGCAGGGCAATGCTGATCCTCCTCAAGACTATCCCTACAACCACGCATCACTTTTAGAGCTATATCCAGACTCAAGTCCCATCAGGTCCCCAAGGAGTCATCTCAAAGTGTGACCCATAAGGAGATAACACAGAAAATGAATCCAAGATTTGTTGACTATATAATAAAAAGTCTGGGGCAACATGTATAAAAAAGGAACCTAAAAGTTTGGATCAGAATGGAAGGAATATAATATTAGGCCAGGACAAACTTATTGACATGAGTACAATAAGCAAAGGTCTTGAATTCAGTGTTTTAATTTGAGGGACTTAGAAAGGCTCTAATAGTTTGTATAAAAATTAAGATCCAAGTTTATGCTATTTAAAAGAGATGCACTTCAAATATAAATAAAAAGAATTTTTTTTTTTTTTTTTTAAGAAAGACACACCAAACAGTAAGCATAAGCATAATATCAGGGAAAATAGATTTCAAAACAAAAAGTATTGCCAGAAATAAAGAGAAACATTAACTAATGATAAAGACCATTTCATCAGAAGACAAAAGAATTGTAATTGTATGTGAACATAATAACAGAGCTTAAAAATACGTAACGTAAAACCTAACAAAATGAAATAAAGAAGTTAATCTTAGAGATCTTAATACTCCACTATCATAATGGACAGGACAACTGGATAAAAGTTTGTAAGACTATGAAGATATAAATGACACTTTCAACTACCTTCACCTTAAAGATATTTATACAATATTATGCCCAAAATGAAAAATAGAATACACATTGTTAAAAAGATATAGGTCATATTTTGAGCCATAAATGTCTCAATAAATCTCAAAGATTGAAATCTTAAAGTATATTTTTACCACAATGGATTAAATTAGAAATTGGTAACAACAACAACAACAAAAAACAACCCCCAAATATTTTAAAACTAAACAATACTTCTTAATAACTCATAAGTTATTATGATAATAATAACTCATAAGTCAAAAAAATAAATCACAAGTAGAAAATACTTTGAACTAAATGATAATGGAATGATAATATATAAAATTTGTTAGGTATAGGAGAAATAGTACTTAGAGGGAAATTTATAGCTTTCAATGCTTATATTAGAAAAGAAGAAAGATTTAAAATCAATGGTCTAAGTCTTTATCTCAAGCAAACTAAAACCACAGAAAAGGAAAAAAAAAAATATGGGCAGAAATCATTAAATAGGAACAGTCAAATAATAGAGGAAACTGACAAAACCAGTAATCACTTTTTGAAAGATTAATGAGATTGATAAACTGATGGCTGATTGATCAAGGAAAAAAAGAGAAAACACAAAGTACCAACATGAGGAATGAAAGTGGGGATATTGTTACAGATTCTGCAGATATTAAAAGGATAATAAGGTTAAATTTTATCCTAATAAATGCAACATCTTAGATGAAACAGACAATCTCCTAGTAAGACATAACTTATTAAAACTGACACAGAAGAAATAGGAAATGGAAGTAGTCCTATCTATTTTAAAAATTGGATCAATAATAAAAAAACTTTACCACAAAGAAAACTCCATGCTCAGATGCTTTCACCAGTCAACTCCACCAAATATATAAAGGAAGAAGGAATAACAATCTTTAAAAACCTTTTAAAAAATAGAGAGGAAAGGAAAACCCAATAATTTCTTCATAAGTCCAATATAACCTTAACATCAAAATTCAACAAGATATCACAGGAAAGGAAAATCAAAGGTTAGTATCTTTTATTACATGAACACAAAGCAATCCTTAACAAAATTTAGCAAATCTCTTCAAGACTAAGTGGAATTTATTCCTGAAATGCAATGTTGGTTCAATAACTAAAAATCAAAGTAATTAATCACAATGACAGAATGAAAGAGAAAAACATATGGCCACCACAATGGAGATGGGAAAGACTGTCAAAATTCAACACATACTTACAATTTTAACAATTCTCAGACTAGGAATAGAAGGAAACCTCAACCTGATAAAAGATGTCTATGAAAAACCTATGCAGGAGGAAAAGATGGCAGAGGAGTAGGAGACCCTATTCCAACCGGTCCTGGGATTGAGCTGGATATCCTCCAGACCACTCTGAACAGCCACGAAATCAGCCTGGGATGTAAGATGATAGATCTGGATCTCTACAAGCAGAATACTGCAGGCGGTTGGTTTTGAGGTATGAAGCAGGGAGCCAAGATTCTGCGGGCACATATCTGAAGATAAACAGAATGGGGTGGGAGCCAAGCCGCTGGGATCCTACACCACTGTGAGCGATAGCCTCCAGCCCTGGGTACCAGGCACAGACTCACAGACTGGTAGTGGCAGACCAGTAGCGGCAGGGAAAGGACTTTAGGGCAGCCCCCCAGACTGAAACCCAGACTGGCAGGACCACTGTGCCAACTGGGGGCAGCTGGAGGTTTTAGAAGCACAAAGGGCAGAGACGTGCCCTGACCTGGAGGCAAGGACTGGGAGCCCTGCTGAGGGGTGCACAACCTAGGACGCTGCAGTTTATAGCAGCACAGACAGAAACAGAGATAGTGTTGCCTGGAGAGCTCACTGAAGAACAGACAGCAATCTCTCTGCTCTGAGGCAGAGGGTTGAAAACGATCTCTTCTGCTCTGACTCTCGGAAGAGACACGTATAGCCACCAGGGAAAGCCGCCAGAGAACAAAAGCCCCAAAAAAACCGGTTTTCACTGAGCCCATCCCCTCCCACAGAGGGCAGGGCAACTCTGCCCAAACACGGTTGCCTGAGTAACAACGTGGCAGACCCCTCCTCCAGAAGGCAGGCTGGGAGAACAAGAGGCCGACAACACTAAGGCCCCTATAAAACAGGTGCATCCTGCTTGGGTTGTGGTCAATAATTTGGATTCTGTACATTCCCTCAACCACCCCTCAACAGAATGACTAGGAGGAGGAACCCCCAAAATAGGAAAAGACTCAGACTGTGACTTCTGCCACAGATTTACAAATGGATACAGATATAACCAAGATGTCGGAAATGGAATTCAGGGTAGCAGTTGTGAAGACAATAGCTAGAATGGAGAAATCGATTAATAGCAACAAAGAGTCTCTAAGGGCAGAAATGAAAGCTGAACTGGCAGAACTTAAAAATCTTATCAATGAGATCCAATCTAATCTAGATAATCTAACAGCTAGCGTAAGCGAGGCAGAAGAATGAATTAGTGATCTAGAAGACCAATTGATAGAAAGGAAGGATAAAGAGGAGGCCAGGGAGAATCAACTCAAAACCCACGAAAACAGAATTAGAGAAATAAGTGACACCATGAAACATTCCAATGTCAGAATTATTGGGATCCCTGAGGGGATGGAGAGAGAGAGAGGACTAGAAGATATATTTGAGCAAATCATAGGTGAGAACTTCCTTAATCTGGGGAATGAAACAAACATTCGTGTCCTAGAGGCAGAGAGGACCCCTACCAAGATCAAGGAAAACTGGCCAATGCCCTGGCATGCAATAGTAAAACTCGCAAATCTTAGAAGCAAGGAAACCATCTTAAGGGCAGTTAGGAGGAAGAGGTTCCTTACGCACAGAGGAGGAACATCAGACTAACGTCAGACCTCTCCACAGAGACCTGGCAAGCCAGAAATGGCTGGCAAGACATATTCAGTGTACTAAATGAGAAGAACATGCAGCCAAGAATACTTTATCTGGCAAGGCTGTCATTTAGAATGGATGGAGAGATGCAGAGCTTCCAAGACCAGCAGAAACTAAAAGAAAATGTGACCACTAAGCCAGCCCTGCAAGAAATACTAAGGGGGGTTCTATAAAAGGAGAAAGACCCCAAGAGTGATATAGAACAGAAATTTATAGAGACAATCTATAGAAACAAGGACTTCATAGGCAACGTGATGACAATAAATTTGTATCTTTCAGTAATCACTCTCAACATGAATGGCCTAAATGCTCCCATAAAATGGCACAGGGTTCCAGATTGGATAAAAAGACAGGACCCATCCATAAGCTGTCTAAAAGAGACTCATTTTGAACCTAAAGATACATCCAGACTGAAAGTGAAGGGATGGAGATCCATCTTCCATGCCACGGACCTCAAAAGAAAGCTGGGGTAGCAATTCTTTTATCAAAAAAATTAGATTTTAAGCTAAAGACTATAATTAGAGACACAGAGGGACACTATATCATTCTTAAAGGATCTATCCAACAAGAAGATCTAACAATTGTAAATATCTACACCCCCAACATGGGAGCAGCCATCTACATAAACTAAATGTTAACCAAAACAAAGAGTCATATTGATGATAATGTTAATTGTAGGAGACCTCAATACTCCACTCTCAGCAATAGACAGATCACCTAAGCAGAAAATCAACAAAGAAACAAGAGCTTTGAATGACACACTGGACCAGATGGACCTCATAGATATTTACAGAACGTTCCACCCTAAAACAACAGAATACTCATTCTTCTCGAGCACACACGGATCACGACTAACACCAAGGAAATAGAAACAATTATTAGAAATTATCATCAACAACTATATGCCAATAAATTAAGCAACCTGGAAGAAATGGATGCCTTCCTGGAAACCTATAAACTGCCAAGACTGAAACAAGAAGAAATTGACAACCTGAATAGGCCAATAACCAGTAACGAGATTGAAGCAGTGATCAAAAACCTCCCAAAAAACAAGAGTCCAGGGCCTGATGGATTCCTGGGGAATTCTACCAAACATTCAAAGAAGAAATAATACCTATTCTACTGAAGCTGTTTCAAAAAATAGAAACAGATGGAAAGCTTCCAGACTCATTCTATGAGTCCAGCATTACCTTACCCCCCAAACCAGGCAAAGACCCCATCAAAAAGGAGAATTTCATACCAATATCACTAATGAATATGGATTCCAAAATTCTCAACAAGATCCTAGCTAATAGGATCCAATGATACTTTAAAAGGATCATCTACCATGACCAAGTGGGATTTATCCCCAGGATGCAAGGGTGGTTCAACATTCATAAATCAATCAATGTGATAGAACACATTAGTAAGAGAGAGAAGAACCATATGGTCCTCTCAATTGATGCAGAAAAAGCATTTGACAAAATGCAGCATCCTTTTCTGATTAAAACTCTTCAGAGTATAGGGATAGAGGGAATATTCCTCAAGTTCATAAAATCCATCTAGGAAAAACCCACAGCGAATACCATCCTCAATGGCGAAAAGATGAGAGCCTTTCCCTTAAGATCAGGAACACATCAAGGATGCCCACTCTCACCACTATTGTTCAACATAGTACTAGAAGTCCTAGCAACAGCATTCAGACAACAAAAAGAAGTAAAAGGTATTCAAATTGGCAAAGAAGAAGTCAAACTCTCCCTCTTCGCAGATGACATGATACTTTATGTGGAAAATCTAAAAGACTCCATCCCCAAGTTACTAGAACTCATCCAGCAATTCAGTAATGTGGCAGGATATAAAATCAATGCACAAAAATCAGTCACTTTCTTATACACTAACAATGCAACTGTATAAAGAGAAATTAGAGAAACGATTCCATTTACAATAGCACCAAAAACCATAAGATACCTCAGAATAAACCTAACAAAAGACGTAAAGGATTTATACTCTAGGAACTACAGAACACTCATGAAAGAAATGGAAGAGGACACAAAAAGACGGAAAAATATTCCATGCTCATGGATCAAAAGAATAAACATTGTTAAAATGTCTATGCTACCCAGAGCAATCTATACCTTCAATGCCATCCCAATCAAAATTCCAATGACATTTTTCAAAGTGCTGGAACAAACAATCCTAAAATTTGTATGGAATCAGAAAAGACCCCGAATCGCCAAGGAAATGTTGAAAAAGAAAAACAAAGCTGGGGGCATCACGTTGCCGAATTTCAAGCTATGTTACAAAGCAGTGATCACCAAGACAGCATGGTACTGGCACAAGAACAGACATATAGACCAATGGAGCAGAATAGAGAGCCCAGATATGGACCCTCAACTCTATGGTCAAATATCTTCGGCAAAGCAGGAAAAAATATGCAATGGAAAAAAGACAGTCTCTTCAATAAATGGTGCTCGGAAAATTGGACAGCCACATGCAGAAGAATGAAACTCGACCATTCTCTAACACCATACACAAAGATAAACTCAAAATGGATGAAAGACCTCAATATGAGACAGGAATCCATCAAAATCCTAGAGAAGAACGTAAGCAGTAACCTCTTTGACATTGGCCACAGCAACTTCTTTCAGGATACATCTCCAAAGGCAAATGAAACAAAAGCAAAAATGAACTTTTGGGACTTCATCAAGATAAAAAGCTTCTGCACAGCAAAGGAAACAGTCAACAAAACAAAGAGGCAACCCACAGAATGGGAGAAGATATTTGCAAATGACACTACAGACAAAGCGCTGATTTCCAAGATCTATAAAGAATTTCTCAAACTCAACACCCAAAAAACAAATAATCGAGTCAAAAAGTGGGCAGAAGACATGAATAGACACTTCTTAAAAGACATACAAATGGCTAACAGACACATGAAAAAATGTTCATCATCATTAGCCATCAGGGAAATTCAAATCAAAACCACATTGAGATACCACCTTACATCAGTTAGAATGGCAAAAATTGACAAGGCAAGAAACAACAAATGTTGGAGAGGTTGTGGAGAAAGGGGAACCCTCTTACACTGTTGGTGGGAATGCAAGTTGGTACAGCCACTTTGGAAAACAGTGTGGAGGTGCCTCAGAAAATTAAAAATAGAGCTACCCTATGACCCAGCAATTGCACTCCTGGGTATTTACCCCAAAGACACAGATGTAGTGAAAAGAAGGGCCATATGCACTCCAATATTCATAGCAGTAATGTCCGCAATAGCCAAACTATGGAAAGAGCTGAGATCCCCTTCAACAGATGAATGGATAAAGAAGATGTGGTCCATATAT